>NC_061510.1:92946895-93124631 GCF_022539505.1 Lolium rigidum | reverse complement strand
AAAAATAGTGTACAAATATAATTTATCTTGCCTTGGGACAACCTCGCATCGCAAAAAGAGAAAAAATATCGCCATCACAACGCCCGGGGCTTGGCATTGAAAAACAGAAATATAGTAACTTTACAATATAGATTATGTTTCACTGCACACAAGATACAATCCTTGGAGCAACAAAACTTCAAGAGCTACCCAATATATTATCTATCGTTAGCCGTTCATTATTTATAGCGCGAGTGCTATGTTCCGCATAACTCGCCTTTCACGAAGAATTCAGCGTCTAGTCGAAGAAGTTCATCCATCATATCTTCGGCAACAGGAGTCACAACGTCATCATATTTGCCGAAGTTCCTTTTCCTCTTCGCCATCTTCGCCAGACACTTCGGAACAATTTGACTCATATCTAATTTCGGGTAGCAGATTTTTATCATGATCATGGCAAACCTTGCGCCAGCAGCTAATTGGGCTCGCACAAATCCATGGATTCGAGGAGCATCTCGAAATTGTTCCATCAGAGCGGGAAGCGTCTCTGGCATCTTATTACGTGGAAACATGGTCCCGTAAACTAAAGACAAGGTCCTCGTACAAAAGTCGAGAAAATCGCGGACCTGCAGCGCACGATCTTGAAATCTGACGATTTGGCGAGTCCGTTCAGGTGTGCCCCAAAAATTTGAACCATGATCACGTGCAAGCCTCAGAAGAGCATTGGAACGAGCTTCAACACGTTCATCTTCAGTAGCAGCATTTAAGAAGGCACCTATTTTGACAGAATCAGCGGGCAGCAAGAAGATAAGGAAAAAAGAAAGATAAAGCATAACAAAGATACTGACGCACACCTGCCATATCCAAGCTAGCATCTGTCAGCAGTTGAAGCATAAAATTCTCTCGAGACGTAGCTGCAGCAGCATCCGCAACCGCGGAGTCCCTTTCGGCTATGGCATCTTGAGCCTGTTGGAGTGCAACCTTTCTCTCCTCGGAGGATTTCCGAGACTGTTCCATGAGCATAAGCGATTGTTTCTTTATAAATTGGAGTTGCTGCCGAAGCTCTTCCAAATCTTGCGCTGAATCTTTGCTCGATGAATCCTCGACCAAATTCGACAACGACAGGGTTTTTCTTCGAAAGGAGACGAAGGAAAAACCCCGGAAGGACCAGGTGTTGCAGTATAGTTGTCAAAAATCAACTGAAAACAAAATTTTCAACATCAATCATTAAGAAAAGACAGATTTCCATTCATTCGGAAAGTATGTACATGTCTATTACAAAAGAAGGACCTATGGACAACTACTAAAGCAGCCACCACCAAAGAACACTATGGCGATAGTGCCAAAAGGGGAGAGGAATTACAGAGAAAAAAGCAAAAGTGGTCTACTTGACCTCCGGCTTTGAAGAACTTGGAGCAGGCGTGGGCTTATATCCAAGAGTGGCGAGGATCTTCTTCGAACTGGGCTTCGCCGCTTTAATCAGCGACTGCCACTTCTTCGTCTCGATCTCCCCCGTGTTGCCAACTTTCGACCAGTCGACTTGTTGTTGGCTCTCCGCAATTAAGGCCATCGTACCCTCGACACCAACTTTTAGTCCCTCTTGACGAAGTTGGAGTCCAAGGTCTTCCGGGGAAGTGAAGCACTTGGTGAGAGCAACAAAAGTTGCAGGTTCCTCTGTTTTCTTGAAAAAATATGGGAAAAGCCGCCAGAAGCCAATCTTAGCTTCAGAAAGGCCATCGCGAGCCTCATCGCCATGAATTTCAAGAAGCGAAAGAGCGTCAAGGAGTTGATCACCCTCAGGGCTCTCCAGCTCATACTCTTGGTTTGTTCTCCCTAATAAAAATAAAAAGATAGTTGGTCAAGCAAGAAGAAGGAACAAAGACGATGCAAGAAAGCATCAAGGATGTGGACACTTACTAACAAAACGCCGACTCTGTGATTCTAGTCGACGAAGAATTTCTTCCTCGCGAGCAGCGTGCTGGGCTACATTTTCTTCTAGAGCCTTTTTTGCGTCGTCAAGTTTCTTTTGAAGATCCTCAACGGTAGCAGCATCAGCTTCGGCTTTCATACGTGCCGATTCACTTTGCTCCAATTTAGCAGCAAGAGCGTCCGCACGTTTGCTGGTTTCCGCAAATTTCTCTGCCAATGTAAAACATGTGAGTAAAATAACTGCTGCAAAAATAGTGACAGAATATATTTGACAAGGAAAAAGAGGGCACCTTCGAGCTGGGCAGCATAATCGCGGTACCCGATAAATTGGGTACCGAAGCGGATGAGCTCTTTCATAAAAGGCTGAAGAAATCATCATGTTGCAAGATCAATATAAGAAGAAGGAAAACTCGACATCAAGAAGCGAAAAGGGAGGGAAGTTCAAAGTAGTAAAATCAATACAGAACAAAAGAAAATAGCTTACCTCTTCCATCAAAGGAGTCGAGGAACAACCAGATAGCATGGTTGGTTCCTTGGTTGATTCCAACCTGGCTTTCTTCGGAGAAGGGGCCCGGGGGCTCACAGCTGGAGTTGGATGTTCCAGGTCTTGTTGGGGAGGTGAAGTTTCATCACCATCAGGATGAGCTTCCGAGACAACCAAAGTATGGGACGTGCTCGTTCGAGCAGTCGCATCAATGGGCACATCTTCCTCTTCATCGCTAATATAATAAATTCAGCGACAAGATGAGAAAACAGGTCGGAAAAATATCGACAAGGGACAAATGCAGTGCATAAAAAAATAAGAAGAGAAAAAACTTACGAGCTAATGAGGGCAGCGTCATAAAGACCCAAAGCCTTCTCCCCGGCATCGGGCACAATCTTTTCGGCACGGGAAGTATTGGCTTCGGAGGCGCCAGAGTCAATAGTTTCATCTCTTTTCCTCTTGCCTTTCGGAGAAGCATCAGGAATAGACGAGCGTGTCGATGAAGTAACCTCCGTTTCATTTTCTTTTTCAAGAGAAGCCGCGGATTTTTGGGAACCCCCGACTCCACTTTCAGGGCGAGAAGGACCCTGGTTGTCGTCGGTGACAACAGCCATTTCTTCGACTTCCCCGCCTTCGGGAAGGGGAGGAAGAGAAGTTAAAGTAGGGTGACCCTGTGGAATATAAAGAATATCGACAAGACAGTTATCTTTCGCTACCAATAAAGTGCTCAATAGAAGTAATTTGGGAAGATGGCACGATAGCTGAGAAGAACAATTACCTCGGGAAGAGGATTGGCACCACAAAATGGCTTAACTTTGCAACAAGATGGAATGGTGTCCTTCTTGTTAAGCTTGGAAATTCTTCGGATTAGCTTCTCCAAGTCTTTTGCAGGAAGATTTGCGGAGAGCCTCTCGACGTCTTCATCACCAGCATACATCCAAAGGGGATTTTTTCGAGCTTGCAGAGGCTGCATTCTAATCCTAAGGAAATAGGCTGTGATTTGGATACCCGACAGCTCTTTGCCACGGGTACTCTGCAGCTCACGGATGCGAGTCATCAGCGCCTCTGTCGCCAATTTCTCTTCTTCGGTAGCTTCAGCATCCCAGGAGCGGCGGCGAAGAATTTTGGTTTTTCCGTCAAAGGGGGCGATGTTGTACTCTACTGAATCAGAGCTTTCTTCATGCACATAAAGCCACTTCTTTCGCCACCCTTGGACGGAATCAGGGAACTTGACGTCGAAGTAATCGACGTCAGAGCGAACACAGATAACGACGCCGCCAATATTATAGGCGACGCCGTGGGAGCCATTGCGGCGGAGGCAGAAGATGCGTTTCCACAAAGCCCAATTAGGTTGGACTCCAAGGAAGCATTCGCACAATGTGATAAAAATCGACACGTGCAAGATAGAATTGGGCGTCAGCTGGTGAAGCTGAAGCCCATAAACAAAGAGAAGACCGCGAAGAAACTCATGGATAGGAGGGGAAAGACCACGGATGAGATGATCGACGAAACTAACCCGGTACTCCATTGGAGGAGATGGGTAGCTCTCCTCGTGGGGGAAGCGTAGCGCGTCCTTCTTCTTGGCGAACCCCGGCCTTCTTCAGCGAGGTTCATATCTTGGCTGGAGATCTTGGATCTCTCCCACTCCAAATCTTCGGTGGCCATTGGGGATTTTTGGAGCGCTGTGATGGGTGCGTCGCGAGGGTGATGATTTATACTAGAATGGAGCAGAACAGAACGGGCTCGGAGGAGCACACAAAGCGATGAGAGCACTGGAGGATTTTTTGCAGAGGAACAGAAGTGCGGCGCGAGTGGAAGTATTGATTGAGGAAGACGATGACCTTATATGCAGGTGCGGTGAAACGACGCACCGTTGGATGAAGAAATTGTGGACCAGATGTTGTACACGTAGTCAAGGGGTAAAAGGTAATTTCATTATGACGAGAAATTACAGGACCTGCAGTACATGTGCCAGTAAAAGCGGGAGACGTGTGTCCCCCACTTGCACGACGTGTCCATCGGAGAGGGGATTTGGACCCACGAGGCAGTGAGAGGAGCGGTTTTCCTATGTTTCCAATACAATAAATCGTGGCTATCATCAGCAGTGACGTCATTAAGGCAAAAGAAAAACTCGACTAAGGAGCCTGGTGAAAATATCGACAACACAAGATTATTTCGAGAGCTTTTGATCAAATACAAGTTTTTGCCCAAATGCTCGGGGGCTACTTTGGAAAAAGAGAAAATTTCGGGTATGACAAAATAGAAATGGCGAGAGCCTATGACCAAATGCGAGCATTTGTTCATAGCCTCGGGGGCTACTCCCATCGGGAGCGCTGTTCGCGCACCCGAGAGATTTGAAGATTCGGGAGAGGAAAAATATAGCGGCGTAAAATGTGGAGCCTACACCCAAGCACAAGTCCTTGGTTGTAGCCTCGGGGCTACTCCCATCGGGAACGCTGGTCGCGTGCCCGATGAAATTATAAAAAAGAAAGATAGAAGTACAAAAGAGTATATTTCGAGTTAAAATAACTCTACATATACTCCCATCGGGAGAGCAATATAAGTCATCCGTTGACTCAATAAAATGTGCTATTCCAACAGCCGAATAAGCACTCGACAATATATCCTCAGAGAGCCGAAGTTGCGAATAAATCTCTGAATGCCGCAAAATTTGCGAAGGTAAGACCCCAGATCCGTTCTGTGCGGCGTGGCGCCGTCTCTGACGTCGGTTTGCTACTTTTTTCCGTATCAACAGATACGAAGAAAAATCCTAACGGACGCGTTAGGTACCCGATAAATATGACTCGGGACTCGACAGAATGGTAAGACCTTAAGCGGCACCTGTCGAAGTTTACACCAGTATCCCGAAATCATGTCCAGGGACGTGATTTTGAAGTAGGTTTTTGCGGATTGCCACTAGAGCAGTTAACTAGTACCTGATCCGTCAGATGAACTAGCCCCAACTACCATTATCCCTGTACAATATAGAAATTTATAAGCAAAGGTATGTGCAAAAATTCCAAGTTGTTGAATAAATATAAAGGTGGAGATTTTCCACGACTCGCGATTCAAGTAAAATCTCGGGGCTACCGACATAGGCATCCCCAATGGGCCTGCCGACGAGGGTACCCGGGGTTTATTGAAGGCCCACTGACCCGAAGAATAAGAGGATTCGGAAGCCCAAGACATTGTTAAGGAAAACTAGAGTTGTAATAGGAAGTCATCGTTTGTAATCTTGCGGGATGAATTAGAAACCCTACTCGGACTGCGTAAACTTGTGTATCACGAATCCCTCGGCTCCGCCTCCTATATAAGGGGGAGTCGAGGGACGAAGAAAGGATCGAATCATTGTCTCTCAAACCCTAATTTTTACATCGTCGAGTACTTTTCGACCGAAACCTTCGAGATCTACTTGCCCTCTACATCTAACGAAACCCTAGTCTACAATATGTAGGCATTGACAAGTTAATACCTTGTCAGCGGCACTATTAGTATTCGATGCATGAGGCTTGCAACTTATAGGAAGTTTTATACATAACCCATATGAATTATTACTACCGTTGACACAATTGTTTCCATGCTTTCAAAATAAAAAGCTCTAGCACATGAGTAATCCCTGCTTCCCTCTGCGAAGGGCCTTTCTTTTACTTTATGTTGAGTCAGTTTACCTACTTCTTTCTATCTTAGAAGCAAACACTTGTGTCAACTATGTGCACTGATTCTTACATGCTTACTTATCGCACTTATTATATTACTTTGTGTTGACAATTATCCGTGAGATATGCATGTTGAAAGTTGAAAGCAATTGCTGAAACTTAAATCTCCCTTTGTGTTGCTTCAAAACCTCTTATTAAGACTCTATTGCTTTATGAGTTAACTCTTATGCAAGACTTTTTGATGCTTGTCTTGAAAGTACTATTCATGAAAAGTTTTTGCTATATGATTCAGCTTGTTTAGTCATTATCTTTTTGTTAGCAAACTATAGACCATTGCTTTGGGTCACTTCATTCATCTCATATGCTTTACAATAGTATTGATCAAGATTATGTTGGTAGCATGTCACTTCAGAAATTATTCTGATTATCGCTTACCTACTCGAGGGCGAGTAGGAACTAAGCTTGGGGATGCTTGATACATCTCCAACGTATCTATAATTTCTTATGTTCCATGCTAGTTTTATGACAATACATACATATTTTATATGCACTTTATATCATATTATGGCATTTATTGGACTAACCTATTAACAAGATGCCACAGTGCCAGTTTCTATTTATTATGTCTGTTTATTGCAGAAAAGGCCAAAAAACCAAAGTGCTCGAAAAAATCTAGAAAAATTACAGAAATTCTACTTCGCCAGAAGACCCACGGAGCCAGAAGGGCCAGGCCAGAGGAGGCCCACGACCTCCTCCCCATCCACTAGCGTGGCCAGGAGGGGGCGGCGCCGCGCTATGGGGTGGGCCCCTCGGGACTCCACTGACGCTCCCCTTCACCTATATATTGCCCAAATGCGAAAACCCTAAAGAATCCAGTCATATTCCACCAAGGGTTCCGCAGCGCCGCCGCCATCGACGACAAGTTTTGGGGGAAAGAATCTATGATCCGGCACGCCGCCGGGACGGGGAATTGCCCCCGGAGTCATCTCCATCGACACCACCGCCATCTTCATTGCCGCTGCTGACTCCCATGATGAGGAGGGAGTAGTTCTCCCCCGAGGCTGAGGGATCTACCGGTAGCTATGTGGTTCATCTCTCTCTCCCATGGTGTGATCTTTATGTGATCATGAGCTTTGTAATCTAGTTGAATATGTAGATGTTACTCTTGTCTATTACACACTCTAGAGGTTACTTTAATATGAACTCCGGAGTCACTCTCCACGGTGTGATGGTGACAGTGTGCACATCGTGTGTGATTCCTTTATGACGTTGTGGAGGTTGTTTACTCCGGCTTGAGGTGTGCTTTGGCAGCCCTACACAATGAATGGTGTTTGTTATCCAACAAGAGAGTTTTTGAGAGTAGCATTTATTTATTCAATTATGTGATCATTGTTGAGAGTGTCCACTAGTGAAAGTATGATCCCTAGGCCTTGTTTCTAAGCATTGAAATACCGTTTCCAACAAGTTCTGCTACATGTTCGCTTGCTGCCATTTTTATTTCAGATTGCAATTGCTACTTATAATCATTCATATTACTTGTATTTCACTATCTCTTTGCCGAACTAGTGCACCTATACATCTGACAAGTGTATTAGGTGTGTTTGGGACACAAGAGACTTCTTGTATCTTAATTGCAGGGTTGCTTGAGAGGGATATCTTTGACCTCTACCTCCCTGAGTTCGATAAACCTTGGGTGATTCACTTAAGGGAAACTTGCTGCTGTTCTACAAACCTCTGCTCTTGGAGGTCCAACACTATCTACAGGAATAGAAGCGTGCGTAGACATCAATGCGTACTAGCTTAGCAAGCAAGCAAGCTCAGCAAGCTAGTTGTGCGCCTGCACCCGTGCGTTGCTGGTGGTGTGGTGTGTTGGGGAGCACACACACCACCCATGCACACACTAACTCCACGCACTAGCACCACAGTGCAGCAAACAAGAAGGAGCAGCACCTGGGCCAGCTCGACGAGTTTCGGGTGGTCGTGGAAGCCATGTGAGCATAGCAGCACGGCTCACCGGTGGAGATGCCCAGATGTTGTAACCGCCGCTGGCAGAGAGACGGAGAGAGACTCCTCGTCACACACAATGTGAGCTCGTCGTGCGTCTCGTGGAGTGGTTCACCGCGCCGGCGAGGTAGCGGTACATCGATAAGAGTTGACCAGCGGTGCCGCGGGACACCAGCCAGCCCCGACAACGAGAACCTGCAGCAGCGGCGGAGATTGGGGGAGAGGCGGCACGGGCCGGGAGAGCACCATTGGTGGATCAGCCATCTTCGCGTCGGGTGTGTGCTTGGGACTCGGAAGGGATTTGGGGACTACGTCCCGGAGGGGAGAGAGAGGGGGAAGATGTGTTGGAGAAAATGTCTGAAACTCTAATCAAGTTTTTAATTTGCTCACCCTTTATCTCTCTCCACTCATGTCCAGTTCATGCCTTTATTTACAGCCGTATTGTCTATTGCTTTAGGAAAATTACACTCTAGTTGTAGCAGGGACCACCTCTTCATGAGCCAATGAAAAAAACGAATTGTGCTCGGAACACATACCGATCGGTACATCGGTGCATTTTCCCCGAGAGTGGATTTTCGGAACCGGCCGACATGTGAACCTGCATCAACTCAACCTTTCATTGGTCCAGAGGCGTGCGGGGTCCACTGCGGGAGGTATGTTTTCCGGTATATGGTGGGAAAAGATATACAAAGTAGTAACATGATACATGCATGGCCCCATTTTGTTGGGAGAGACGATAAAAATGGTAAGATCTCTCGTGTCTTACGCACAACGCCGCAAAGCCTGCAAGACCGGCGTGGTTAGTGCTGGACGAGGTGGCGGCGTACTCGCTTCATGATGCTCCCAAGGCAACGTAAAGGATGGTCACGGCAACGTACAAAGCGATGAGCCACCGCTCACCTCTCGCTGCGCGCCACCGCTTGATGGCGCGTGCGAGGCTTGGTAGTTGCAATAGTTTGCGGCCGCATGCCCGCCCACTCTGATGTGCACCTTTGCTCGACGGCCCGTGCGAGGCTTGGTAGTTGCAGTAGCTCGCCGGCCGCATGCCTGCTCGCCTGCGCATGCCTGCTCGCCTGCGCATGCCTGCTCGTGGCACGAGATTGTTGCCATAAGCTCGTCGGGATAGCCAGCAATAGGTGACAAGGTGCCAATGCCTACGTATTGTAGACTAGGGTTTTAGTCGGAAGTAGAGGGCAAGTAGATCTCGAAGGTTTCAGCCGAAAAGTACTCGACGATTATGAAAACTAGGGTTGCGTGGAACAATGAATCGATCCTCTCTTTGTCCCTCGACTCCCCCTTATATAGGAGGCGGAGCCGAGGGATTCGTAATACACAAGTTTACAGAGTCCGGGAGGGTTTCTAACCCGTCCCGTAAAATTACAAGTCTATATTTCCTAATACAACTCTAACTTTCCTTAACATAACTTGGGCTTCTCAACTTCATATTCTTCGACTCATGGGCCTTCGGTAAACCCCGGGTACCATCTTCAGCAGGCCCATTGGGAATGCCTATGTCAGTAGCCCCCGAGATTTTGCTTGAATCGAAGAATCAGGGAAAATCTCCCACTTTACAATCATCCAATAACTTTGTCAATTTTATCACATATCTTTAGATACGCAATTATATATTGTACAGGGATAATGGTAATTGGGGCTAGTTCATCTGACGGATCAGGTACTAGTTAACTTCTCTAATGGCAATCCGCAAAGACCTACTTCAAGATCATGTCCCTGGACATGATCTCGGGATACTGGTGTAAACTTCGACAGGTGCCGCTTAAGGTCTTACCATTCTGTCGAGTCCCAGTCATATTTTATCGGGTACCTAACGCGTCCGTTAGGATTTTTCTTCGTATCTGTTGATACGGAAAAAAGTAGCAATCCGTCGTCAGAGACGATGCCACACCGCTCAGAACGGATCTGAGGTCTTACCTTCGCAAAGTTTTGCGGCATTCAGAGATTATTCGCGACTTTGGCGCTCTGAGAATATATTGTCGAGTGCTTTTTCGGCTGTTGGAATAGCACATTTTATTGAGTCAACGAATGACTTATCTTGCCTTCCCGATGGGAGTATATGCAGAGTTATTTGTATAACTCGAAATATGCTCACCTCCTCTTTTTTTTTATAATTTCATCGGGCACGCGAACAGCGTTCCCGATGGGAGTAGCTCCCGAGGCTACAGCCAAGGACTAGTGCTTGGTTGTAGGCTCAACACTTTAACGCCTTATGTCGCTATATTGTCATTCTTTCTCGAACTTTTCATATCTATCGGGTGCGTGACCAGCGCTCCCGATGGGAGTAGCCCCCGAGGCTATGAACAAATGCTTGTATTTGGTCATAGGCTCTCGCCATTTCTATTTTGTCATACTCGAATTTTTCTTTTTTCCAAAGTAGCCCCCGAGCATTTGAGCTATAACTTGTTTTTGATCAAAGGCTTCCCGAAATAATCAATAGTCTTTGTCTGCCGCTAATTTCATTAATCTTCATAGCCGAATTTTTTCTTTAGAGAGGTGACATCATTACTGACGATAGCCACGATCCTTGTATTGGGAAGACGCGAGAGCTGTCCGTTCACTGACCTGCGGGGCCAAAAACCTTCGACCTGTTGACACGTTACGCAAGTGGGGGACACACGTCCTCCACTTTTTCTGCTCCACGCCTGTCCAGTTCCATCATGGTAAAAGTACCATTGTACCCTTTGGTCCACGTGTAAAGCATCAAGTCTATTTGGAAAACATCCAACGGTGCGGCGTTCTGACTATTCCTGCTATAAATACTCTCCTTCTTCCTCGCTTATTCCCCTTCGCCGCACCATTGCTCATACCTCCTCTGCTCCAATCTCCATTGCAAACAACCAAGTTCTAGCGCACGCGTACTGCTCCACTTTCTCCACACCATTGTTGATGCCGCCGCGGCCAAGAATTTCAAGGCACAACACCTCAGAAGCAAAGATGGTGACAACGGATCTGGGGAGCACTGAGTGGGAGAGATCCAAAATCTCCGCCCAAGATACCAACTTGCTGAAGAAGCTTGGGATCAGCAAGAAACAGGAGGCGCTGCGCTTCCCCAGCAAGGAGAGCTATCCATCCCCTCCTATCGAGTATCGGGTCAGTTTCGTTGACCACCTCATCCGCGGCCTTTCTTCCCCCATTCACGATTTTCTGCGTGGGTTTCTTTTTGTGTACGGATTGCAACTACACCATCTTACTCCCAACTCCATCCTCCACATCTCGATCTTCATCACTCTGTGCGAATCTTTCCTTGGAGTCCAGCCTAACTGGGCTTTATGGAAGCGCATTTTCCTCCTTCGCCGTAATGGCTCTCCCAACGTTGCCTATAACATAGGCGGCGTTGTTATCTGCGTCCGCCACGATGTCGAGTACTTTGACGTCAAATTCCACGACTCGGTTCAAGGGTGGCGCAAAAAATGGTTGTATATCCACGAGGAAAGCCACGACTCGGCGGAACACAACATTCCCCCTTTCGATGGCAACGAAAAAATCTGTCGCCGCCGGTCCTGGGATGCAGAGGCTAGCGACGAAGAAAAAACGGCGACAGAGGCGCTGATGACACGCATCCATGAGCTCCAAAATACTCGTGGACAAGAATTGTCGGGTGTCCAAATCATGGAATATTTCCTTAGGATTAGGGTGCAGCCTTTGCAAGCTCGCAAAAACCCCCTTTGGATGTATGCTGGCGACGAGGATGTGGATCGCGTGTCGATAGATTTACCGGTCAAGGACTTAGAAAAACTTGTCCGAAAAATCTCGTCGCTTAGCAAGAAAGACACCGTCCCGTCATCTTTCCGTGTGACACCATATAGCGCCACCAACGCGCTCCCGCAGGTAATATATTTTTTCGTCTGCTTGTTCGTTCACTCTTCTTTTCTCTTTTTGTACTGCTATTTCTTCAACTGCTGTTATTGATACAAATTCCTGTCGATACTTTTTCTATCTTGTCCAGAACCACAAAACTGCATCGCCTCTTCCTCCACTTCCCGAAGGTGGAGAAGTCGAAGAACGGGCTGTTGTCACCGACGACAACCAGGGTACTTCTCGCCCTGAGAGTGAAGTCGCGGGTTCTCAAAAATCTGCGGCATCCTCTGAAAAAGAAGTTGAATCCGAGGCTACCGCATCGGCACACTCTCCTCCCTCGGCTGCTTCTCCAAAGAACAAGAGGAAAAGGGACGAAGTTGCCGATTCCGGCACCTCCAAAGCCGGCGCTTCTCTTGCCGAAGAAGTTGTTCCTGATGCTGCAAGGACAACTTTCAATCCTTATGAAGATGCTCTTGTCAGCTCGTAAGTTCTTATTGCTTTTTGTTGTTTGCTCCCGATGTTTTGTCTGCACCGTTTCTTATATTGTCGCCTTATTTATTGTAGTGGTGACGAGGATGAAAATCCACCTATAGACGTAACTGCTCGAACGAGTACGTCTCGTACTTTAGTTATCTCGGAAGCTCATCCTGATGGGGATGAAACCCCGCCTCCTCAGCAAAACACAGAGCATCCAACTCCAGTTGCGAGCCCCCGAGCCTCTTCACCAAAGAGAGCTAGGATAGAGCCAGCCAAGGAACCTACCATGTTAGTTGGTGGTTCCACGACTCCTTTAATGGATGATGTAAGTTGTCTCTTCTTTTTTTTTTTATATACCGAACATTTCAATGCTTTGGACTCCCCTCTGGTTTTTGCTTAGTGTTGTCGAGCTTTCGCTTCCTATATTGATTTCTCTTTTCTGTAGTCTTCTCTTCAGCCTTTGATGAAGGAATTTGTCCGCCTCGGTACCCAATTTATCGGGTACCATGATTATGCTGCCAAGCTTGAAGGTATTTATTTTTTCCTGCCTCTTCTGCTGAATAGATTCCTTCATTATTTTGTCATGACATTTTACTGTCGTTTATTTTGCCAGAGACTCTTGCGGAAGCTAACAAACGCGCTGACGTACTTGCTATCAAGTTAAAGCAAAGCGAAAAAGCTCGAAAGAAAGCTGAAGCAGACGCTGCCGCTGTCGAAGATCTTCGAAAAAGACTCCATGATGCGGAAACTTCTTTGAGCGACAACATAGCTCAGCAGTCTGCTCGCGAAAAAGAAATCCTTTCTCGCTTGGAGTCGCAGAGTCGACGTTTTGTTAGTAAGTACTCAGATCACTGTTATTTCTTCGGGTCGTCAAATTTGTTCTTGCTTGCTTTTCCTTGACAAGCTTCTTTTTACTCATTTAGGGAAAACGCAGCAAGATTATGATCTGGAGAATCCTGAAGGTGATCGCCTTCTCGACGCGCTTTCCCTCCTTGAGATCCATGGAGATGAGGCACGCGAAGGCCTTGCCGAAGCCAGAATAGGTCTGTCGCAGCTTTTTCCCGCGACTTTTACTTCTCTCGCCAAGTGCTTCAATTCTCAAGAAGATCTTGGGCTCAAACTTCGCCAAGAAGGTTTGAAAGTTGGTGTTGAAGGCACTATCGCCTTGGTTGCTGACAGCCAACAAGACGTCGACTGGGCGAGAGTTGGCGACACGAAGGAGATGGAAACGAAGAGGTGGCTTTGATTAAGGCTGCCAAGCCAAACTCAAAGAAAATCCTCGCCTACCTCGGATGCAAGCCAACTCCCGCTCCTAGTTCATCGAAGCCGGAGGTCAAGTAGACCACCTTGTCTTCTCTTTTGTTTTATTTCTCTTTTGATGCTGTCGCCATAGTAGCTTTGGCGACAACTACCCCATTAGTTCATTAGGAACCCTCCTTTTGTAATAGCCATGTAAGTACCTTGAAAATCAATGGAAATCTATTTTGCTTGATGATTGATGTCGAAACTTTTATTTCCAGTTGGTATTTGATAACTACACTTCAACTCCTCGTCCTTCCGATGCTTTTCCTGCTTCCTCCTATTCGAAGAAAACGCCTGTTGAAGATCAATTTATTGAAGATTCCTCGAGTAAGGGTTCAGCACAAGACTTGGAAGAACTCCGTCAACAGCTTCAGTCCATGAAGAAGCAGGCACTTATAATAATGGACCAGTCTCGAAAATCATCAGAGAAGGAGAAGGTTGCGCTACAGCAGGCTCAGGAGGCTATAGCTGCCAAAGAAACCACCGTAGCTGAAGCTACACAGGCTACCTCCCGAGAGAATTTTATGCTCGAGTTGATGACTGAAGCAAGTTTGGAAATGGCAGGTATACTTCTTAAACCTAAACTTCCTCTATTTTTTCCTTGTTTTCTCCTTTGTAATTCTTGTGCTGTCACCAAATAGGCCCCTTTCTAGACGCTGCTGCCGAAGATCAACGGGTGGACACAAGGTCAAATTTTCTTGTTAATCTGGCACTTGACCATGGCTCTCTTTTCTGGGCTACCCCGGAGCGTACCCGACAAATTGTCAGATTCCAGGACCACTCAGGCCAAGTTCGTGAGTTCCTTGAGTTTTGTACCAAAACTTTATCCATGATTTACAATTCTATGTTCCCTCGGAATGTTCAACCGAAGACCCTTCCTGAGTTGATGGAGAAATTTAAGGACTCACATAAAATCCATGGTTTTGTGAGAGCTCAACTGGTAGCTGGCGCCATGTTTGCCCTTATTATGCTTCAGATCTGCCACTCCAAACTTGATATGACAAAGGTGGTAGAAACTGTCCATACCAAGCTGAGGCAACAGCGAAGAGGTGTCGATAGAATCGATGCAGTGGTTACCCCAGTAGCTGAAAAGATAATTAGTGACCTTCTTCGGATGGATGCCGACTTTTTTGCAGATGGCCATTACGCTGATTTCCTGGGTGCCTCTGCCGAAGAAGATAGAGTAAATATTGACGACATGTTAGGTCACGACTGAGTTTATTTTTCCCAGTAGATAGCTTATATTGTCGAAAGAAAATTATAACTTTCTGTATGTATGTTGTAAGGCGGATATATATATATATATATATATATATATATATATATATATATATATATATTTTTTTTTTTTCTTTTCCCTAGCCCCCGAGTGTTTTGGTGGCTAATTTCTTTATTGTGTTTGCGAGGTTAAACCAAGGCAAATAAATTTTATTGAGTATACTATATTTGCGGGTATGAGCCCCCGAGCCTGTCGACGAAAAAAGATGTATGTCACCAATATCTTTTACTATATTGCAGCACCGCGAGCCCGCCTCATTAAAAACCTTTCAGCCCCACTCGGTGCCCTGAAAGGAAAAGAGTGCGTCTGAAAACTCATGGGCGTTTCAGTACATTGTATTTTTACAAGGAGGACTATATTTCGACTCTAGGCGTAAAAACGCCTGAGTTGCGCCACGTTCCAAGGATTTGGCTCGGCAACTCCTGTCTTCTTGTCCTTGATTCTGTATGCTCCTCCTTCGATTACTTCTGTGACGATGTAAGGACCAAGCCACGGCGGCTCGAGTTTTTCATGGCTTTTTTGTCTGAGCGGAAGAACTAAGTCCCCTACCTGAAAGGATCTTGGCCTCAATCGTCGACTGTGGTAGTTTTTGAGATCTTGCTGGTACTTAGCGACCCGTGATAACACTTCGTCTCGAGCTTCATCAAGTGCATCGACATCATCCTCCAATGCTTTCCTTGATGCCTCTTCGTCATATTCCGTTACTCTCGAAGAATCATGCTCTATTTCTATCGGCAGTACTGCTTCAGCTCCATGGACCAGGAAAAACGGAGTTTCTTGTGTCGCTGTATTTGTTGTTGTTCGAATACTCCACAACACACTAGGCAACTCCTCTGGCCAAGTATGTCGAGCTTTTTCCAACGGTGCTAGCAGACGCTTCTTGATTCCATTGCAGATGATACCATTGGCTTTCTCGACTTGACCATTGGTCTGCGGGTGCGCAACTGATGCAAAGTATAGTTTGATGCCTACCTCTGCACAATATGCCTTGAATTCCTTGGATGTAAAATTGCTACCATTGTCTGTGAGGATGCTATGAGGCAATGCTTTTCACGAACTTGATTGCAGATGCTCCGTCCGGTGAATTTATCGGCTTTGCTTCTATCCACTTCGTGAATTTGTCGACAGCGACGAGCATGTACTCATATCCTCCTGGCGAAGCTTTGTGTAATTTTCCCACCATATCGAGACCCCACTGAGAAAAAGGCCAAGACAATGGTATTGGCATCAATTCTGCTGCCGGAGAGTGAGGTTTTGCGGCAAATCTCTGGCACGCGTCGCAAGTACGAACTATTTCTTTCGCATCCTCGATTGCTGTCAACCAATAAAATCCTGCTCTGAAAACCTTGGCTGCTATAGCTCGGCTGCTTGCATGGTGACCACATATTCCTTCGTGTACATCCTTCAGAATTAACCTTCCTTCTTCGGGTGTGACGCACCTTTGCAACACTTCCGAAATACTTCGTTTGTACAACTCCCCTTTGACCACAGTAAAGGCTTTAGAACGTCAGATAACTCGCCTTGCTTCAACTGGATCGTCTGGTATTTCTTTCCTTAGGATGTATGATATGTATGCTTGCATCCATGGAATTTGTACCATCATTACTAAGTCCGGTTCCTCTTCTTCTTCCAATGCTGCTTTCGTAGCCCCCGAGGGTTTCTCAACCTTCTCCTTCTTCTTTGGTTTCTTCGGCTTTGTAGATCTCTCTGCTATCTCCTCCCAAAACACGCCTGGTGGAATTGCGAGACACTGTGACCCAATGTTTGCAAGAACATCGGCTTCATCATTGCTTAGCCTGCTGATGTGATTTACCTCGCATCCATCAAACAGCTTCTCCAGCTCGTTATACACTTCCTTCTATGCTATCATACTTTCATTGACTGCATCACATTGATTCATGACCTGCCGAGCCACCAATTGTGAGTCGCCAAAGATTTTTAGTCGAGTTGTGCCACAAGCCTTCGCCATCTTCATCCCGTGTATGAGAACTTCGTATTCTGCCTCATTGTTAGACGCGTTTGGAAATGTCATCCGTAAGACATATTTTAATTTGTCGCCTTCAGGTGATATTAGTATCACGCCTGCTCCAGCTCCCTCTAATCTCTTGGACCCATCGAAGTTCATAGTCCAGGTTCTCGATAAATCCGGGGGGGTCCCGTATTTTGTAGCTCCATCCACTCTGCGATGAAGTCCGGTAAAACTTGCGACTTTATTGCTTTTCTTTTTTCGTACGTGATGTCCCGAGGGGAAAGCTCTATTCCCCACAGGGAGACACGACCCGTAGCTTCTGGATTGTTTAATATATTGGATAAAGGCGCCTCATTGACCACTATTATCGAATGCGCCGAAAAATAGTGCCGCAATTTTCTTGCGGTTGTAAACACTCCATACGCTAGCTTTTGGTACTGCGGGTACCGCTGTTTTGAGGGAGATAGAACTTCACTGATGAAATATACTGGCCTCTGTACTCCGTGGAGTTTTCCTTCCTCCTCTCCTTCGACAACGAGGGCTGTGCTGACCACCTGAGGCGTGGCTGCAATGTATAGCAAAAGGGGTTCTTTCTCCTTAGGCGCCACCAAAATTGGTGGTGTCGAGATTGTGCGCTTGAGATCTTCGAAAGCTCTATCTGCCTCTTCGTTCCATTGAAATTTCTCTCCTTGCTTAATTAAGGCGTAGAATGGCAACGTCTTTTCTCCTAGTCTGGCGACGAATCTGCTTAAAGCTGCAACTCGCCCGGTCAACTGTTGTATTTCTTTCAACTTTGTCGGCGTCCTCATTGTTATGCTAGCTTGAATTTTCTCTGGATTGGCTTCGATTACTCTTGCTGAGACTAGGAACCCGAGAAGTTCTCCCGCAGGGACGCCGAAAGAGCACTTTGTCGGGTTCAGCTTGAGGCAGAACTTGTCAAGGTTGTCGAAAGTTTCTTTTAAATCCTCGATCAATGTTGACCCCTTCTTTGATGTTATGACGACGTCGTCAATGTATACTTGTACGTTTTTTCCAATCTGTGTTGCCAAACACTTCTGCATCATCCGCTGATATGTTGCGCCCGCGTTTTTCAAACCGAAAGGCATTGTTTTGTAGCAAAACACGCCATAAGGTGTTATGAACGCTGTCTTGACTTCATCATCTTCTTTTAGTCTGATCTGTTTATAACCAGAATATGCATCCAGGAAGGAAAGACGTTCATATCCTGCCGTGGAGTCGATGATTTGATCGATCCTTGGGAGGGGAAAGTGATCCTTTGGACAGTGTTTATTGAGACACGTCAAGTCGACACACATGCGAAGGACTTTCGTGTTTTTCTTCAGGACCAGCACTGGGTTAGCGACCCACGTGGCCTCTGTATGTAACTCTTTAATAAAACCAGCTTCTCTGAGTCGATCAATCTCGGACAGCATGGCCTTGCGGTTTGGTTCCGAAAAACGCCGCAAAGGTTGTTTAATTGGTCTCGCTATTGGATCCAAGTTTAGGTGGTGCTCGGCAAGTTCCCTGGGTACTCCCGGCATGTCAGCTGGACACCATGCGAAGATTTTCCAGTGCTCACGGAGGAACTCGACGAGCGCGCTTTCCTATGCGAGGTCCATGTCTGTTGCAATGGACGTCGTTTTCTTTGGATCTGTCGGGTGAATCTGCACTTCCTTGGAATCCTTGGTAGTGTTAAAGGTTGGCTCCCTAAGTGGCCTTCCTACATCTGGTAACACGTCATAATCAGTTGTTAGCCTTGACGCCATATATTCTGCCTGCATCCCGAAGGTTTCTGACAGTCGATGAAAATCCTTGTCGCATTTATCAGCTAATGCAAAACTGCCTTTGACTGTAATTGGTCCCTTAGGTCCTGGTAACCTCCATAACAGGTACGTGTAGTGTGGTACCGCCATAAACCTGGCATATGCTGGTCGTCCCAACAAAGCGTGATATTGCGACGGGAAATCCACGACTTCAAACTCCAGCCTCTCGATCCTGTAATTTTCTCGGGTTCCAAACTGAACGTCGAGATTGATCTTTCCCAGCGGATAACTTGGCTTCTCTGGCGTGATTCCATGGAAACGTGTGTCAGTTGGTTTTAAATTTGCCAAGGATATGTTCATCTTCCTTAGTGTATCTGCATACATAAGGTTTAGACTGCTGCCTCCATCTATGAATACTCGAGATACGTCGAATCCTGCGATCACCGCTGGTAAGATAAGTGCTTGACTGCCCTGGTCGAGGAACTTGCTGCGGGTGATCCGCAATTGTGAAGCCAATGTCCTGTCCCGACCAATTTAGGTACTCAATCGTTGGTGGAGGCATCTTCTCTGCCATGAACACTTGACGTGAGATTACTTTCTGAGCCCTGTTAGACGACCTAGCTTTCTGAATCATCGAGACCGCGCCGTTGGAGTTAGGATCGACATATGGAGGTGGGTGTGGTGCTGCTGCTATTCTGAGCTGGTGCCGATTTTCATTCGTAATTGCGGGAGGAGGTGGAAGGTGGATCTCACTCCTTGGCCCCTGGGGGTTTCTTTGCGTTACATTAGCGTTGGCTTGCCCTGCAAATCTCAACATTGCTTGAAAATTTCGACAGTCCTTCTGCAGATGTCCTGACTGTCTCTTCCCGTTACTGTCAAGATAAAAATGCATTTGACACGGTCTGTTCATCATATCCTCGGGAGACACGTATGGTCTCTGGAACCTCGGTCCACTATTTAGTCTATTGTTACGGGAATCATCTCTGTTGTCGCCTTGCTGCTTGCTACTCCTTTGATAATTATCTCAACTGTTTCCCCCAGTATTTCCTCGGAAACCAGCCGATATTTGGCCAGTAGCGTCATAACTCGAAAACTGCCGAGAAAATCGTCGTCTATTTTGGAAATTTCGACTGCGGTCCTCCTCTGGTGACCTATGTCATTTATTGTGAACAGCATCTTCTCCGTCTGCCCATCTGTTTGCTATCTCCATTAATGCCGATACTCGTCCTTGGGTTTGTTCTCCCTAAGTCTTCGACAAAATCTCCTCGTCGAATTCCTGCCACGAACGCATCTATTGCCCTCTCGTCAGATATGTTCTCTGCCGAGTTTTTAATGATGTTCCACCTCTGGATGTATTTTCTCATTGATTCATCATGCTTTTGTCTACACGACCTCAACTCTTCTAGTGATGCTGGTTTTTTGCAAGTAGATCGGAAATTCTTGACGAACACATCCTCAAAACTATCCCAGCTGTCGATGGAACCTGGAAGAAGCTTCTTTATCCAAGATCGTGCAGCTCCGCTCAGGTGTACTTGAATACTCTGCATGGCTGTTGCTCTGGTTCCACCTATCAGCTTTACTGTCTCGAGATAATCAACTAGCCAATCCTCGGGATCTTGTAGACCATCAAACTTCTTAAAATTGTCGGGTAACTTAAATCCTGACGGGACTCGAGTTTTTCGAACTCGTCTTGTAAAGCACGGGAGTCCACACATATCTTCTTCAGCAACTTATGGTGAATGCCGATGTTCCCTTCTATCCTGTCGCGCTCTATCCACCCTGGCCTGAGTCGCTGTATCTCTGACCCCGCTCGCTCTTGGGGGATCCTGCACTTCCACAGTAGGTCGTGGACTATTTTGCCTTGCAGCTCCTTCGGGAGGTGTAGTTGCGAATGCTTCTCCCATGGCTCTGCATCCTGCCATGGCCATGTTATACAACGCTTCTCTTGGATCTCCGGGAGGTGGTCTGGACGCTAAGATGAAAGCTTGCGTTGCCATGTACCCAGCTTCCGGTGTTTTAGGAATGATATTCCCCCTCGTGTCGATGGACATAAAAGACATGTCGAGGTTTTGAACTAAATTCTCTCTCTCTGCTTCAGGTATATTTTGCAGCCGAGATCTTGCTCTCCTTCGAGCTTCTCTATGACTATCTCCCAAAGTTCCTGAATTTCGGCTTAGATCTGCCCTTCGCCTGCTTGACGCGGAAGCTGCCTCCCTTCTTCTATTCAAAGCGGCTGTCTATTTTTCTAATTCTCTGCCAAAGCGAGCGAGTCTATATTGGTAAGCTTACAATTCCTCTGCCGTAGTAGTTGTAGTCATTGGTTCTGTACCGTCCATGGCTCTTGCAGCTCTGTCCCATGCTTCTTGTGGGAGTTGAACCCTTAGACGCGGTGTAGGTCCGACATATTTAGTGCCTAAACCTCGCCTGAGATCAGCGGGATCGACATATGGGTTTCCCGCATCGTCGAAAGCCTCTGACGTCTCCGGTTCTGACCGGCTTGGTTCTCCAATTGCATAGATCTGATGATATTTTGGATTCTGAACTTTGTCGGGTTTGGTGACACCATCATAGAGATTGGTGAAGACCTCTCCAACAATAGTGGATTTGTCGATGAAGTTGAAGCTGTCGATGTCGCTCGAGTCATCGCTTATATAGGAGTCCGTAGATGACTCGAAAGACATGTCGCTGAAGATCTTGGCAAGTTTTTCACTTGCTCTCGTGCTGATGAAGCGTGGCGACAAAATCTCTTCTTCGCCTGACTCGGTTGACGATGTTGAATCCAAAAAAAATCGGGATCGACCGCCGGTAATCCCGACGAGATCGGAATTTCGAGACGATATGATCCTTCCTTCTCGACGCGGAATTGGAACTTTCCAAACATCATCTCCATAGGCTCCTCCAGATACGCATATGCATCCAAACGGGAGGGCAGGTGAGGAACAAAATACTAGACCAGTTTCGATCTGTTTACCTCTGTCCAAAGCGTTGCTTGCAGTTGACGAAGTCGACGATCTTGAACGTGCCATCGAGATCAGCTCCTTGTCGCCTCTAATTCCCACAGACGGCGCCAATTGACAAGGGATTAACTTATCAATGCCTACGTATTGTAGACTAGGGTTTTGGTCAGAAGTAGAGGGCAAGTAGATCTCGAAGGTTTCAGCCGAAAAGTACTCGACGATTATAAAAACTAGGGTTGCGTGGTACAATGAATCGATCCTCTCTTTGTCCCTCGACTCCCCCTTATATAGGAGGCGGAGCCGAGGGATTCGTAATACACAAGTTTACAGAGTCCGGGAGGGTTTCTAACCCGTCCCGTAAAATTACAAGTCTATATTTCCTAATACAACTCTAACTTTCCTTAACATAACTTGGGCCTCTCAACTTCATATTCTTCGACTCATGGGCCTTCGGTAAACCCCGGGTACCATCTTCGGCAGGCCCATTGGGAATGCCTATGTCAGCTGATCATCATCTTCGTCGTCACTGCGTGGTCGAGGCCTTTGCACGTTGTCTTCGCCATCGGCCCAGCTGTTGGCAATTTCCATTAACTTGGTTATGGTCTTCGGCTTCTTGCGCCCAAGATCCTCTATGTAGGTTTCACGTCGAATGCCATCGCTAAAGGCATCGATTGTTCTGTCGACGGAAACATCTTCGACAACGTTCAGGAGTTTAGTGAACCTCCCAATGTACGCACGCATCGACTCCTTCGGCTTCTGCTGGCAATTCCGTAATTGATCGATCCCAACAGGCCTCTTGTATGTTGCTTGAAAGTTTGTGACGAAAGCGTCTACCAGATCATCCCAAGACTTGAACCCTTCGGCAGGCCTCTCAACCAGGCCCGTGTTGAATCCTTCAGGTAAAGTTGCAAGCGCTGCATTGCTGCTATCTGATTTCCTTTGTGTAGGATCACAGTCTGCAAGTAATCATCTATCCAAGACCTCGGCTCCTGCTGTCCGTCATATTTAGCGGCATCATTAGGAGTAGGTTTGAACCTTTTGGGCGGCATTGTCTCGCGGATCTTGTAACTTAAACAATCAGCTCCCCTCATCTCGCCATCGTACTCCTGGCTTTCTTCTGAGGCGTCACTATCGTACTCCTCCCTCGCGGCTCGCCATCGCCTGGCTTTGTCGATTCTACTCTGGGTGATTTCGTCTCGAGCGTCCCTTGAACGATGCTTCGAGCCGCTGGCTTGCAGCGCGGATTTTTCCTTTCGTGGGACCAGACTGTCTCCTAGGATTGCAAGGCTTTCCAGAGCGCCCGATGAGCTTGAGCCATAGAACCTTCGGGTCATTGGTTGATGAGGTATGCTGCGAGGTTGGCGGTTGCTCCCTCAACGGTTTTTGGCCTTAACATACCCGCAGTGTCCGTAGTCATGAAGGATTTGGATAGGTTTGACGTTATTTCTCTAGCATCGTCCTCCGAAAATCGGGATAGCCTTGATCGATGCTTTCCTGCGCCTTGGATGCTTCGGGACGCGCTTCCTCGTGAGCCCCTCCGTCGTTCGCTAGATTGATCTGCTGCTAACAGACGTCTTTCGAGGGTGGCATGTTCGTTCGACAATCGCTCCCAATTTTTCTCCAAGATAGAGCGATAGGCAATGAGAGTTCCAACCGAAGTTCCGGCGGGAAGCGGTGTGTTATTAAGTACGGCCTGCCCGGGCCGCTGCCCATTCTTCCTCCGCGATGGTGTAATCGCTGTTGTTGTTACTGGCGCTATTTTCAAAGTTATATCGTCTGCTGGAGCGAGGGGTGTGATATCCTCCTCCTCCGTTCCCCGTGTTTCCTGCGTTATTGGCAGCATAGACTTGATGATGCGCTGTTTTCCAGGTGGTAGCCCTGACAACGCTGTCGACACTGTCCTCTTCAGACGAATACCTGGCGCTGCAGATGAATGGTGTGTCACTCGATCCCAACCCGTGCCTGGTGTCGTAGTTCAGACAGTAGTACGAGGTCATATCCGATGATACATGGTTATCGGATCCAACCGACATCGAAGACACCGACCGAGGGGTCGACGGTGGAGATGAACTCGTCGAGTCTGTCAGGCCAGCCGAAAGATCAATTGACGATGACATGATCGATCCTGCGGCCGGTGGGGGCGGTTTCCTTGCTGATCTGGGGACGAACGGCTCCAGTAGTCGAAGAACTCCCTCCGCGTTGATGTTACAGTGGACGCTCCCGAACGTCATGACCATGTTTCCTTGCAGGGCCGAGAAAGTTGAACGGGAAGAGTCACTATGTGGGGTGAACTCGTAGGAACCGAATCGGATCGGACTCCCCGAATTTGGTGATGCCAGCGGCGTTGACGAAGCTGCCGAAGACATGGCTGGATCTTCTGATGACGAATCTTGTGCCAACAGGTTTCCCACAGATGGCGCCAATTGTCGAGGGTACTCCTCGGCAATGCCCTCCGTTTGGGGCTTAGGGTAGATGGAATCCTGTAGGCTGACATGAGACATCGGTTATCAAACAAGCGGGGGAAGCGATTTACCCAGGTTCGGGGCCCTCGATGAGGTAAAACCCTTACGTCCTGCCTGTCTGATCTTGATTATAAAAATATTGGGTTACAATAGGGTGCCGAAGGTTTCGGCTGTGATCTCGTCGAGAGGCTAAGTTCTGCAGGGACCTAGATCTAGACTTATGGTGGCTAAGATTGCTAAGATTGCGCGTGTGTCCTTGGCAGCCCCTCTCCTGGCCCTTATATAGTGAGCCAGGTCTCGAGAGATCTGTCCGGGTACGACTAGGTTACAAAGGGCCCTAGTTCTAGACTTTCCTTGTATTCTTCATCTCTTCGTCTTGTTCTTCAAGGAATCTTCTTCGGCACCGACGCAGTAGTCCACCTTGCCATCGAGTGTCTTCATGGGCCCCTAGTTGGACCGTATAAGATAGGGCAATAACAGTTACCCGAAAGGTAATGCCCACGTCAGCTCTTGTTCTTTCACTTGAATTATGTTCAGAGCTCTTTACTATTATTTATTTATGTATGATTATCTCTCTGGTCCATATTATATTTCATCTCTAAGAGTTATTTCAAATAAGTTGATTGGTGTTGGAGACGAGTAAAATATTTCATGACTATAGTGATGCAAAAGGAAGCTTGTCTAGACTGTGGCATAGACTTTGGCATGTCATGTTGGATGTTATTCTTATCATATGCTTAGTATTTATTATTGTAGCATGACTTGTCTCAAATAGCTGAGAGTGCAAATAATGTGCCATTGAAAGAATCATGTGTTGTTTCTATCATAAAAGTATAATATTGTGGTATTCTCCTTTGATGCTTTATTGGGTTGACTTGGCACATGTTTTCACCATATTTTGACTATAACCAATCAACTAAAGCCTCTATGATCATTTAGTTTTTGACTTGTAATGTCACTTTATGCTTTGATTGATAATATTTTGTCGCTATGCATGATTATGGCAATTACTTCTCTCTTAGTTGGTCGCTCCCAGTCTTTTGCTAGCCTTCACATGTACTAAGTATGAACTTTACTCGTGCATCCAACCACCATAAACCAAAGTTTGCCAATTGTGTCCACCATATCTACATAATAGCATTATTGCTATTCCAAGTATATTCATCATGTTTTTATTAATCTTTTAATTTAAATTTTGGCATGAGAAAATTAGTCAGTAAAGCTCTCACGAACTTGATGACACATTTATTTTCTTACACTTAATAAACTTGATCATTGTGACTATCTTATGACGTTTATATGTTTGAAATCTGCAAGTTGGGAGTTAGCATAACCATGCTTTCATGGGGAACGCTTTCAAGATTGCACTTATTCATATTTAGTTGATGTCATGTTCTTTTGTTTATGGATGCCTAGCGGTGCGAAATAAAATGGAAACTTGTAAGACCATGAAGTTTGTATATGAGTTAGGGAAACGCCTGTGCCGCTAATCTAAGCCTTGCATCATTCATGGTGGAAATTTACAGCGAACCATAGTGAGCATTCTATGAAGCATTTTCAATAAAAAGCTATACCCATAGTAAATAAATAGATTGTTGAGATGTTCATTATCTGTTTGCCTTGTCATTTTGGTGTGGGGATGCTTCCATATCATCGGGCAGGAGGTACCCCGTTGGCGGTTCTCAATGATACACGTATACTTACAATTACAAGAACTTATTTGGGACCTAAGTTGAGTAGCATGAGATTTAGGTACTCATATTCAAGGGGCATGAAATTTTCAACTTGTGATTTGTCAAGCATATAGCTCATATTTGACTTACATTAACTTTAACCATTCAAGATGCTTATGATAGGGGCAATGAGAGCTCAAATCTAATGAGTACCATACTTTTTGGAAGGTTTATAATACTTGTTAATCTTGCTTACTCTACAAAGTCTCTCTTTTACTATTATGTTGAGTCTTCATCTTCTACTTTATGCACCAATTAAGAGAGCATAGTTGTCATTCTTAGTGCAATGTGTGCAGTCCCAAAATTATTATTGATTGATTCATGATTATGACTATTGCTTGTTCTTAAATTATTTGTATCTAGTCACCCTTTGAACTTTAAAGGTGTCCTAGCATTTATGTTTTGCTACTTCATAAAGGACATGTTGAGTACCACTTTTCTATGTTTACTCTATGCTCATAAACAAACAGTTGCTTTCAATGCACTATTATTAATGATCCGTTGTTTGAGTTATTTCTCATGTTATAACATAGTTGCGAAGTTCTATTGTTAGAATTATATCTATCATGCCTATGTTTAGAGTACTTTGATCCCAGCTCACAATGCTTTTACAATAACTTGATCAAGATTGTGTTGGCTTCATGTCACCTCAAAAAATATTTTTTTTATCACTTACCTATTCGAGGACGAGCAGGAGTTAAGCTTGGGGATGCTTGATATGTCTCAAACGTATCTATATTTTTTGATGCTCCATGCTTGTCTTACACCAATTCATATATGTTTTGCTCATACTTCGTTGCTTATATATTTTCCGGCACTAACCTATTAACAAGATGTCACAGTGTCAGTTCCCTGTTTTCTGCTATTTTGTATTTCAGAAAGTTGTACATGAAATATTCTTGGAATTGGAAGAAACAAAAGCCGAAGTCAATATTTTTCCGTAACAAATACATAGTCCAGAGGGGAGTCGAAGAAAGGCAGCAGGGCCCCCTGGCCTCCACCGACATCGCCCCTCCACCTATTTAATCACGATCTCTGGAAAACTCTGAACACCCGAGCCTCCATCCACGAAAAGTTCCGTCGCGGCCGCCATTGCAGAACCCATCTCGGGAGGGTTCTAAAGCTCTTCCCGGCACCCTGCCGAAGGGGGAAATCATCGCCAAAGGCATCTACATCGCCATGCCCACTTCCGAAGTGATGTGTGAGTAGTTCATCCCTGGACTATGGGTCCATAGCAGTAGCTAGGTGGTTGTCTTATCCAATTTGTGCCTCATGTTTAGATCTTGTGACCTGCCCTACATGATCAAGATCATCCTTATGTAATGCTACCTGTTGTGTTTGCTGGGATCCAATGAATATTGTATACTATGTTGAGGTTGATTATATATTCATGTCATATGTTTTGTGATCTTGCATGCTCTCTGTTGCTAGTATATACTCTGGCCAAGTAGATGCTTGTGACTCCAAGAGGGGGTATTTATGCTCGATAGTAGGTTCATGCCTCTAGTTTTCTGGAAGAGTGACAATAACTTCTAAGATTGTAGATGTGTTGTTGCTACTAGGGAGAAAACAACAATCTTTTGTCTAATGGTAATTCTATTATTTACTTTACACACATTGCTTAATGCGATAATGTGTTGCTTGCAACTTAATACTGGAAGGGGTTCGGACGATAACCGGAAGGTGGATTATTAGTCATAGACGCGGTTGGATTACGGTCTATGTATTATTATGTTGTAATACCCAAACGAATCTCATAGTAATCATCTTGTCATGTATGGTCGATATTCTATCAATTGCCCAGCTGTAATTTATGCACCCAACATGTTATTTATCTTTATGGAGAGACACCTCTAGTGTACTGTGTGACATAGGCATCCCCAATGGGCCTACCAAAGATGGTATCCGGGGTTTATTGAAGGCCCACGACCCGAAGTTTGTGAAGTCCGGAAGCCCAGTTAAAAGATAGTTTGGAAAGATAGAGTTGTGTTAGGAATAATGACTTGTAACTATTACGGGACGAACTGAAAGAGTCTCCCAGTCTTTGTAACTTGTACATCACGAAACCTTCGGCTCCGCCTCCTATATAAGGGGGAGTCGAAGGAGAAAGAGAGGATCGATTTCATTGTCAACATAACCCTAGTTTTCTAGCAGTCGAGTACTTTTCCGGCTGAACCCTCGAGATCTACTTGCTCTCTACTTCTCTGAAAACCCTAGTCTACAATCTGTAGGCATTGACAAGTCGATACCTTGTCGCTGTGGACCCTGGTCCTTTCCTTTACACTGATAAATTCAACCATTGCAATCCTGCTCTGTTTACTTACTTTAAGCTCTGTTCTCTTTAATTACTGCAAACATCTCCTTCCACTCAATACATTTCATCCTTTGTGTTCAGCGAAACCGGTTAGATTGACAACCTCACTGTAAGTTGGGGCAAAGTATTTTGGTTGTGTTATGTGCAGGTTCCACGTTGTTGTTGATGCCGGTAGTGCGTCCTGCCAATAGTCAGTTAGCAACACCTTCAGAAGTCACGATGTTCTCCTATTGGTCGATTAAACCTTGGTTTTTTACTGAGGCAAAACTTGTTGCTGTGCTCATCACACCTTCCTCTTGGGGTTCCCCAACGGTGTACAATTGCACGCCATCAGACGCCCCAAAGGAGGTAAGCGACGTGAGACGACGCCCGTCGCCCGACCCAACTAGGTCAAAGCTTTCACCTGAAGAGCCTGATGCGAGCATGGAGATCAAGAAAACTCCACGACGGTGCCTCCAACGAGGAGAACGACGCCCGCGAGCGCAGTCACCGCCGGCTAGCCAAAGCCAAGCAGAATTTCGTCCGGAGCCTCGAGGCCATCATCCCCGCGCAACCGGCGAAAGCCGGCCTGCATCTCCACTGGCACGCCCACACCTGCTGCCACGACCACGCCATCGCAGAGCAGGGCCACCAAAAACACCGCCGCCGATGAAGCCGATGTGCCAGATCCTGTGAGATCTGGCGAGCACCACAGGTCGAAATGCGAACTGCAGAGCACATCCGGGAAGCAGTTCTCGTTGCCAGAGCTTGGGGGGGCCACCCCGCCCCATCTCGTCGGAGCCGAGCCGCAGGGCAGAGCCTACACCTCCTGGCGTCGCCGCAGCTCCAGCCTACGGGAGGAGTCCCGCCGTTGAGGCTCAAGCCCTCACTACAGGAGGCCGGGGCCTCAAGACCCGAGCGAGGACGCCGCCAGCCGCCACATCACAGCAGGAGGCCGGGCCTCCCCCACCGATAGCACCACTACGAGGAAGAAAAGGGGCCCGCCGCACCGTCCGCCAGCCAGGCTTCGCCCGGAGGCCTCCTCGGGTGGCAGAGAGGAGGGCTTGGAGGAGGAGAGCCGGTGGCGGCGGATCTGGGGCGTCCACCGAGCCGCCCTGGGAGGGCGACGCGGGGTTACGGTGGTGGGGGATTACGATATAGCCTTATGAACCGTTATTTCTTCGTGTTGACTCCATAGTTTTCTAGAAAGATGAATATGTTGTGGGAGATTAGTCTCACCCTTTGTTTTATAGGGGAAGATGGCTCTCGATCAGGCCCTCAGCCTCACACGAGTTACCATGCATGTAAGCGCATACGCTCAGCTCATCCACAGACTGGGAGCCCACGGTTTTTGGTGTTGTGCACCATCAAAGACGCCGGCACGCTCTCCTGCATGTGCATCGAATATCCATCATTTGTCACGTCCGGCCGATTGTTGCAATATGATGTGCGCTTCCAGCTACGCGCCTAGCTAGGCAGAGATCTGATCTAGCTCCCCATGAACCCAGCGAGCGCTACGCTCCGACGAAGCCGCCGGGTGTTTTTCCGGTGCATGTGGACAGATGCATGGCACGTTCTATTACAGGACAGTAGGAGTCTAGGCTTTGTCTTACTCTGAAGTCACGTGTCGCGGGAGTACATGATACTGGCAGTGTCTCATACTGCTGTGTCTTCAGACTCTTCTCCTCTTCTGTGCATTCCTCGTTTCGATGTTGCCACCCAAAATTGTTGTCCTTGGCTGCATCCGCGGTTACCTGGTCCTGGTGATGTGCTGACTGCCAACAATGGCTCTCGCGGGCCAACATGGATAATAACAAAATATAGGGCCCATATTTGTCGTAAACAAAAAAGAACATGACTCAATTAAAAGAGTGGTCGAATTTGACATTTCCTCATAAACACGGCAAAATGAATGGCATATTGGTGCGATTTTTCTTATAGACTGGATCAATTCTTTTTTCTACACAGATTACTCCATGCCCTCTTCCAGAGGTTCCTCGAAAAGAAAGAGTGAGCGACCACATGCTGGCACTGTTCATTAGATTTAAGTTCAATGCTTATGTATTTATTTTGTCGACATTATTAAATGAAGCCTTTTTTCTAAATGGATGTCACTTGAGCCTTTTTGAGGGAGAAAAAGATCTGCCTAAAATAGTAATTAAGATTTCAGAATTGCAATTTTTTATAAGTCAGATGCTATAAGAAGTAACAGCCGTGCACATTGCAGCCACTGAGATACGTGTAGATATGAATGCATAAAAATATTATTACTAGACAATTATGAAGTATTTCCCCAATTATGAATGTTGATAGTGAAATTCTAAATCCGCCGAGAAATATCCACTCTCTAATATCTATGCAAACATAAAATAATTACAAGGAACTTGGGTATTTGAGTCTGGGAGGAGGAGCAAATTAACTTGTCTGTGTCTAGTAGTCAAATCCAAGTCTAGGGAGAGCTGTGGAAGGGGCACAGGCCTACCACTAACCCTCTCCTTACATAGTCCTAAGCCACTTACAAACCCATGAGCCAAGTTAATTTACGGTAGGTACACAACTGGACTTGATTCTAATGGCTTCGGCTTCTTTGCTTCTACCGAAGCTGGTGATGTAGGGATTCAAGATCCCCATGAAATTTTTCTTGTTGTCTTGTCATTCCTCTTCACCCATTGCTCCTTCAAACCTAAGTAGTAAGTACGTATGGTCGAAGTATTCCATTCTTGGTCATTTGGACATGTAAATTGAGAAGGCTGCAAGGAATAGGTTCAGCTCTGGCTGTAGTGCCTTTGTTGGAGGTCTTAGTGTTGGGCCAACCGAGTAACTTGTTTTTTTTTCTCAACTGCCGGCCCGATAGACTGGCGGTGTGGGGGCTGCTAGTCTCGAAAATAATGAAGGTGGTCCTAAGATTTTTCTCGCGACAAGATGAAGATCGGTCAGTTGCATGTCCTTATTGATCCGGTGGGAGTGTCATGTTCCAGAAGGCTCCACTAGTGTACTCTACCGGGCGCTTCACGCCTAGAGTTCGCTGGATCAGATAGAATCCAGTCGTACGTACCCATGTTTTTCTGATCGTTTGGTTTCAGATGGAGCATTGCGACGCTCTGCTGGCTGTTACCATCATAGAGCATGCTTTCTCGCCCATGGTAAAGTCAGCTGGTGGAGAATGTCATGGAAGCCGAGATCTAGGGACTAGCAATGATGATTCGACTCTTTGTGGTGATGATGAATTGGCTTGGTGATTTATGTTTTGGAGCAGCGGCTTCGGAAGTGGGGCGACAACACATGAGAAGTTCGAAGTCCTACTTTCAGGGTGAAAATCCAATGTTTGGTCTTAATTGGTTGTGACCGGCAATGACTTTGTTGAAAATATTGTTTTTGGAAGCGAGGACTTTTCTCCAGGGTGGAAGCCTAAGATCTATGATCATGCTACAATGGCGCTAGTGCGATGTTTTCTTCTTGGAGACGTCGCTTTTAGAGAAGTTGGACTTGTGATGCTGTCATGATGGTGTTAGTACTGCTAGTTCAAGGCATAGATCTCTCTAGCCGGACTTTTCTTTTATTGTTATTTTTCATTTTTGGTTGTAATACCGTCAGGGCAATACATTGTTGCAGAATCTAAAAATAATTAATATCTCATGTCTTCATCGAAAAAATGGAAACTGCGGAAAGTGGCGGTGAGCTTGACACGGTGACGTCCTTTGAGCCGTCTAGTGAGTGTTCGACTCAAAAAGAGATGGGAAGTGTGTGGAATTTGGAGGCGATGACATTAGAGTACCTTGACGTTTCTATGAGGGTATGCATGCTCTATAGCTCACGTTTGTCCTTTTCATTTCCTCGGTCAATCGTTTAATCATTAAAGCCTACATGTTGCTAAAGAAGTTTTAAAACAAGGATAACTTAATTACAATCTTGTTTATCAAAATTTAGTAAAAAAATCATCTCTCGAGGACTTTTTTCACAAACAATGAAAGTTTAATGTGCAGATGTGTCCCTATAAATCGTGTAAATACATAACTATGACCATTGTGAATTGTGCAATACTCCACATAAAATAATGTAATGTGTCGTACACGTACATAATTATCTATGATATTTGCACACACCTTAAATGGTGATATTTTTAACGGAATTCACAAACACAAGTGTCTATTAAATCACGTACGGAAGGGACAACTATAGTTATGAAGGGATCGAGTGGAAAGATGGGGGTGCGACGAGAGTACGCCTGGTTGCCGCCGCCCCCTTCCCCCTCCCTCCACATCCTTCTTGCCCCTAGAGGCCGCTGACAGAACAATAGTGAAGTGTCGATATTGGGGGGGGGGGGGGGATTTACCATGTAGCGGGGGCCTAATCGCCATCACCGTGGCGCAACTAGGCAGGACCCATCCTCTATTCCGTCCTTCACATGCTGACTATCACCGCTGATTGTGGTGGCCCGAATAGGGACCTTCAACACTGCGACAACGGCCCCGGGTTCTCTAGATGGAGGTTGTGTGTTTGTAACAACGGGGGCAGCGCGGCGGTTGGTCATAGCGTCAACAACGGTTCCGGTGACATGAGAGCAAGTTCAATAGTATAGCCAACTAATGTCTATAAGCAAGATGATATGTCATTTTCTCTAGGAGCACGTGCTAGAGCTGGCTCTTGCATGAGAGTCGACTTACCTTCTCTCTCATCTTCTCTGCCCCCAACTAAGCACAAATATTATATTTAAATTTTTATATCCTACTGACTAGGTCTGATCCCTTATTTGCAGAGATGCTGGACCTTATTGGTTCCCCTTGCCGCTGGAGGCAATGACGGTGACTCTTCTTCCCAGTCTCTGTAGGAGGTCTAGTCTCTACAGAGCCCAAGGTCATCGGCTTCGGCCTATATTGGAGGTTCCCGCATGGTGTAGGGCTGGATTGCAGGACATAGCCACAGCGGCCTCTGCAAATGGCACAACTCTACTTTGCTCGATGTATGGGTTCAGACCTTGTCCAATGTGCAGACCCTCGAGGGTTAGGGGATCGGTGTAGATATCGGGTGTCCCAAGGTGTTGCTCAACGACATGTTGCGTGCACTTGGTTCTAGTTGCGCGGCTAAGACATGTTAGGCCTATGTGTGCGCGCTTATGCAATGGTGGATCAACATGTGGTGGTAACACATTGCGACTTTGTTGTTGTGGCGCGCTTGGAGTTTTTTGTCTCGAGTTTTAGGGGTGAAACCTGTAGGTCTGACCTATATTGGTTGAACATGACTGTGACAGCGTTCATGCAATATTCCTTTATTGAACGCGCTGCCCGAACTTTGCGCAGACTTCTCTCCAGGCAAAAAAAAAATTACGATCCGACCTCTATGGTTTGATTCAGCAAGGTTGGGGTCGTCCCGTCGCTCCTTTCTTGAAGGTGTCATGGTTGGAGAACCTCTCATGTTACCCTTGAGTTTCTACCATTGGTGGTTGATGTTAAAGTTTGTTGTGGCTATTTTGTTGATATATCTGATACCTCGAAAAGATATATATGCATTATGAGATTAGTTATATTAATATCCTTGATATGTGACAACTTAAATTAGATTTATCGAGACTTACATGTTAATAGGAGTAAAAGTGCATAAATTCTTTTTTATCTTTGATGTGTAGGAATTTTCAAGGATATTAGACGAATCATGAAAGAGCTCCTCGTTACACTGAAATTTGGAGTTTATCGAAATCTCTTCCTGCATGACTAGTTCTTAGGAATCGGCAAAAACCTTCTATAATTTGATGGCAATCGGGAAAAAACAAAAGAGGAAGTTGTAGGCCATTTCAATACTAGTTGTTTGCATATTTATAGTTCAAAATCCGAACTAGTACTCCCTTCGTCCCGATTCATAGGGTTTGCGTGTATCCCTAGGTTGTTAATTTGCCCAACATCGTATCAATTGTACAACATAAAAATTATACCATTAGAAAGTAGAACATCTAAGCTTTTTAATGATATATGTTTTGTAACATAGTATCTTGTATTATCATGATCAAATTTATGTCCTAGTGATGCGGGCAAGCCCTATGAACCGGGACGGTGGTAGTATGTGTTATCTGGAATCAATTTACTGAAGATCAAATACTACACCATGGGAGTCTAAAGTGGACGACGAAATTACTCTTAAGTCTTTCCATACATGATGGTTTCCACCAGGTTCGACAATATGGACAGAGGAAATGCATAGGAAAGTCTAGAAGTTCCCAAGGGCTCTTGGAAGCGGAGACTACACTCCCAAATTTATATAAAGAGGGGAAATCCTGCTTTTTTGGCAGGTTGAACATAATCACAAATTTTTGTTCACTCTGGTAGCCACGAACATAGGGGCACTATCATCTACACTAGCACGAAGGCCAAGGAAGAAGGGGCAACCGATGGCTCTACCCCAGGGCCATTCTCTGTTGTGGCCGCGGGTGCCCGAGGTAGTCGCCGCTTCAGGCTGCACCTCTCTACCAATATTTACATCAACCTCTTCATTATATCTCCAATGTAACTTCTTGGCAAACATGATATGTGGTACAATATATTGCTTCTCCATGATGTATTGTGTCACCATGTCAATTTTTGTGTAATAATTAAGTTATTCATTGCGATGGTGAAATAGTTCGTTATGTCGGTTATATCCATGTATGTTATATGTTGAAGCTATTTATTCATTGATGTATGCTAGAGGATCATGGCTTGAATCTAAGGCTACATAAGGGTATGCTAGAAGATCATGGCTTGAATCTAAGGCTACATAAGGGTATGCTAGAGGATCACATAAGGGTATCACTATTATAGATGAGGAGCCGGATGTTAGAGGAACATAAGGGTATCACTACTCATACTTTAAACATGATCACACTTTGGTCACGCTTATTCATACTTCCAAACACAAAACTCTGACGTTAGCATATTCTAAGGATTACTAAGTAGAAACTAGAAGTAAAAAAGTAACATTGCAACCTTCTAAACTCAATATTTCTCGAAACGTGCTATGCAAATTTGTTAGTAAGCCTAATAGTAATAGCCATCAAAATGGGTTATGGGGCTTACCTAATAGGTAGTTTACCATAAGCTAACTTTTCCTGGGATAGACAACTCAATATTTCTCGAAACGTGCTATAACAATTTGTTGCACTTAGAAGTTATCAAAAGCCTCCTTTTTTTCTTTTGTTTCTGTAATAATTTGGCCATTACCAGATCTTGATATCGTGTTGATTCAGAGGTCCATTGTAATTGATATCATCTTGGTTAATATATTTATATTATAAAAATATAGTTTCTACTTTTCTATTTTATTCAGTTTTTTTACATATTGAGACTAGCACTTAATGCTAAAAACGGATATTCATTTCCTCGAGAAAGGTGCACGACAAAAAAGAGGAACTCAATTAGCGAGTGCTGGCTCGCCAAATCATATAAGGAACAAGTCGGTGTATTTTTTAGGCCACCAACATCAGAAATGTGCATAGTAAAAATCGGCTAAAGATGTAGCTCATATTGGACACGCTAGTGCGACTCTATGGACATGGGTCAAAAAACCCTATGGCAGCGGACACAAGATTCGTTGCTGGAAGCATGTCACGTATGAGGCTCCTTTTCGGCAATGTTTTTAAAAATGTCTACGTCTCCATAAGGTCGTGCTCATCAGTTACGGTTATTTTGTTCCAATCATCTGCACTGAGCTATATCCGTCTGTCTATAACACCAATAGATAATTCGCAGCACATTAATATATTAACAACGCAATCAGTAAAATGACAAAATCTTTTATTCATAACGTAGGACCAATGTATTTACATTTGTACCATAATATCACATATTACACATTCTCATGTAAATAAATATAATTATGTTGCTAAACCTCTAAGATTTTCTACAAAATGAGTTATATTATGCTTTTCCAAACGAACTCTGTATCTTATAGACTCGCACAAAGAAGTCACTGAAAAATAAAGTGAGAATATTATTTTGACATGGTCTCACTATGCACATATATCTATCATAAAGAACACATAACACCGAAGAACAAACTTACATTTCCATGGCATAATTGTTGTCTTTGCAACATTAATTCTTTATTTGAGCCCTTACTCTTTGTGGGCAATGTGTCGAGCCAGTGTTTGGCAAGAAGAGTTTATCTAGATTTGAGATGAAGATCAAGTCTAGAAATAGTACTTCCATTTGTAGAGCCGACGACAAACTCAGACTTTTATGCACCATCACCGAAACAGACTCCTATTTTCAAATGTCCAGGATGAGCAACGTGATCAAACATGGATGGACTGCTATATTCTATATTGAAACCGAACAATCTAAGTTGAACAAGTGAACAATATGAATTGAATATCCTAAACTAAACAAGCTAGAACAGTCCGAAGTGAACAACCTAAACTTAACCATCTAAATTGGACATGCTAAAATGAACATTCTAAAGTGAAAAAGTTAAACTGGACCATGAACAATCTAAGATAAACTGAACTGAAAAATTGAAACAGAGAAAAAAATGCATGAGAAGACCACACATATAGAGCAATATATTTACACCTCATATTCTCCACAACGCCAACCAGGTCCTCCGTGGTCTCATCTTCTCCGAGTTTCCAACCAAATCCTCCAGGCCTCCTCGGACACCTCCTCCTTTCGACTTCATGAAATACAGTAAAATAAACTAGTACAATTATGAGAATATGTAGGGCTATCATAGCCAACTTACTGCGGTTATTCCTAGCAAGACCAAAGCCGATGTGAGCTTACAGAGAAGTATATTTGATTTTGTTGTAGCTCAATGGGATCTCGCCCCATACTCCTTCTCTTATGGCTATAATCTCTGGCTTGTCCTTTGAAAGATCAGTCCTCAGATAGCCGACCCCTATAAGTTGGCCCTTGTTGAGAGATAAGCATTCGACAGAGCAAAGAGTGATGGGGGAAAGTTATTGGTTGGGTTTTAGGGTCGCATGCTAGAGGTTTTGTGCATAATGAATGGTGATGACGTAGTATGGCAGCATACACATCATTCTCGATAGCCACACCAAAGAACATGATTTCTTCATCCCTCATGAATTGCCGAGGAGCTATGGCACTCGATCCACACGGCAAATCTCGAAGATGAGACACTCATATGCCACAGAAAGTGGAAGGACGACGGCGCGTTGCCTCTTCTCCTATAGAAGTTTCTTATACCTGACATCCCCCGGCGTGTCGGTGAACTCGCAATCCAGGCCAACACACTTCACTGGTCCGGCATTAAGGAAATACTCCTTCACGTGACAGATCCACATCTCCATGCGTGCTGCACGGTGGGTGAAAACCTCACCATGAAGTCCATGCCTTCTTCGAGGAGGTAGAACCGGGAGTTAGGTACTACAACCGACATTGGAATGGAAGGGATGAAGAGGCTTAGCTTTTGTGCTCTTCCCGAGTGTTGTGGAAAAGATTGAGGAGGAATGTGCGGTAACTTCAAAGTACAAAGTAGTTGCAAAAGATGTGGAACATGCATGTTTACATTTGATCACTGAGAACATATTTATATTTACATGGGAATCAAACACAAGATTTATGAACATGTTATATACAATTTTCACTGTCAACGGTTCCCCATGATTCTCTGATGCGCTTGGTGTCCACAACGCGCACAATCAAACAAGAAATACCGTTGCCTAAATATTGTAAGCGAGCATTATTTTTTCCCATGGCCCAAGTTGCTCGGGTGGCGGGCTGCCTAGCTGGAAAGGCCTCATTTTCCATATGTAATTATTTTCAAGCGTCACTCTGTTTTCATGGACTAGCTAAAATGTACATGGCCGATGTGGCCTACCCACATTGACAAGGAACATCCATGAATATTTGTTTCAGATGTGGGTAGCCCCGCGGTGGCCCAGTTCGGGTGTGCACCCGTACTAGTATGGGGCCCATGCTCTAAAAAATATATACAACAAGTTATTTTACCAATTATGTCTCAGACTTTAAGTTCGAGTGCTATTCATAAAATGAAATCTCTCTAACTTCTAATCCTCGAAAGTAATCACGACGAAAGGATGATACGCCATTTTGTATTGTCGGATTTTTCTCTTAGAACATCCGAGGATTCGCTCAGCGGGAGTAGACTTCTCTCGAGTGGAGGTTGAACTCGGTCAATAAAAACATCGTGTCCCTCGTGTTAGTGCCCAGCGTCTACACTAGGGGAGAAAAGGCCGTTGCCGTGCGGCACTTTGGCAAAGGCTGCTATACGCACGGCAAAGGCTTTGCCGTGCATGCACGCACGGCAAAGGCTGCCCGGCAAAGATACCGACGGCAAAGCCAACGTTGCCGTGCGCGTCGCCGATCTGCACGGCAAAGGCCATTGCCGTGCGTCGTAATCTTTGCCGTGCGTGCGGTTCTTTGCCGTGCGGCCCAGCGTTGCCGTGCGTGCTATTCTTTGCCGTGCGGCCAAACATTGCCGTGTGGCGCCTCCTTTGCCGTGCCGTGGCACGTTGCCGTGCGCTATTTCTGTGCCGTGCAGTTGCTTTGCCGTGCGGCAGCAGGCCAGCCCGCACGGCAAAGACAGTTCCAGCAGACCCCCTTCGGAGCTCCCAGGCACACAGGTGGGCGCCACGTGGCCCCTTTGCCGTGCGTGTGCACACGGCAAAGTGACCAAAAGTCCTTTGCCGTGTGCACACACACGGCAAAGGCCCCTGGTTTTTTCATTTTTTTGTTGCTTTTCATTAATCCCTGCATTTCAAAATTGCATTTCACATATATATAACATATACAACATATATATTCACCATAGCATCACCAAACACATCAACAACACCACAAATACATCGAGCACACATAGTTCATGCATAACAAGTGCAATGTCCATTATTACAATCCATAACAAGTGCGAACAATCCATAACAAGTGTGAACAATGCATTACAACGACGACGAGTGCACGAAGACCATGCCATCAACCTTGTCCTCCTCCGCTTCCGCCGGCCTCATCGTCATTGCCTTGTGACATATAATCTATAAGCATGTTGATGGAATGAACATTTGCATTTGCATATTGAACACTTGAACAAGTAGCGGGTTGGGCACAAGAGGACTCACCGCGGTTCATGCTCCGGATGATGTTCATGTTGTTGACGGTGATAGGTGTCCCCGGGGTCTGATTGGGCGGTGGCGGCATCCACGGCATGGAGTAAGGTGGAGGAGGAGGAAGACTCCCGGTGGAGAAGTCGAACCGTCCGGCTCATCGGCCGGCTCATCCGTGCTCGCTTCGCTGCATCATCTCGCCGTTGTTGTTGCATCTCGCTGCATCATCCGTGTCCGCTGCTCGCTGGTACTCCAGTAACCTGCCGCTCCAAGTTCCGTGCGTGCTCCCGGGCCGCTCGCTCCTTTTCTGCCATCTCCGCCTACGATGTGTCCGCGATGTCATTAACATTTCAATGGAAAGCATGTGCATGTAAAGGAAAGGTAGAGGCCGGAGAAAGAACATACCCGTAAACGCTCGACAGCTAGATCCGAAGCCCGTGGCCGGGGCTCTACCTCGAGCTGGCCGCTCTTACGACCACGACGGATCCGGCGGAGAGAGGGAACCTTCGCCGGGTCGACGCACCCGTCACCAAACCATAGGCGGCCATGCTTCAAGCCTTCTCCCGCAAGCACCGCGACCTCAGGGTCAAAGTCCTCGGCCTCTGGGTTGGCGTCCTCGCCGTACTTCTGCTTGAACTTGGAGACATACGACGTGCACTGGGTCTCGGATTGCGGTTTAACCCACAAGGACCCCGTCTCAGGATCAGGCGTCTTCCTTTGCTTCATCTTCTTTAGCACGGCAAAGACGTTAGGCTTCGCTCCTGTCCTGACTTCCTGCAAAAGAGAACATGTAATTGAGTGAAGTGACACACCCTTGCGGAGTTAACAAATATATAACATGAATTCAAAGAATGAAGGAACCATTAATTTGCTCACCTCCTTCCGCAGGTGAAGAGAGATGGGGATGCTGCCTTGGATATGCGATCCACCTCGCATCTCTGCCCGCTTCTTCTTGCCCTCCTCGTGCTTCTTCGAGTACCGGGGGCATGTCCACCACATGACCATCGCACGAAAGCACCTATCGTCGTTGCCGACGTACCGAGGAGGGTTCTACATGCACAAGATAAACCCATTATGGTAAAATAAACTACATGGCGATAAAGAAATCAATAACACATAAATGCAAATACCTGCAAGTACTGCCACGGCTGCATGAGCGTGTCGCGAGCGTCCTCCTTACTCATGTGGACGAAGCGGTCGGCGTGCCAGTCGCGGACGCATTGAATACGTGCCTCGTAGTGCATGCCAGTCACCCTCTTCCTTGCAAGCTGGTGTAGGACATCATCGCACGCATTCTCCTTGCCCTCGGCCCTCTTGAAGTATCTCTGCAACCATGCACATAGGTAAAACAAGGGGCATTAGTGCAATTATTGTGAACCAAGGAGAGTGTATGAATGGTAAGAAGTCAAAAGTCACGTACCCAGAATTTGGCAACAACCAAATCCGCCGCGGTGCCGCGGCCAAGAGGATCTTCCGCGAGGCTGTAGTGCGCTCACCTCCAAGCTACGTCGCAGCCACCAGTAGGGAAATTGACTATCCCAGGGAAATACCATCTAAGTAGGCCCCCAAGGATGTTCGAGTACCCACGTGGCGGTCTCTGCGACGGGTCTTCATATTGGAACGAGCTGCACCATGAAACGACAACATCAATATGTATGTGATAATAATTTTGATAATGACAAAATTGCGATAACGAAATGCCAAAAATTAACATGTACCTCCTTCCATAGGGCTGTAGAACAACGTGCCCGTAGCGCCGATTCTTCGGCGCGGGAGCTGTGTTATCCCACGCCGATATGGCTTCCTATCACGTGGCCTCGGCCTCTCCACAGCTGGAACGTACTCGGTAATCCTCCGGCTCACACCACTCTAGGCTTGGATCAGGATCGAACACTAAGTTCCCCAACCCCTCATCCTCCGAGAGGTCCTCCTCGTCCCCCTCCTCCTCCTCGGTCCTCCCCACCCCCTCCTCCTCCTCGGTCCTCCCCACCCCCTCCTCCTCCTGGTCCTCCCCACCCCGTGGTGCTCCCGGTCCTCCTCCTCGTCATCATCATCGGCTGCGGGAGGGGGCTAGGACTAGGAGTGAGTACCCGCGTCGCATTCTTCCTACGTGGCCGCCTCCGTGGGAGCGACGAGGAGAGGGGTAGTAGCTCGGCCCCGCCTCGAAGTCCCTACACCTACCAAGTCCTTGAGCTTCTTTTTAAGACCGCCACCCTTTTTTTTTGGCGGCATGCTTCAATCACCTGCAAACACAAATGAAGAGAGTGGTTTATTAGTACGCAATATTGTAAATAGATAAATATTAGTGAAAGCAACTGAAATATAAGTAGATGAACATTAATGAAAGCAACAATAATGCAAAAGGATGAACATTAATTAGTGGAAGCAACAAATAGCTAGCATAGAGTTCTCTCAAACATAGCACGGAGTTCTTACAAATAACCTAGCTAGACAATCTCTATTACACGGAGTTATTACAAATAGGCTAGCCTCACAATTACTACTACATAGATCGGTAGCTTCGTGTCGCCATCCGTGATTGGACCGCGTGTCTCCTCATCGTCATCGGGCTCGGCGAACCAATAATCATCAATGAAACCTGGAGGTGGTCCATCCGCATCGAGGTCAATCCCCGCTTTGAACGCCTCGAGCAAACTCGGGTCTTCCGGAGCACGGACATCCTCGGCTTCATCTTCGCATTGTCTCCATCCATGCCCGCGTCTTCTTGTTCATCGTCTACGACCATGTCATCGATAGTCGGCAAGCCGATTGTGAAATGGCCGGGGAGCCCTTCTTCCCGATAAAACTCGACACTCCTTGCTGAGGGGTCTACGCGGCGGTAATCGTCCTTGTTTGGCGGGGCGGCCTATTGCGTGAAGGCACCGTCATCACAACATCCCATCCATGTAGACGTTTTGTCGGGTTTCTCGCACGCGTACGGGAGATAGAATACTTGAAAGGCCTCGGGTTGCCAAGATGTACACATCCTCTCCCTTATAAACGGAGTTCCTTTCAACTTCGACCAACCCAATTTCAGGATCCCGTCTCACCCGACGTGGGTCAAACCAATGGCATTTGAAGACGACGGGATTTAGCCCTTTGTGAAACCCGTAATTCAGCTCGTATATACCCTCGACTCTTCCATAGTAATGGAGCCCATCATCACCTTGACATACCACCCCGCTATTTATTGTCTTCGCGTTGGGCCGGCTTGTTGTGTATTGATGGGTCCGGAAGCGATACCCGTTCACGTCATAGGAGTTGAACGCTTCTACGGAATGGTCAAAGCCCCTAGCAATTTTTCTTAGCTCCGACTTCATCTCTTTGTCGGTTCTTGCCTACAAGTTTAGCACGAGAAGTTTAGAACGAGAAATGACCGATAAATGTCGAAAGTGCTAGCTAATTTGGATAGAATAGTACCAAATTACAAAACCAGCTATCGAAACCGAAACCGCCGCCCTTATCGAAAATTTGCTTAGATTCTTCCGGGGTAGGCTCCCTGTGGGTATTCTTCCAATGTATAGCCTTGAATTTCCTATACCGATGAAAAGAGGAAGAGTTAGCCACGAACATACGAGTGAATGTTTGCGAATAATTAAATGGTTCGCACTTACTCGATGTACGGCTTCACTTCGACCATGGTGTTTAAGACATACGAGTGGATCAAGGTCCGCTCATGTAGGTCCGTTCTGTACGGCTTCAAGCCACTTGACTTGCCACCAAGCCCCACGAAGATGCTAAGCTTGGGTACTTCTTCATTGTTGGCGGCATTGTAACGGAGGACCGGGTTGTGCTTTGTGGGAATGTTGGGATCATAGTGCTTAGTGGTGAAGTTTGCCACCTCCACGTTCGGGGCTGCCTCGGCTATGGATGCTTCGATCTTGCATTTATTGCCGATCATTTGACGAAGCTTTTGTGTTTCTCTCTCGGGACCAAACCGCCAACGGCCCAATTCGGGCCCCCTTTAAGCACTCCTCCGCGAGGTGCGGGATCATGTGTTGCATCGGATTAAAAACCCCTGGAGGAAAGATCTTCTCTAGATCGCAAAGCAACACGGGTGCCTCTTCATCCAGCTTCTCAATCACTTTAGTGTCTAACTCCCTAGCACAAATCTGGCGGAAGAAAAACTCAACCTCGCTAGCACTCGCCAAGTCTTCTCAGGGACATAGCCTCGAATCATCACCGGCATTATCCGCTCAAGCCATATGTGGTAGTCATGACTCTTCAGTCCTTGTACTCGCAGCGTTTCAATGTTCAGGCCCCTCATCCAGCTTGGCTGCGAACCCATCGGGGAAAAACAAGGAGTCCTTCATCCATTGGAAGACCTCCCTTTTTTGGGCCTTTGTGAGGCAGTAACGGAGCGTGTGGCTTAGTCCAATTTTTTTGGCACCATTAGGTGGCTGCATGTTCAACTCCGGCCTATCACACCACATTTCTTGATCAATTCGAGCCTTTATGTTATCCTTCGTCTTCTCGGTGTCCACAATCGTGCTCCAAATGGCTTCACCGATATTCTTCTCGGTGTGCATTACATCAATGTTATGCGGGAGCTCGAGAAACTCAAAGTAAGGGAGCTTCCATAAGCACGGCTTGTGAGTCCATTGGTGTGTCTCCCCATATCCTAAGAAACCATTCCCATCGTGGCTAGGCTGAAGAGCATCTAACTCGGCCTTGATTTCCGTTCCGGTCTTCGGAATTGGCTTCGGGCCACGGACAACACGGCCTTTCTTGAAACTCTTTACATCACTCCCGTATGCATGTCTCCGCTCAAGGAACCGTCGAGCTTCATCAAAGCATGAATACTTGCCTCCCTTGTTTAGCCGTAAGAAAGTCACGGCCTGTCCGCACCGTGGGCAAGGCCACTTCCCATGTGTACACCACCCGCAGAACAAAGCACGTGGCCGGCAGGTCATGCAGGGACGTGTGGTACCACACATACATATCGAAGTACTCCTTCTTTGATGCGTCATATGTTCGGATCCCGCGACCTTCCCAGCCCACGAACCAAGTCATCCACCAGCGGTTCCGGTACACATTCATGTTCTTGCCCGGGTATTTGGGCCCCGGGATTATCATCGACACAAACATGTTCTCCGATCTCATGCGTACGCCAGGGGGAGGTTCATGGGAATAACAAACACTGGCCAACAACCGTATACCGCAGCCGACATACCATATGGATTGAACCCATCGCTTGATATCGCAACCGCTACGCTCCTCGGGTCACCTGCTTCAGTGGAAATTTCTTCACAAAGTTCTTCCATGCGGTACCATCCGACGGATGTATCATCTTGTCGGTGTATCTCGTTTTCTTCCACGGCCCACCTCATCTCGCTGGGCAGTATCCTCGGTCATGAAGAGCCGCTGGATCCTCGGTAGAACCGGAAGATAGCGAAGGATATTCTTGGCAACCGTGGTCCGCCTCTTCCGACCATCACCATTGCGGTCTACCTCAAAGTACCTAGAGGAATTGCATTTGATGCAATAATTTGTGTCGGCGTGCTCCTCTCTCGAATAGCATGCATCCCTTTGGACAAGCGTGTATCTCGCTGAGATGACATCTTAAGGTCACCGAGCAATTTGGTCGAATAGTAGAAGTTTTGCGGCAAGAGGTGCCCTTTCGGCAGTAAGGCTGCCTACGATGACCGGAAGTTCATCGAACCCATCTCTCGCACAAGTTCCTATGGCACTTCAAGGCCATAAGGCGAGCGATGGCATCTAGTTGGGTAACCTCTCGTATTTTCATGTAGGGGTTTCGCGAAGCAAACGAGCCTCATAATACTCCTTTGTGTTTTCCTCCGGGTCCTCACTTGTCTCCGCATCCCGAGGTGTCTCCACCTCTACATGAGGGCTTTCAGTGCACATTACCATTAGCCAAGTTTTCTAAGCACCTATCAAAACCAAGTGTCATATTCCCCCCTAGGTTGAATCTGCCGCACCTCCTTCCTAGCACGTTTCTTTGCCTTTTCTCCATGGTAAGTCCAAATCCTGTAGGACGGTGTGAACCCAAACTTGATCAGGTGCATACTCATAGTTTCCTTGTCCCGTGCCTTTCGGTTAGCGCACTTACTACAAGGGCACCAAACACTTATAGGTCTCGCTAGGGATGGCAAACGCCCTATCCACAAACCGCTCGGTCTTTTCTCCCCATTCATCAAGATAGTTCCACCGACCGATTCTCGCCATCGTACATCCAGCCACGATTATCCATCCTCTAATCAGCAACAAAACAGTACGAACATAGCATTTATATATCAAATAGGAAATAAATGCATCATATCTTTATTTTTTTACGCGTGCATCAACCCGAAACTCTACTAGGTGGGCTTCTAGCAGCCGCCGGATCCGTAGATTGAGTACGTTCTCCCAGCTCTACCTCGATCCGAGACAGAATTCTCGGCAGCACCTCCCCGCTGCTCTCCCGATACACGTCTCGGCAAAAAGCCGAGAGGGGTGTGCATCCGGAGAACAACGGGGAGGCGCTACCGAAATCCTCGTCTCGGATCGGGGTAGAGCTGGGAGAACGTACCCAACTACGCATCCGCCGGCTGTCCCGATAAATGCCGTAAGAGTTACGGTTCATAATATGCGAGACCACTAATGCATATTTATCCGCGTAACCCTTACGGTCGGGAAGAGACGCCTAGGTATCGCGACGGACTTGGTGATCTAGACACAAAGAAAAACCTAGGTACAAGAGAGGCGAACGGATTCTCACCCTCGAAGCGTGATCGACAACAAGCGAAGAAGATCAACGACCCTCTGAGAGAATCGCCGAAGAAGATCCGGAACGCCCCGTCAAACACCCCCGCGACGCCGCCCCTCGTGTCCACCTCGAAGCATCGCCTCGCATAACAAAAAAAAACCAATTAGGGGCTATTAATAATTACCATGTATGCGCGTATATAGAGTATATGGAGCAGTAGAAAGCCAATGTTACTTTTGCTGCTTTGTGAATGAGGTAATGCAATGTTACATCTAGGAAGTTTAGTGGTGGACTGGTGCTATCTATGGAGTTTTGATTGTCCAATTTCGTTCTCTGAACGATCTTGGTCATCCCATAATTTACAACATAGTGAAAACCCTAGATCCCATTTACCGGCACTTCCCGCCCGCCCACCAATGCTTCCCTTCTATATGCCCATGCATACTCTCAACATTATCATCGCCTCTTGTGACCCTCAACAAACTCGACCATGTATTTTATAACTACCCTAAATACTATAAGTAACATGCAAATTTACAAAAAAAAGATGGCCACATACCTGGTGGTGCCCGGAGCTTCCGCGGATGGTGGCGGCCGTAGCTCCCACGGCTGGTGGTGGGCGAAGGGGGCAAGCAGCACCACGGGCGGCGGCGGGCAAGCAGCTCGGGCGCGCGGCAGCAATGGTGCGGGCAGCCCGCCCGGGAGGGAGGAGGGAGGCGGCGGCGAGGGAGGGCAAGGCCGGCGGCAGCGTCCGCGTGGGAGGGCCGGCGGCGGCGGCTACGTGGGAGAGAGGAGGGAGGCGGCGGCGGGGTAGGGCGCGGCGGCGTAGGGCGTGGCGGCGTCGAGCGAGAGAGGAGGGTGGCGGCGGCGGGGTAGGGCGCAGCGGCGTCGAGCGAGAGAGGAGGGAGGTGGCGGCGGGGTAGGGCGCGGCGGCGTCGAGCGACAGAGGAGGGAGGCGGCGGCGGGGTAGGGCGCGGCGGCGTCGAGCGACAGAGGAGGGTGGCGGCTCGGGGATGTGAGATGCCTTTGTGGCTGGGAGCGTCTCGACCAGGTGCTTATCCGCACCCTTTCCCGTGCGCAGGCCTTTGCCGTGCGGCAAAGGACCTTTGCCGTGCGGCGGGTCTTTGCCGTGCGCAGGGAGGCCTTTGCCGTGCGGCAGGCTTCTTTGCCGTGTGCCTGCGCACGGCAACGTTTTTTTATTTTTTTATTTTAATTATACATTGTCATTTACATAATTCATTTATATTACATAATTCATATACATTGTCATTTACATAATTCATTTATATTACAACAATGTGTAACTGGATCAAATATGAAAATAAATATACAAGTAACTATACTAAAACCCTAGCTATTGTCCATCTACACTTGATCAAGTTGATCACCCGGATCATCTAGTTCATCTTTAACCTGCACACAACAAAAATAGAAGAAAGAATTGAACCAAGTGGCAATGCCACTTAGCTGTTAGAAATAATGATCCAGGGTAGATAAGCATCAATCAGGTCGAGCTGATCCAGAGAAGGGGGAGCAAGTCCACACATATTTTAATTATCAACAACATTCATTTCTATATCTACATTACATTAAACCTGTTTTTTCAATATGTGTATCATTTAATAAAGTATGTTTCATGCTTTCAGTTTCAAAAAAATTCAGCATGCAAAAGTAGCTCCCCTAAACCCTAAACCCTAAACCGGGAGGCTTCGAGCCCCGAACCCCTCTAAATCCCTAAACCACGACGCCGGAGCTGCAGAACCATGCATCATAAACCCTAACCCTAACCCTAAACCCTAAACCTATACCTAACCATAAATACTTACCTTTAACCTAAACCCTAGCCCTAGCCCCTAAACCCTAGCCCTAACCCTACACCTAACCCTTACCAGTAGATCAGGCACACCCTCGATCGTGTGATGATAATGGCTCTAGCTGCGGGTATATGTGCCAAAGGGTCCCAATCTTGGTTCTCCATGTGTATATGTACTAAACAAACCTAAAAGAATGAAAAGTTACATTGGTGCACCCTCGCGCGGAGAAATCTAGGGGGATGGACCCGCCGGGGCACGCGTTCCGCTGTTTTGGGGGAGGAGGGGATAACGACCGCCGGAGCACCGGAACCCCACCAAACCTTGCATGTGGACCTATGATATGTGTCAAAGTGTGGTGCAAGGTCTAATGGTGCAAAAGTAGCTCCCCCTAAACCCTAAACCCTAAACTGGGGAGGCTTCGAGCCCTAAACCCCTCTAAATCCCTAAACCACGACGCCGGAGCTGCGTAACCATGCATCATAAACCCTAACCCTAACCCTAAACCCTAAACCTATTCCTAACCATAAATACTTACCTTTAACCTAAACCCTAGCCCTAGCCCCTAAACCCTAGCCCTAACCCTACACCTAACCCTAACCAGTAGATCAGGCACACCCTCGATCGTGTGATAATGGCTCTAGCTGTGGGTATATGTGCCAAAGGGTCCCAATCTTGGTTCTACATGTGTATATGTACTAAACAAACCTAAAAGAATGAAAAGTTACATTGGTGCACCCTCGCGCAGAGAAATCTAGGGTGGTAGACCCGCCGGGGCACGCGTTCCGTTGTTTTGGGGAGGAGGGGGATAACGACCGCCGGAGCGCCGGAACCCCACCAAACCTTGCATGTGGACCTATGATATGTGTCAAAGTGTGGTGCAAGGTATAATGGTGCAAAAGTAGCTCCCCTAAACCCTAAACCCTAAACTGGGGAGGCTTCGAGCCCTAAACCCCTCTAAATCCCTAAACCACGACGCCGGAGCTGCAGAACCATGCATCATAAACCCTAACCCTAACCCTAAACCCTAAACCTATACTTAAACATAAATAATTACCTTTAACCTAAACCCTAGCCCTAACCCTACACCTAACCCTAACCAGTAGATCAGGCACACCCTCAATCGTGTGATAATGGCTCTAGCTGCGGGTATATGTGCCAAAGGGTCCCAATCTTGGTTCTACATGTGTATATGTCCTAAAAAAACCTTAAAGAATGAAAAGTTACATTGGTGCACCCTCGCGCGGAGAAATCTAGGGGGGTAGACCCGCCGAGGCACACGTTCCGCTCTTTTGGGGGGAGGAGGGGGAGAACGACCGCCGAGCACCGGAACCCCACCAAATCTTGCATGTGGGCCTATGCTATGTGTCAAAGTGTGGTGCAAGGTGTAATGGTGCAAAAGTAGCTCCCCTAAACCCTAAACCCTAAACTGGGGAGGCTTCGAGCACTAAACCCCTCTAAAACCCTAAACCACGACGCCGGAGCTGCAGAACCATGCATCATAACCCTAACCCTAACCCTAAACCCTAAACCTATACCTAACCATAAATAATTACCTTTAAACTAAACCCTAGCCCTACCCCCTAAACCCTAGCCCTAACCCTACACCTAACCCTAACCAGTAGATCCGGCTCACCGTCGATCGTGTGATAATGGCTCGAGCTGCGTGTGTATGTGCCAAAGGGTCCCAATCTTGGTTCTCCATGTGTATATGTCCTAAAAAAACCTAAAAGAATGAAAAAGTACATTGGTGCACCCTCGCGCGGAGAAATCTAGGGGGTAGACCCGCCGGGGTACACGTTCCGCTGTTTTGGGGGAGGAGGGGAGAACGACCGCCGGAGCACCGAAACCCCACCAAATCTTGCATGTGGGCCTATGATATGTGTCAAAGTGTGGTGCAAGGTGTAATGGTGCAAAAGTAGCTCCCCTAAACCCTAGACCCTAAACTGGGGAGGCTTCGAGCACTAAACCCCTCTAAAACCCTAAACCACGACGCCGGAGCTGCAGAACCATGCATCATCAACCCTAACCCTAAACCCTAAACCTATACCTAACCATAAATACTTACCTTTAACCTAAACCCTAGCCCTACTCCCTAGACCCTAGCCCTAACCCTACACCTAACCCTAACCAGTAGATCAGGCACACCCTCGATCGTGTGATAATGGCTCTAGCTGCGGGGTATATGTGCCATAGGGTCCCTATCTTGGTTCTCCATGTGTATATGTCCCAAAAAAACCTAAAAGAATGAAAAGGTACATTGGTGCACCCTCGCGCGGAGAAATCTAGGGGGGTAGACCCGCCGGGGCACACGTTCCGCTGTTTTGGGGGAGGAGGGGAGAACGACCGCCGGAGCACCGGAACCCCACCAAATCTTGCATGTGGACCTATGATATGTGTCAAAGTGTGGTGCAAGGTCTAATGGTGCACAAGTAGCTCCCCTAAACCCTAAACCCTAAACTGGGGAGGCTTCAAGCACTAAACCCCTCTAAAACCCTGAACCACGACGCCGGAGCTGCTGAACCATGCATCATCAACCCTAAACCTAACCCTAAACCCTAAACCTATACCTAACCATAAATACTTACCTTTAACCTAAACCCTAGCCCTACACCCTAGACCCTAGCCCTAACCCTACACCTAACCCTAACCAAGTAGATCGTGCACACCCTCGATCGTGTGATAATGGCTCTAGCTACGGGGTATATGTGCCAAAGGGTCCAAATCTTGGTTCTCCATGTGTATATGTCCCAAACAAACCTAAAATAATGAAAAGGTACATTGGTGCACCCTCGCGGAGAAATCTAGGGGGTAGACCCGCCGGAGCACACGTTCCGCTGTTTTGGGGGAGGAGGGGGAGAACGACCGCCGGAACACCGGAACCCCACCAAATCTTGCATGTGGACCTATAATATGTGTGAAAGTGTGGTGCAAGGTGTGATTCACCAAATGGTGCATGGCATGGATCCCCGGTCTGACATTCCTCACCTTCGGGCGATAACACTTAACATATTCCTGGACGTGTACGGTGAAGTGTCCCGCCGCGGGTATATCGGGGGCTAGACTGTGCCAAAGGGTGCCACACATGGTTTTCCATATGTCCATGGACTAAACAAACCTAAACCTATGAAAAGGTATATTGGTGGAACCTCGCGCGGAGAAATCTAGGGGGTAGACCATCCGGGGCCCACGAGACGGCCGTTTTAGGGGGGAATGACCACCGGAGCACCGGAATGCCACCAAAATTTGCAAGTGGACCTAAAACCTAACCCTAACAAACCTAAAAGAATGAAAAAGTACATTTTGCACCCTCGCGCGGAGAAATCTACGGGGGTAGACCCGCCGTCCCGCCGTTTTGGGGGAAGGAGGGGGACGGCCGCCGGACCACCGGAACCCTGATATATGTGGGGGATGAGCATGGAGACTAATTTTGTATTGCACATAGTGTAATAAATAGTCATCAAAAAGAAAAACTAATTAACAAAATAAATATAAGTAGTAGATGAAATAAAATAGTTAGAAAAACAAATAAAATGTATATTGGCGCACGGCAAAGGGAGCAGCGCACGGCAAAGGACCCTTTGCCGTGCAAGCTAGTATGTCACGCACGGCAAAGGGCGGGACACGGCAGTGCCCGGGCCTTTGCCGTGCATTGTTTCTTTGTCGTGCGGCTTGCGGTGGTCTTTGCCGTCCTACTATCTTTGCCGTGCGCTGCTCCCAGACTTTGCCGTGAGATACTGCTTTGCCGTGCGCCAAGTCTTTCTTTGCCGTGCTTGGTTTCTTTGCCGTGCGCTGCTCCCAAACTTTGCTGTGCGTTTTGACGTTGCCGTGCGTCTTCTTGCTACGCACGGCAAAGAAATCTTTGCTGTGCAGCAGCTCACGGCAAAGATAGGCTGCACGGCAGCGCCTGATTTTCCCGTAGTGCTAGCAGCGCGGCCTCCCGGATATGACCCTTACTTTACGATCATCGCTGTCATTCCATTTATGTTGATTTTCACTAAAACAATAGCTAGTCAGTTGTACATAGAAATCATGTATCTTGTTGTACACATGTTTATCTCACGATATTTAGCACGTAGCTTGAACGGCCAGATTTACGTAATTTGCAAACACAGAATACTTTTCTTTCCCTAGAATTGTGTTCATTTATTCCTTTTTGCTAATTTTTGAAAAGTTTTTGCTAAGTGTGACGGCAGAGGATTTCGTTCCGCGAAGAACTGAGTAATAACCAGTTAATGGGTGCTAGCTGGTCAAATCACGCAAAGATGGCGTTAACCACGTCATTTCTTTACTCCTCTACCAAACGGGCGGCAAAACCAGATCAACAGCAACTTAATACAGGATCGAGCTACACAATCAAAATCATAATCAATCCATCCTGGCAAAAATAAAGACCATGACCCCCGTCTCTCCCGTTGATATGCGAAATCCACTGCCTTAAGAGGCCTTCACCTACAATAAAGATTGGCCCTTGCATATAAAGGCGGCAGAGACCATCGTTACCAGCTCATATACACATGCACATGATTTGCTGCTCACTAGCTGAACATGCGAATACAGTCGAAACCACCAAACAACCAAGACCTGCAGCTATCATCGATCGTCACGGGTAGGGTAACCATGAAGCTCGCATTGCTGACCCACGATCTTATTCTTCTTCTGGTCCTCGCCTGCGCCGGCATTGCACCTGCGACGGCAGCAATCGGCGGCGGCGGGCGATGGGAGCTCCTGCAGCGCAGCATCGGCGTGTCGGCGATGCACATGCAGCTGCTGCACAACGACCGCGTGATCATCTTCGACCGCACCGACTTCGGGCGCTCCAACCTCTCCCTCCCGGACGGCCGCTGCCGGCGCAACCCGCGGGAGCGCGTGCTCAGGGTGGACTGCACCGCGCACTCCGCCGAGTACGACGTCGCGTCCAACACGTTCCGCCCGCTCTCCGTGTTCACCGACACCTGGTGCTCGTCCGGCACCGTCGCGCCCGACGGCACCCTCATGCAGACCGGCGGCTGGAACGACGGGTACCGCAACGTGCGCACCATGCGCGCGTGCGACAAGGTCGGCGACGAGAACGACGGCAGCTGCGACTGGAACGAGACGCAGGACGCGCTGTACGAGAACCGGTGGTACGCCACCAACCAGATCCTCCCCGACGGGCGCGCCTTCATCGTCGGCGGCCGCAGGCAGTTCAACTACGAGTTCTTCCCCAAGGCAGAGGGTTCCGACACCTCGGCCATCTCATTGCCGTTTCTGGTCCAGACCAGGGACCCCGAAGAGAACAACCTGTATCCTTTCGTACACCTGAACATCGACGGCAACCTCTTCATCTTCGCCAAGAACCGCGCCGTCCTGCTCGACTACAAGAGGAACAAGATCGTCCGGACGTACCCTGAGCTGGCCGGCGGCGACCCCAGGAACTACCCCAGCTCGGGCTCGTCGGTTCTGCTGCCCCTGAAGCCGTCGCCAACCGAGGCGGAGGTGCTGGTCTGCGGCGGCGCGCCCGTGGGCTCCTACAACTCGACGAAGGACAAGAACTTCTTCCCGGCGCTGGCGACGTGCGGGCGGATCAAGATCACGGACGCCAAGCCGTCGTGGGTCATCGAGGCAATGCCGTCGCCGCGGGTGATGGGGGACATGATCCTGCTGCCGAACGGGGCCGAGGTGGTGATCATCAACGGCGCCACGGACGGCACCGCCGGGTGGGAGTCCGCCAGCACCCCGGCATACGCGCCCGTGTTCTACCGGCCCGACCACGCCCCCGGAGACCGATTCGAGGAGCAGAGCGCCACTGACATCCCGCGGCTGTACCACTCGTCAGCGGTCCTCCTCCGCGACGGCCGCGTGCTCGTGGGCGGGAGCAACCCGCACATCTACTACAACTTCAGCGGCGTGCAGTACCCGACGGAGCTGAGCCTGGAGGCCTTCTCCCCGGAGTACCTGGACAGCGCGAACGACGTGCTCCGGCCGACGATCACCGGCGCGCCGGCGAGCGTGGCGTACGGGGAGTCGGTGACGCTGCAGTTCGAGGTGCCGGCGGCGGCGACGAGGAGGAGGAGGGGCCGGGGCGGCGGGATCGGGCTGGTGTCGGTGACGATGGTGGCGCCGTCGTTCACGACGCACTCGTTCGCGATGAACCAGCGGGTGCTGCTCCTGGACGTGGTGCGGACGACGGCGGCGGCGTCGCACCGCGCGGGCGCGTACGAGGCGACGGTGGTGATGCCGGCGACGGCGGTGCTGGCGCCGCCCGGGTACTACATGGTGTTCGTGGTGAACGGGCACATTCCCAGCAGCGAGGGTGTCTGGGTCCACATACAGTGACAGTAGTGGCGTCGTGTACTATAGCATAGCACGATTTGATTTGTTGACATGCACGGTGATTGTTCTACCACATCAGACAGGAAATTAGAGAATGTGTCTGTAAAAGTAAAAAAGGTGATGGATGATATGATACTAGGTTCACGTGCTAACGCGCACGTGATGTTCCTTAACCGCATCTGCTCTTGGCTCTGTCGTACGTGCGTTGGATACGGATAAATCTCGTAGATGGGCGAAATTGGCACTGCTGTAGAGCTGACGCGATCCATGTCTAGAAGCTGTGAACGCCCTTGGTGTGTGCTTGCGGGTGACGGCCGGGATGGTTGTGGCCGGTGGTGACGGACGTCACCAGGAATGATCGCGCGGAAGTAGGAACCTACACCTGCCTTGCCTGAAACGCCGAAGCATGAGTGATGGCTCCGTCAAGTGGAAGGTTCGGGCTCCTCCTAAAATGCAGGCATTTCTCTCAACTTATCATTCAAAATCAGGTTTGAACGGCGAACGAGGAATGATGATGTACCAACAATGAATCGACGTCGTCCCACCTTCTAATCAAATGCAGCTACTCCCTTCGCACAGGGAATATGGTCAAGCATTGGCTTCACATTCATAAATATGAACCATCATGTTGGAGAGGGTTCGATAATGTCCAGAACTGGTGGACCTCGATTGCTTTTGCTCATGGTGGAACAAGAAAGCAATGACCTCCCTCCTCACGCTCGTCTCTTGCGAGATTTAGAATAAAGGAACGTGAGAACCTTAAAAAAAATTGAGCACCGGCCATGCCCACCATCGTCTTCGATAAAATCAAGTTGGAAGTTAGGACTTGAGTTATAGCCTCCTCGAAACAGGCTTTCGCCCCGCTATATTAGTATAGCAACCACATCCATACGAGAGTTCGAAACCAAGAAAATGTTGGGGCAACATCACAAACATGTCTAAAAGGAAAAGAAATAAAGGCAATGGAGAAGAGACGAAACGATGATGACCTGCAGCAGCTGCGACCTTCGTCTTTGGCCCACCATGCTCCAAGCACTCCGAAGCGCCCCGTACCAACACCTTCAAGAAGGGAAAAAAACGTCGACATGGCGTTACTGCTTAGACCAAACCGGCCCTAAGGTTTCCCCCAGTACGTGTGCAATGTACATCGCATTCCCACGATGCCCTACAGGAAGGAATGGTGCCACTCGAAGGTGGCACCATGTCAGGGCAGACAAGGTGGCAGTCATTGACTGGACAAAGCAGCGGGATCACACCAAGCCCTTCCAGGCGTGGCTAGGCCCACATGGGCTCGTGAAGTTCCGGCCGCCCTACTGGAATTAGATGGCCTCAAATTCGCCGTCCCAAGACTCCGCCGAAGGCAGTCGCCTCCAGGGAGCCCTATCGTGGTAGAGCTCCGGCCCGTCCGAGCCCATCCGGGGCCGGGGCGCCCAAACGAGGGACCAGCCGCCGCTGGCACCCCTGCAGCCGAGGCACGCAGCCGTGGGACGACACCGCCGCGCTAGACTACAGCCGCTCGAGGTACACCGCCGCTAGGGATGGGCGGCAATAACCCGCCCACCGGGACGTGGGAAGGAAGGGTCGCCACCGTACCGCCGGCGTCGCCCGGGCTTCACCCGATGACCTCTAGCGGTGGCTGCGATGGGTAGAGTGTGCGGAGGAGGGATGGCCGCTGGAGGGTGAGGGAGGCCCGTCGCCCTCGGTGGGGCGAGAGGGGCTAGGGTAAACATGGGTTTTTTCCTCAAGTCTTGACCAGAACAACACTTGGGTTATAGTTGGCACAAAATATTTAGGTCTTTTGATTTCAGGAGGGTAGACTTTTATCCTAGGTTGTGGTTGCAAGTCTAAACTTTGGTTCTCTATCTTCTCCTTGTTTAGTGAATTAAGACAAATATTTTCCCAATTTCTATTAGGTGCCGTGGCACCGTCTAGTGTTACAGGGTGCCCACCTTCCTGGCTCGTTGGATTGGGCACGAGCGGTGGCAGCCTAGACGTTGACCGATTCGGGCCAAAACAAGGCTTCCTGTCTTCCTGATAAGGCAATCGATCTGCCGTGCTGCACGCTATCCCCAGTCCCCATCCCCATCCCCACCCCCACCGCTCACGAACCACACCTAGAGGAGATGGATCGAGCCCCCATGAGATGAACATGAGGTCGACGGAGGAAGAATCGGGAACCATGGTGTCGCGGATCAACGTCGCCCACGGTCTCGAGGAGGAGGGCCGCAGCCATGGTGTTCCCAAGGCGGAGGGGGTGAATCAAGCGGCCCTGGTGCTCCCGAGGCGGAGGGGCGGCATCAATGGCGATGGTGGCCCACTGCGGAAGCTTCTCTCGCCGCCTGTTCCCCGACCTCCGGCGTTGGCTGTGGACCCCATGAGCAGGCCCCACCTCAGATGCGGCCGCCCCTCCTCTAATGGTCGGAGGAGCTAGTTCTTCCCCCGCATCTGTTGTGGGCGAACTGGCATACGTCCCCACCCGTGACGGCAGTAGCACCTGGCGAGCTCGATTGATTCGACCTCCAGGCCTGTCGACCTCACCATCCCCGGCTGTCCATCGGCAGTGTTGGGGGCTGTGGATAGGTAAGGTCACTAGTTTTATACATACAGGAATCAGATTTTGTACATCTAGATTGGCCATCGTGAGATATAACAGCAGAAATTTTCTCAAATTCTGTATGTGTTCCTTTTGCAACTACATGTATTTTTACTATTTTTCTTACATCTAGAGTGATAGAAGCTTATGGTGCACCCAAATTCTAGATGTAATTTTCCCCTTTTTCTACATCCAGAATCTTTGATATAAATCAAGACTGTAAACACTATCACGATTTGGATGTAATTTTCCCCTTTTTCTACATCCACCGCTGCATTTTCTACATCCTCTATTTTTTTAATCACAAACTAGCAGGGCGTTTAGATGTTTTTGAGGGATGTAATTTTTGCAAAAACAATGAACATATTTTTAGTCATTATACAGTGCACGGGCTGTCACTTTATTCTTTATATGAAGTAAAATATTTGTTAATTATATGCAAGTTGACGAACGGACGGAGAACCGTCGCGTGCATGTGACAAGGTTATTCGTGTGAAATGTCGCTTTCAGACTGGAGACATGTCGCTATCAGCTTTCTATTTTTGGAAATATTTCGGTAAGACAGGGGGAGCACTCCGGTAGACTACCTGGTGCTATAGCACCGTGTAGCAGGGTCCAAATATTTTACCTTTTCTACCAAAGAAAGTCGATTTATTTTAGACCTTGGACCATGAACTTTGCACATTTTTTTCACGTTTGATTTAACGTTTCTGCTAAGCTTGTATTGTGTCCAAGTGGTCGATGAATGCCTTGGCATTGAAAATCCTGCGCATGTGCGCGTTGGTGGTGCAATCAAGATTAGATCATACGCCGGTGCTCTTGCATTTTTTCCGTGTAAAAGGTTTGCCGTGCTCCTTGATTCGCGATCTAGACTACTCATGCTAACCAGCGAACGACGATTCCACCACGTCCTCTCTTGAGCTCTCGAAATCAATGGCCGACCTATTTCTGCATCTAGTTACGGTGTGAATGCCGTGAAAGCGTACTCCATCATGTGTTTTCACCGTCTTTCTCTTGAATCTTTGAAACACACGGGCGCATCGCACCTCGACGTGGCGATCCTCCCTATCACGGAAAGTCATATGCATATTGTTGCGGCTCGGAGTAAACCGGCCCGTTTTCCTTCCTGATTTGTGCTGCTACATATTATTATGTTTCAGCATGTTCCTGGTATCTCGAAAGTTTTAAAACGCCACGAAACCGAGTGATTTCCTGCACGGAAGATCCTATGCACGAGACGAAGTTATTTTTTCGTAACCTAATGGACTTTCACAACAAAAAAAGACGGCTCTGATTTCGTGCTGCGTCCAAGTGTCGACCACACTAGCTGATTTGACTTAACCTTGCGAGAGCTGCAGCAAACCAACCGTTTTGTAATTACATCTACATATATATTTACTATTAAGGTGAAACATACAAGGTCACACTTCTCGCGATGTCATACTTCATATTATTTACATATCAAATTCCGTGTGGCTGGCCTGTTCAGGGGTAGTTTTGTAGACGTGGGAAAGTGGAGATGTCGCGAGTAGTTGCGTAGTGGGTGTGCTGCTGCCTTCCCGAGGGCAGTGTGGTGTTGCACTCTCTGACGGCTGTGCCAGAAGTGTCTTCTATGAAACAGATACGTCTCCCAGGACGTATCCTTGAAAAAAAAATTACATATCAAATTCCCTCGCAAACTAACGAATCACCATCTATCTCCTCAATTTAGCCTTTCCAAAATAATCTCACGCTCTCAAACCGAAAAGTTTGTTTCTGGGCGGCCCACATAGTGGGAAGCTGTGCTGACGGCCTGGCCGTCGGCACAGATAGACGCCGTTTGCCACCCGCTGACGCCGTTGTCGGTGGCTGTCGGTGGCCCTACCACCTGCTTATGTGCCGACGGCTAGGAGACGTGCCGTCGGCACAGACGAGGCGTGTGCCGATGGCTAGACTGTGCCGACGGCGGCCTTTGGCCCTGATGGTGCTGTGCTGACGGCCACTTTCCTGGCCTGACGGCGTGGGCTTCTGTGCCGACGGCGGCCGTCGGCCCAGATTCTGGCCGTCGGCACCTTGGCGGGTTCCCGTAGTGACACTTATCTTTTTATCTCTATCTCTACTGTTTTTGAAAAAAATATCCATGTCAACATGATGCTCTACCCCACCATCGTCAACATGTTGAGCGATAGGTTTTCCACCCGCCACCGCCCCCAATCTCCACCCCACCGACAAGATCCCACTCTGGCACCATTGACAGCCCTTCTCATCTGCCGTGGTGGTCGAGGCCGCCCCGCCCCATGACAACTCTGACTACTTGGCATGTATATGGGCGGCATTGGGTGCTCTGGCCAAGGTGACAAACCTCACTGCCCGCATGGGAACAAGGACCGGATGAGTTCGGCCATGTGAATGGGACGAGCTCGGTCATGGGATGGCGGGGATGAGAAAAAGAGGGGGCTTGGTGGAGCTTATTCATGGGGAATGGATTGTTGGAGAGATGGATGGTTTGGGGATAATTATGAGGATTGGGGCTCGATGAATTTGAGGAAGAGGAATTGGTGCAGGTGGGTTCTGCTCTGAGTACTCTTCTGCTTTTTCTCCATTGATGTTCCTTGCTTTGGTTGCCTTCTTTTTATTTGTTGTTGTTGTCTTGCGAGTTGCGACGATTGTTGTGGGTAATACTGATGTAGTTCAAAGAAGAAAAGACCATGCTTTAACATATGTAAACTATCATTTGTCTCTCTATTGTTTCTCAAGTCCAATTTGAGATTCTAATAAAGCTCTCGTGGCAGGTTGCCAGAAAGGGGGCAATTGCTTCTTGCATGATTATCTTTACTATTAAGGTGAAACATGCAATGTTATACTTCTCGTGATGTCACACTTCAAACTATTTACATATCAAATGCTATCGCAAACTAACGAACCCGCCGCCCAGATGCAGTCGCTGCCGTCTACGCGGTTGCCACCATCGCCGACCGGAGATGCATGCGCCTCTTACCTACTTGCCGACGGGAGGAGGAGCTCAAAATTTAGCGGGAGAGTGGAGGAGGGGGTAGAAATAGGCCATGCGGCACGGAGGGAGGTGACGGAATCCTTCCTACCCCCTTTTCTCTTTTCGCCGATGCGCCGCAGCTCCCGTAATCTCTATCCTCGTCTCCACGCGTGAGCCGAAGATTCGTTTTTGCATCAGCTGCGTTCGAGATTTTCCTGCACCGCTGGGAACTGCCGAACCGGGTGTTCCTAGGCCTAGCCCGAGGGTGCTTTGAGAACCGGTTCGTGCAACAACACTACTCAACCTAAACAACCAAACGTGCCGAACATTACTGAATCGATGCGAGCCAAGAGGGGTCCAACCTACCAAACGCGCCCTCTGTGTACCCAGCCCCCAGGTGCATGCATCTCCCAGGTGCATGCATCTGCTCCTATTGTTGACGTCCCTCCTAGCACACGATCGACGTGCATGCGACACACCTCCATCTGCTGGGCCGAAAGAAGCGCACACACGCCCTGGCGTGGTGACCGTCTGTCCCGCGTCGCCCCTAGAGCCCACTGGGTCGCCACCGTCACCTGCCTCCTGGCCTTCGCTGGGCCGGGCAGTCTGATGTCATGCCGCAAGCCACGTCGCCCTCCGCTGGGGAGCTCTTTGCCTATCTCAATATCTCGTCGGCGGCTGCCTCACCTGCTCCTCTACATGGCATGATAACCCGCCACCGTGATCAAACACAGAAAGAGAAGACATACCATGATGCTATTGTTTGTTGGTGCATGTAATTCTCAGCATGATTTAAAATTTTACCGCCAATGCTGCTGCAAAATTATGTACAGACATGATGATGATGTGGTAATATTATTTAGGCCCGATGTATTCCTGTAAATTATCTAACAGTCCAACTCAACTTACAAGTTGAGGTGATCGAAATAACATGAATCAAGCTGCTGAAATTTAGTTGTACTATATTTTTCTGTTGATTGTGTAGTTCTCTCAATTGCTAGGAAAGTCCTCTGCTGTAGAGGCTCACACGCCAGTGCCCTGTTACATACTAGCAGCTTCCAACATCAAGAATGCAAAGCTTTGTTTGCTGCTGTTGTTCCATTCTGTCAGTTACATATATAGCATGCCAATATTCATGCTATAAAAAGCTTATTTCTTTACGTATGTTGACAGCGGATGCTGTGTTGCAGTATTCTTTGACAGGTGTGGTGTTTTGTTTGCATGAAGTGAGGTAAAAGGACGTAGTGTTCGAACATTTATATACTAATAACAATCTGTTTTTATGTAGCTGCATGCCCAGTTTTGTTCATTTCGTTTGCTTGTTTTTATTGTGCAATCTTTCGTTGTCCATCATCATATGATAGTCATGAATACTCAGTTTATTGTCTGAAATTTGGTGCTTTGGTTGACTCTGATCCATGAATGTGTAATTTTTGGCAGTACGATTTTTTATTACCTGCATGTTTATGGTCTATGCTCCATAAAGGATCTGAGCCTAATTATTGTGACATACTTCAGATTGCCTGGGACATGGTTATGCCTGTCTTAATGCTATTGCAGATATTAGATTGTTTATCGCCTGAACGATTTGCTTTCGCAGATGTATGAAGAGACTGTCACAATATATGCTGAACCTGCAGAGACAGCTCTGACAAGCTCCTTCATCTCGAAGGAGACACCAGTGATCGAACCAGTCCGGCTACACGGTGCAACTGAAGAAAACAAGGAGACTTTGAGGATGTCCCGTGGTGAGGACGATGAAGATTTCCATACCAGGCCCAACAAAGCAATGTTGTTGCAATTGTATCATTGGTTCTCTAAGGCTGCGAAGAAAGGTGATACACATGCTATGGAGCTTCTGGGGGAAATATACAGTAGAGGCGCCGGAGTGAGAAGAAACTACACTGAAGCATACAAATGGTTGATACTTGGAGCAAAGCAGAAACAATACTTAGCTTACAATGAACTTGCTTATCTTTATGTGAAAGGCTATGGAGTGGAGCATAAGAACTTGACAAAAGTAAGTCTTAGTATTATTATGTTTTAGAATTTGGAATACAGTTGCATGTTTTAAGTAGGCCATAACGCCAAACAGGTATTTTGTTACTGGTTAGAGAGAACAGTCGACAGCTAATGTGTTAGCTAGCCTAACAAAGGAGACGCCTACAAGTAAGTTACGCCAATTATGACTGCAACATTTAAACATAGTCATAATTCTTTTTTTTGAAATACATAGTCATAATTCTTAAGCTTCATGCAGTAGTCAACACAACCAAAAAAAACTAGTGCAATACATTTGTAAACATCCCCCACCACCCCCCTCATCACGTGTGTAACGCGAAGGCAAGTCAACACTTGTAGACTAAGAGGTATGACTCAAGAAGTTTATACATGGACACAGAGGGGGCAATGACAATTCTAGGGTGAAATGTGAAACTCAAACTCGAGAGATTAGGTTGTGATACCATGTCAAGCTTCATATACTAGCCAACCCAACCAAAAGTCTTACCTGATCGAAAGGACTAGTGGATATTGTTAAAGATTGTCTTGTGGACATCTAATTGCTGATGGAGAACATTAGGAATAATAAATGTTATTCAGCTCTGCAGAATCATTTAATAAATACTAAGACCTGTGAAAACATCAATTTGTAGTCCGCTTGGCTATTTATTGAAGAAAATATAAAATTACATATTTTTCTTCCTTGCAGGTTTTCAACGGTACACAATTTTGTATCACTCTAACATGCTTATTTTTCTTATTCTTGTTGTAGGCAAAGGAATATTTTGAAATTTCAGCTGAGGATAAAGAATATGGGGGTTATTATTACCTTGGTGTGTTGTATCTAAAGGGTATTGGTGTAAATAGGGATATGATCACAACATGCAATTATTTTCTTCACACAGTAAATGGCAGGCAACCAAAAGCTATTTATCAAGTGGCAAAGCTATTCCAAAAAGGCATTATTAAGAGGAACCTCCACATGGTAATGACAATATCTTGCTTTATCGGTTGTCTATGCTTTAATGTGCATTCCTTGATTAGATCTTCCTCAGTGTGTGCAAATGGAATGCACCCATGATTCATGTGTAATTGGATCAGCGTAACCCGTGAGAAGTGGTGCTGTCCCTCAATATGCTTTTAAGATAACAGTAGTGGAAGTCATTTCCTGAATTTTAGTTTCCAATTATGTTCTGAATCAACCACATCCAAATATTAAGATATCATATTTCTTTTGATTTTTTATTGATTCGACTCCTGAAGCTATTAGTTCAATGTATCCATAGGAATTATACCCTTCTAGTTAACTTCACGCAAATGTATACAGAGTGTTCGACAATACATGTTAATGCATTACAGATCTAAATGAAACCTTCAAAATTAAAGAGTCAAGGCTAATGCAAAACATTGAGATTTCAGAGCCAATGCTTACATTACAGATATAAATGACTTCAAAACACACACAAAATATTTGCAAAAAAAGACCATCAAATCAAATAAGTACCACTTATTTATCTATTTGATCATCACCCTCCAGTAAATTAGCAAATAATTACTGTATTTGCGCCTTTCTTTATCCATGCAAATTATCTGATTTTCAACTTGTTTGCACGTTCCCCTTTAATAGCACACTGTGCTCTAAATCTAAATGTAATTGATATGCAACCAATGGTTCGTAAAAAATATTTGGTCTGCTAGCTAACTAAAGAAATGGCATGCAAGACGGAAGTATGCATTTCCAGTTTCAAGATTGAAGAGAAATTGGTCTCGTTACTGTTGTGACAGATAAAAAAGTTAAACTACAGAAGACCTAACGCTATAAAACACTTTGTTGATTTGTTTCCTCGTCGAAATAGACTTTCGCCCTGCTTTATAAATAAAGCCGCAACGGTTAAACCGATACAATGTGGAGAGGAGAACCTTTTACAAAACAGATCAAAGAAAAACGAAAAAAAACACAGAGAACCCAAAGTTGCCACAAAGACACTGACACGAGACCAAGTCGAATCGGGGCTCCACAACGACGCCCCCAAGAGGGAAACAACACAATGCGCCGCCGCTGTCGAGACCGCGAGGTCTAGGGATTTCACCCGGAGCCGTACCGCGGGGAGGATACCCACAACGATGCCCCCAAAAGGGGCACGTCATCCCCATGACCAAAGAGAGAGACCACCACCGCCGCCGCGTTTCCCGCAGTAGAGCCAACCGTACATCCCCATGAACTCGAGCCCATGGACTAAATAGCACACTGCAACACAAATTGGATAGTGTAGGAAGGCACCATTGCTAGAAGCCATCAGAGCACACGGCTGCCCAGGGAAGGGGATCCGCCCTCCGCCACCCGAGAAGCATGTCGTCTGTATGCAATAGCATGGCTGGTGTGGCCTAGATCAGAATTGGCCGCCTGCTAGGCCTTCGATCAAGCCCCATTAGTTTGTTGATTTGTTTCAACGGCATTAGTATGGTACTAGACCTTGAAGGCGTGCGTTGCCGCGCCCGTCCATATTAAGGGTAAAATTATGACAGGTCAAATTGATCAAGGGCTCAAGAAACACACAATCAACACAATTTATATTTCACAATCTAGGATATCAGTCAGTTCTCTCAAGTCGGTCAGTATATCGTGTTAATATTTGAGAAGGTAAAACCTCGTATTTGGCTAAGAAGCAAGCTCTTATGACCATATCATGAGCAACTGAAGACTCTACCTAGCAGAACTAAAATGGATCATTGCCGCCAAAACAAGATTAGCTCTTACGACTACATCTAACAGAGCACATATATAACTGTTAAATGAACAAAGCGGCCATTTCCCACTGCATATAAAGGGAATAGAACTAAAGTGATCATTTCGTCCAGTATTCAGACAGGTTATAAAGAACAGAAAATTCCATAGCAATTTGTACAACCTCAGATAAACACCCCCCCCCCCTCCCCAAAAAAAACATGCTGATAATTACACAAATAAATTGTACTGTAAGCAAAGAAACAATGGAACGGATCCACCACCGAGGATCATCCGTCCCTTCCATCAAGAGCCACCCTGAGGGGCATCCGGGAAAACCTTTTGGGAACAGGAAAAACGCTCTCGCGACCGCGTCGTCCCCCGCGGGCGACGGGGCCGCGCCGCCACCCACCCTCGTCCAGCTCCCCCCTCCTCCTCTTCTCCTCCGCCGTCGTCGGCGTGCGTCGCCGGGCAAGGCCCGGGCGGCGCCGGCGGCGCCGGCCCTCGACTTTCCCCTCTCGGCGCTGCGCCGCGCGGGGTAGGTGCGGCCGGGAGGTGCTCCTCGGCCGGCGGCGGTCCGGCGTGGCGGGGTGAGATCCCCACGTCGGGTGGGAGGAGGGGTGGCGGCGCGGCCGTTGGCGGCGGAGCTGCACAGGCGGCGCCATGGCAGGGCCCGCTCGGCCCAGATCTGGGTCCAGGCGGGGCCCGGAGGGGCACGGCGGTGGCTCTGCTCTTGGCACGCCGGCAGCGCTCCCTGGAGGAAGAGAAGGCAGGGCGGCGGTGGGTGGGCGGCGGCGGCACTTCGGCCGGCCAGCCGCGAGCGTAGCGGCGGGGCTTTACGGGCCCTTTTGGGTCCGGCCGGGCCGGTCCGGGCCTGGTCTGCCTCGTAGCCTCGTCCGGTCGGCTACCGCGAAAGCGGTGGAGGCAGTTCCCTCCCGCGTGGCTGCGGTGCTTCTACCCCCGTCCCCGCTGCATCCCTTTTCTTCGTCTAGGCCTTGCTCCGGTGACCACAGTTAGGCGGCGAGGATGGCTACAAGACCGTGGTGGCGTGTGCGGGTGGGCGGCATGTTAGGTGGAGCACGTCGGAGCGTCTGGGGTGGTCGGTTTGGTGGTCGGGAGAAATCCCCGTCGGCATGCTCGACACCGACGCGGTGACGCCTACGGGTGTCACCTTTCCTTCCCGAAGGGCGTCGGGTGTACCTCCTCCCCAATCCCCTCCGCATACCGGGGAAACCCTAGGACTAGTCCGGGCAGCGGCGCGTCATCGTCGTCTCCTTGGTGAAGGTGTTGCTTGGTATGCGGTGCCTCGGCGTGCTAGGAGCGTGGTGGTACTTCTCCGGAGGGCGCAGCGGTTGCGGGTCATCATCGTTTTCGTCGATCTGCCGGTGTCGGCATTTTTTCTTCTTTCCTTTCTTTTTCTTTTCTTTTGGGCTTGGTTGTGCTGCGGCTCCAGCGCGTTCGTTGTATCGGATCGTTTGCTATATTAATATAGCGGGGCGCAAGCCTATTTCGAGGAGCAAAGAAACAATGATGGATATTTATGGGCATGCATACATGGCATGTCAACAGGGACCCTACTTAAATTTTGCAAATATACAACTCCTAGAAAAGTTGTCCTAAACCAGAAAGTTGTATGCTCACCCAAATATTGACCAGCTGTATGTTATATCAGAATATGGACCAACCAGAGTAAGAATATGAGCGTGTAAAAGAGCATAAGTAACATATGTGTCATTCAACATTATCCGGGCTTTTCAGAGCAGTGTACTAAATCAGATTTATATTAAACAACTACTTATGCGTCAAGAAATTGTTTGATTACACAGTAAACATAGTCCAGATGCACCACTACGCACTGCAAATCTTAATTGTGTAGGCTAGAAGGGTGGAATTATAGAGGAGACTAAAAATCAATAATTAGCATTTCCACTTGATTCAGATCTAACAGAAAGTATGATCAATAGATGCCGCATATTCTGTACATTGCTACTCCTTGAGAGCAGTTCAATGGTAAGTACCCAGAGGTTAGCGAAGATAACAATTTGCATAAGAAAGTGTGGAGGTCACACATAATTAGTAAAATATGTATTCGTTTTGTTCTCCTCCTGTAGTATACAGCAGACAGATTTTGATCACTTCGATAGCCCAAAATAGAAGAGTTAATCAAAGACTACAACATCTAACAGCGCACAGATAACTGATAAATGAACAAAGAAGCCATTTCCCACTGCATACAAAGGGATTAGAACAATCTTTATTTGAAAAACAAAGTATAGATTATACTTTAATATGCTGAGAAATGTACACTGTAGCTTCGCAATTCCATAAAGCATATTGCAATTATTTTTACATGAAGTTTTATTTTTACAGAACATGAGTTGGTACTGAGAGAAACGCATCATAGATGGAACTGGACAAAATTGCAACAAAGATTCCAAATATAACCAGAGGATTAAAGCTGTGGCAAACTTTGGGCTGGAATCAGGAAGTCCTCTCGTTCTCTAAGCAGGCATTCAGAACTAAACAAAGCACTTCCATTAGTATCTATATGAAATGAGGAAGAATCTAAGAAGCGATCTCTATGGACCATAAAAATTTACTATTCTTCATCTGAAAACAGAGCAACGTAAACAATTGAAGTACTAATTTTGAAAAGAAGGGTTTAACAACAAAAATTATTGCAAAACAAAGCTTGCCATTCGTACAGGCTACAGGGTATGCATAGAATTTAACAAAATGTGGTGAGCAACAATCCTGCCATACTGATGGCGTGTAATTCTGACTTCTTCGATGCATAAATAAAGTAACACAAGTAAATACAGAGACAGACCTGTAATGTAACTTCATTTTTTGCCTCAAAATTGCTGAGTCTGTCACGAGTTTGCATATTAGCTCAGGGGCAAGCACATGGAAGCACCAGAAAAGGGGACATGAATGAATCAATGAGAGGTTTCCGCCACAAAACATACCAAGGAACTCAGAAGCAAGCATGCTACATCTCTCATCGTCTCAATGCTTTGTGGTGCAGCTCCAAGGATGTCTCCTACCTCCTCAAACCTCCAGATTTGCCCCCCTTTGACCATGTATGAACAGTATGCACAGAAAAAGTTGGAATATAAATTCTTCTTCTCTCATATTTTACCCCCTGTTTGGAAGATTCCAAACCATGGGACAGCCTCAAAAGTACAATCAAATGGCTAGAAATTCGTCATTGATTGGTAACGATCTAGAGAGCAGCCCAAAAGAAACAAGAATACATCACAGCATCAGATTGGGGAACAAACAAATAAGTCAATCACATGCTTGTGCATGAAAATGAGCTTGCACACTTCTGTCCTCTGTTGTTTAAAGTGATGTACTGTCAAATTCGCTGCATGGTTTTATGTCTTTATATGAGATGATGAGGTGCAGTGGTTTCTTTCCTGAATGGTTTCACACTTCCACTCCATTGAAAAGGTTCCATGCCAGTACAGTTCGATGATATGTTTGAGTGGAATGTTATTTACCTTTTTTTCTTGTCACTGTACAGCTCGCATGCTAGCCATACCAAACTATCTATGTTCTGTTTTTTTTTTGTACAAGATGTTCTGCTATTTAATCAATTGTTAAATGCTCAGAATAATCAAATGAATCAGCAAGTGTACCTATCCAGCAGCCATTGTGAAATAATGAAGGTCACACAGTTGCTCTGAGAAATCCGTGAATAAGAATCTGGAAGAAATGAAAGCAACCGTCCCTGGAACAGGTAAGAATGTGTCATTTGGTTACCTAGTTTTCACGAGAATGTAATCAGAGATCAAAAACATGATTGCAGCCAAGCAGGAAGACAAACCTAAGCAATGAGCATCTCCACTGAATAATGAGACGTCCAATGTGAGATGGAAGTAGCGAGGAAAAACAGGGGCTGTGTCCATATATTTATATCAACGAGAAGGGAGAACTGACAGTAACGCTCCGATTAATCATCATAATCACAGGAGGGGGTATAACTACAACAATGAAGAATGGGTCAAAATTACCACCATCATCAATCCATCATTACAGCGCCGGCACATAGAGTTAACTCGTGTAGAAGGAGAACCGTTCTTCCTACTCGGATGATGGGCCTGCTCTTCGAACGGGAAGGACAACCATTTTTCTGATTCCGATGATGGGCCTGGTAACCATGTTCCCAATTCCGATGATAGGAGCCCACTCGACAGCCTGAACGGAATTCAAACTTGCACGGCGTCGTAGCCGGAGAAGAGGCAAATATGGTCAATGCTACTCTACAAATCAGGCTGAAATAAAACTAAAAAAACGCCAAGATTGGAGAATCCTTAACCTACCTTCGCTGTTCATGCCCTTCTCGATCGGATCCAGTCGCTCAAGTTGGAACAACACCACCGCTGCCCTCCTCATTTTTCTTCCGGTGGGGTAGATGAGAGGGGCTCCAGCACCAAGTTCGGTGATGGAGTGTGGTCTTCTTAATAGACCACTGTGGGCTGCAGCAAATGATTTATTGGTTTGGGCGCTGATCTGCAGGTCTCACTAGCTGGTGCTGCCACGCGGAGGAAGAAAGGGGGCGCGTGCGGAGGAGCATTGGCAGCCGGGGAAGGGGAATAATAGGCGGCGCACACGAAAGAGAAGAAGATAGATTTTTTTTCCTTCGATCGGTAGGTGCTGTTTGAAGTCCAAAAGTACATAGGCTCTTAAACCGTTTCGGGCCCAAATAGTACGGTGCGACCTAACACAATTTCGGGAGTAGCAGCCCTAGAACGAAACTGGGCCTATAGGACAAGAAAGGCCCTTTTAACGGGATCGATGCAAGTGCGGGAACGAGATGGCTGTTCGGGTTACGCAAGAGCGTTTTGGTCCGTCAGATCATCCGATCGGACGGCTCACGAGCTGAAATCGCTGTGGAGAGGCCGTAGTGGTTCCGTTATACTGTTACTTAATTAATGATATAAATAGAGTGTTTGTGAAAGAATTGAATCATTATCTTTGTGGTTTCAGGCAACACACTGCGCACGGAACAGTCAAGGTGTCGACGGCTACAAACCGTCGGCATATGCCATTTTGGCCATCGGCATAGGCTGTGCCGACGGCCGCCGTTGGCACCTGGCCGTCGGTACTACAAGGCCTCGGCACAGCCACTCATGCCATCGGCACTGGCCAAGCCGTCGGCACAGACACTATCATGTAAAGCTTGTAATAACATCGATCATGGACTGTTATCACAAGGACGTCTGATGTCGCCCTCAATGGTTGCACTAACCTGCTCGATGTGGCGGTGGCTCGCTCGCTGGTCGACGTGACAGCGGAGTGGATGAGGCGGTGGATTCTCCGGCGGATGTGCCAGTGGAATGGAGATGAGGCGGCGACGCCCCTGCTTGATGTGGCGGCGGCGGCCTCGATCGCTGGTGTGGCAGCGGTGGCCTCGCTTGTGTGCGTTGCTTCCTTTTGGTATGTTGCTGGGCTGGGCCAAATACGTACTAAATTTAACTTTTTCCCACTTTTTTTACATCTTGCTGGGCTGCTGGGCCGCTCAATCCTTAACCGTTGAAGAAATCATACCTCTCCATTTTTAGGAGAGGTAAAAGGTACTGTAAAACCAGCCCTTTTTTTAGGACAAGGGGGTTTGGTTTATGCATGCTCGTCTAGATGATAGTACGTACCCGTGGGTCGAGTCGCTGGAATGGAATCTCGTTGCCGTTGTTAATGCTTCAATTTTTGGCGGGGTCCGACTTGGAAACCAGTTGCAAATGCTAACAAAATTCAGCTTGGTGCGTCCAACTCCAGCCTCCAAATGCTTCATACACTAGCTAACTAACCTAACCAAAAGTTCAAATTTATAGCAAGGCTAGGCAATCCATATACACCACAACATCCTCTATCATGGCCGTAAACAAAATGGCGGTAATTGGTATTTTCGTGTCACTAATATATTCTCTTTATCGAAAAAAATGACGATAACATCAGATACTAACATATTTTCGCCGGTTCCCTTTTTGGTGCACTAAACTACTCTGTTTCGTTGCGTTCTAATACATTTGAGATACCTAAACATGATAAATGATACTTAGCTGCATGGATCGCGAAGTAAGAAACGGGTTTGGCGGCAACAACATGCACGGGGAAATCACATTGTTCCGGACACTTCACATTTTTCCCTGAAAGTGAACAACGATAGCAATCAAGCCTGGTACCCGCCCGGAAATTTGTGGTGCCTGAGAAAGATTCTCAAGTTTCAGAGCTAGCAGTCGGTAAGAGAAGCACGATGCGTGTTGAGAAATGTACCTAGATTCAGTTGACATTTCGCAGCTTCCGTGGATCCATGGACGGCGTGCGCTACCATCTACGGCATTTGGTACAACCACTGCTCCATTTCCGGTACAACAACAGTAATGTACTGCCGTCTAGCATGTACTACTTGTGATTGGATCCACGTACGTTGCCTGCTTGGCCCTCTCAGCCTCTATAAATGCCGCCCCCACGCTCTCTGTTGTGTCCATAGCAAAACCCAACGGAACTAAATTTGGCAGTCACTCTCTGCTCCCTCTCCACCCCCTACACGCAGAGAAGCAGCAAGAGAGAGTGATGGCTATGGCTCAGGGAAGAGGCAGTGCGACGCAGGGCCTCGCCCTCGGCCTGGTCGTCGTGTGCCTCCTCCTTGGCGCCGACGTCGCCAGCGCCGCCACGTACACCGTCGACTGGTCGTTCGCCGCGGACAGCTGGACCAGGGACAAGAGCTTCCGCGCCGGCGACGTGCTCGGTGAGTGGACGAAGCCGTCACTGCGGTCGACTAATCCTCCGCGTTAACTCGTCGCATTTACAGCTGTTTTGGTCTTGATCGAGCTTCAATCTGTTGCTTTGATTTGCCGGCGCAGTGTTCAACTACAACCCGTCGGTGCACAACGTGGTGGCGGTGGACGCCGGCGGCTACAGCAGCTGCCAGGGCTCCGGTCCGACGTACAGCTCAGGGGGCGACCGCTTCACGCTCGGAGCCGGGACGAGCTACTTCATCTGCAGCCTCAGGGGCCACTGCGGACAAGGGATGAAGATGGCCGTCAATGCGAACTGAAGCTGAGCTGCAGCTGTGCTACTTGCTATGTGTGTGCATGCGGAAACACCAGTAAAGTGTTGTGGAACCCAGTGACTTGTTTGTGATGGTGTAGGCTCCGTGTGTGATGTGCGTATGTTAGTTGCCAGTATCATGAGAACGATACGACCGTACAGCAGCTCATGTGTTATGTATGAGAAGTGGTAGGTGATGCATGGTGTGGGTATGAATGATCGCCGGCATGTCACTAAGTAAAGAACCCCGGATTGGCTTGTGCAATTCGTTCCCTCAGATTTGGAAATAATTGCTTACAATTTTTTTTAGAAATGGATGTATCTTTCACACTAAAAATACGTCTAGGTGCATATATCTCTGTGTCTATGCAAAACTGCGACATTTATATTGGAACATAGGTAGTATTAGTATGGGTCGCATATAGATACAAGTATGCATGCAGCAGACCAGGAACATGGAGACGTGACGTGACACTGTTCTAGGAAAAATTCAAAAAAAATTGAATGAGCCAGCTGGTATAGATTTGAACCAATATATATCACACTGTTGGGCTTTTGTTTTTTTACTGTGGAGAAATGTAGAATCCATACAAGGGTTTAGAATAAAATGAATATTTATAGTGCATCTTTTTGATTGTTTCGAAACAATGCAAAAGACCGTCCATTGTCACGATTGATTAAGGAGAAAATTTTAAGAAGTCTTACAAGCCAGTCTTTGACCAAAACGACAAAACAAAAATAAAAGATCTACTCTCGTGATATTACACTATTTAGGGCCTTAGCCCGACAAGGCACCACATCCCTGCCCCGTCCTTGATTTTCTCACAAGCATTATCGACATCATGGATTGGTTTCGAATAACATGACTATTCTTTTCCTTCCAAATCTCCCAAGGGACCACATGGTAAGATAAGCCATGCTTCTCCGCAATTTCCCTCTTTTGTGGATGATCACCTTAATCCATTAATCATTTACGTGTGAATATATTGCCAACTTGGGTCGATTTCTTGGAGGCCAAGCCAGTTCTTTAAGATGGAGCGCATCCTAATGGTACATTTGTAGAGAAGAAGGGCAACCGATTCTTGGTGTTGGTTACAAAGTTTGCATATGCCACAATTTTATCTTCTTTTTGCTTGAGTCTAATGTCACTCAAACTTGATTCATCAACCACACATGTATGTAGTTGTTACAATACTTGTGAAAATCTGGTGCATTGCCAAAATCGCAATTTTCAACCAGATTGTAACCCCTCTAGTAGGATCACAAATGGCAGGATTATAACCATGAGGGTCATAATGTTATAAGTTGTACTAACTAGAATCATATAATCAACCCACTTAACTTGGATCATGAACTCGTCGAATTCCATGACATGATCATGATCCTGACAACCCTTGTTTGCAAAGAGGCATTGTTATTATCCAGGGGGAAGGGAAATCAACAAGGTGTGTTTGGAGTCGGATTATCTTAGTGTTGTGACAAAGCTCCGGAGTAGCGATATTGATCGATCTCTTCATGGACCACTGGTGGTCGAGATCAAAGCATTGTTGCGTGGCTTCGTCGATCACTCTATTAGGCACGTGCGATGTATTGGCAATGGTTTAGCGCATTGTTTAGCAAAATTTAGCTGCAAAAATAAAGTTTGTAAGGCGTGGGTGCTATACCCCCAGATCTTGTTGTAGACCTTTTGGCATCCGAGAGTGCCTCTGTTTAATATATTGCAGCCTTCGATAAAAAAAAAAGACAACCTTGTTGGTGAAAAAAATTGCATTCATGTGTCATGGAATGCGAACAAATACATTGCATAAAGTTGTGCTATTCTAACCATCTCATTCTTTTTTAAGAAGGACACAATCTAGCATTTTTTGCACTAAATATTGCAGATACAAGTATCCTACCATATGAACATGGCTGGATGAAAATTTAAAACGTCGCTAGAGTTAATCTAAACTAAAAGGTGCAAACAAGAACAGGAGCAAAATCCACATACAATTTGTGGACATATGGCTTCCAAGTAACATGTAGCACTTTATTTCCAAAAAAAAAATTGAATCTGCTTTTTCTTGTACACATACATAAAGATGATTTCTATGAGCATGTACATTATTGTCGATACAAAGAGCACACAAATATGGCTCTAAGTGGGCATTCTAAAAGTATTTTTCTTTGTTTTCACATTTCTCTTTTTTCTGTAGGCCAGAAATGAACATAATGCTATGAGAACTTATATATGTACATAATAGACATCCACATACTCTTGTAGATTTTTCTGAAGTAAAAGATAAAGTTTTTCAATTATTACAAATCAAGTTACATGGAGCTCGGAGCCTCGGGTTCCATTTGATGTTTCTCGTATTATTCACACACTACTTAAACATAGAGATTACATTTGACGATGTCCCTCACTATCACAAGCGGGTTCATTTTTCTTTATATCATCGTCATTGCCATGCGGATCAAGACTAAGTGAATGAATGTTACACAAATTACTATTCCCTCAGTCCCAAATTAAAAGTCGTATAAGTTTAGTTAAAAGTCAAACCCTACTAAGTTTGATCAAATATTTATGGAAAATGTCAACATGTTACAATAATAAATAGACATATTGAGAAATTATGATTTATGATGAATCTATTGATATTGATTTAGTATTCTATATGTTCATATATTTTTATATAAACTTGATCAATTTAGAAGGTTTTGCCTTTTTATTAAACTTGTATGCCTTATATTTTGGACGAAGCGAGTAACTAACTCTGACCCATTTCAATACTACTTAATGATTGTTGAAGCCTAATAGGTTGGGGGTTGGGGGGGGGGGTTCTGTCTTTCATAAAAAATTATATTGATTATACTAACTTTGAGAAATTAGTACTCTTTACTTTAAAGTGTTGGGTGTTCCTCAATCCATTTTCTTGAGGTTCTTTCATTTTGAGATTGGCAGAGATGGTTAAGTGGAAATAAGTGTCGGGCGCCAAATTCATTCAACGATCTTCTTTTTACAAGGACGGTCTGAATCTAATTAGTGGCATCACAAATCCAGTTCGCAGTAAATGGAGCCTTTATTTAGTATTTATTTGACTGTTTCTTTCTCAATGATGAGATATGCTACTAAGATCATAGGAAACAAATGCATACATTGTTCAAACTGAGTTTGCCACCGATTGCAAAATTTAAATTTATGAAAAGATAGAAATTATTCTGAGTATTAAGTTTCTATTTTTTGTGCTACACACAAAAAATGATTTTTTAAATTAAATTTGGCCATGCTTGAATATGATAGCACACATTACATTCATAAATCTTTCCTATACTGGAATTTTGGTTGTCCTATATTCACTCATTTTTCTAGCAATAATCATCCTTTTTAAGTGGGATAGCAATACTCATGTATCAACCTAGATAAAGTACGAACATACTAACTTGCGAGAATACTGATAAGCTACCTTCTCCATTATCGCCCGATAAATCAAAGCATAGAAGTGAGTTAGTTTTATGTATAACTAGGGTTGCAAATGCACAGGTCCTGCTTAGACTCGCAAAATGGGATGGTTTAGTATAAGTTGTACTACATGCACCAATTAGAACCGGCCAATAACTTGCACCACGTGTATGCGAGTTGAGTTTGAATCAGTTGCCCGCAAACCCACCCGCTAGCAACCCTATAACTTTTGTAAACTATGTTTCACAAGGTATTACGATGGAGCACATATATATCACAGGACATGATAATCCAAAAAACCGAATGTGTTAGAAACAATGAAATAATGCACGCATGCACATGTCACCATAATATTAACTCGTGGATTTTTTTTTAAGGAAACATTCGGCTATATGTGACCTACACACAAAAAAGAGAAGATGAAATTTTGTTATATTATGAATAGTACGTCTACCCCTATATTTTGAACAGTACAATTTATCATGTTTGTGTAGGTTACATAATTAGATATTTTAGTTTCACATTAGAAATATAAATATCCATATATAATTAAGTTATATGTTTTTAATAAGAGGGTGGATTTTGTACACCCACGCATGGGTATGGGTGTTTCCATCATCGTTCATTGTGCTTTAAGATTCGGATAAAAAGAGGATAGAGAAAGGAATTGATACGTCTCCGACGTATCGATAATTTCTTATGTTCTATGCCATATTATTGATGATACCTACATGTTTTATGCACACTTTATGTCATATTCGTGCATTTTCTGGAACTAACCTATTAACAAGATGCCGAAGTGCCGGTTCCTCGTTTTCTGCTGTTTTTGGTTTCAGAAATCCTAGTAACGAAATATTCTCGGAATTGGACGAAACGAAGACCCAGGGGCCTATTTTTCCACAGAGCTTCCAGAAGACCGAAGAACATACGAAGTGGGGCCACGAGGTGGCGACACCACGTGGCGGCGCGGCCTAGGGGGGGGCCGCGCCGCTCTATGGTGTGGCCCCCTCGTCTGGCCCCCGACTCTGCCCTTCCGCCTACTTAAAGCCTCCGTCGCGAAACCCCTGATGCGAAAAACCACGATACGGAAAACCTTGCGAGACGCCGCCGCCGCCGATCCTATCTCGGGGGATTACGGAGATCTCCTCCGGCACCCTGCCGAGAGGGGATTCATCTCCCGGAGGACTCTACACCGCCATGGTCGCCTCCGGAGTGATGAGTGAGTAGTTCACCCCTGGACTATGGGTCCATAGCAGTAGCTAGATGGTTGTCTTCTCCTCATTGTGCTTCATTGTTGGATCTTGTGAGCTGCCTAACATGATCAAGATCATCTATCTGTAATACTCTATGTTGTGTTTGTCGGGATCCGATGGATAGAGAATACCATGTCATGTTAATTATCAAGTTATTACATATGTGTTGTTTATGATCTTGCAAGCTCTCCGTTTCTAGTAGAGGCTCTGGCCAAGTTTTTACTTTTAACTCCAAGAGGGAGTATTTATGCTCGATAGTGGGTTCATGCCTGCATTGACACCTGGGACAGTAAGTTCTAAGGTTGTGTTGTGCTGTTGCCACTAGGGATAAAACATTGGCGCTATGTCCGAGGATGTAGTTGTTGATTACATTACGCACCATACTTAATGCAATTGTCTGTTGTTTAGCAACTTAATACTGGAGGGGGTTCGGACGATAACCTGAAGGTGGACTTTTTAGGCATAGATGCAGTTGGATGGCGGTCTATGTACTTTGTCGTAATGCCCAATTAAATCTCACTATACTTATCATGTCATGTATGTGCATTGTTATGCCCTCTCTATTTGTCAATTGCCCGACTGTAATTTGTTCACCCAACATGCTTTTATCTTATGGGAGAGACACCTCTAGTGAACTGTGGACCCCGGTCCATTCTTTTAATACTGAAATACAAATCTGCAACAATACTTGTTTTACTATTTTCTCTGCAAACAATCATCTTCCACACAATGCGGTTAATCCTTTGTTACAGCAAGCCGGTGAGATTGACAACCTCACTGTTTCGTTGGGGCAAAGTACTTTGGTTGTGTTGTGCGGGTTCCACGTTGGCGCCGAATCTCCGGTGTTGCGCCGCACTACATCCCGCCGCCATCAACCTTCAACGTGCTTCTTGGCTCCTCCTGGTTCGATAAACCTTGGTTTCTTTACGAGGAAAACTTGCTGCTGTGCGCATCATACCTTCCTCTTGGGGTTGCCCAACGAACGTGTGAAATACACGCCATCAAGCATATTTTCTGGCGCCGTTGTCGGGGAGATCAAGACACGCTGCAAGGGGAGTCTCCACTTCCCAACCTCTTTACTTTGTTTTTGTCTTGCTTTATTTTATTTACTACTTTGTTTGCTGCACTTATATCAAAACACACAAAAATTAGTTGCTAGCTTTACTTTATTTACGGTCTTGCACTCTATATCAAAAACACAAAAAAATTAGTTACTTGCATTTACTTTATCTAGTTTGCTTTATTTACTACTGCTAAAATGGCCACCCCTGAAAATACTAAGTTGTGTGATTACACTAGTTTGGCATAATGGACAACAATGAGCTTCTTATTCTATTTCCTGATTTAAGACATGGATGGTTTGATGCGAAAATTAAAAAACCCATGGAACATATTAGTATGAACACTTTGAATACCATTGTTGCTAATGATATAGAAAGTTCTAAGCTTGGGGAAGCTGGTTTTGATGAGCATGATATTTTTAGTCCCCCAAGCATTGAGGAGAAAATTTACTTTGATGATACTTTGCCTCCTATATTTGATGATGAGAATAATAATGATAGCTACTTTGTTGAATTTGCTCCTACTACAGTTAATAAGAATAACTATGCTTATGTCGGGAGTAGTACTAATTTTATGCATGAGACTCATGATAAGAATGCTTTATGTGATAGTTATATTGTTGAGTTTGCTCATGATGCTACTGAAAGTTATTATGAGAGAGGAAAATATGGTTGTAGAAATTTTCATGTTACTAAAACACCTCTCTATGTGCTGAAATTTTTGAAGCTACACTTGTTTTATCTTCCTATGCTTGTTACTTTGCTCTTCATGAATTTGTTTATTTACAAGATTCCTACGCATAGGAAGCATGTTAGACTTAAATGTGTTTTGAATTTACTTCTTGATGCTCTCTTTTGCTTCAACTACTATTTCTTGCGAGTGCATCATTAAAACTGCTGAGCCCATCTTAATGGCTATAAAGAAAGAACTTCTTGGGAGATAACCCATGTGTTTATTTTGCTACAGTACTTTGTTTTATATTTGAGTCTTGGAAGTTGTTTACTACAGTAGCAACCTCTCCTTATCTTAGTTTTATGTTTTGTTGTGCCAAGTAAAGTCTTTGATAGTAAAGTAAATACTAGATTTGGATTACTGCGCAGTTCCAGATTTCTTTGCTGTCACGAATCTGGGTCTACCTCCCTGTAGGTAGCTCAGAAAATTAAGCCAATTTACGTGCATGATCCTCAGATATGTACGCAACTTTCATTCAATTTGAGCATTTTCATTTGAGCAAGTCTGGTGTCCTAATAAAATCCATCTTTACGGACTGTTCTGTTTTGACAGATTCTGTCTTTTATTTCGCATTGCCTCTTTTGCTATGTTGGATGAATTTCTTTGATCCACTAATGTCCAGTAGCTTTATGCAATGTCCAGAAGTGTTAAGAATGATTGTGTCACCTCTGAACATGTGAATTTTTATTATGCACTAACCCTCTAATGAGTTGTTTCGAGTTTGGTGTGGAGGAAGTTTTCAAGGATCAAGAGAGGAGTATGATGCAATATGATCAAGGAGAGTGAAAGCTCTAAGCTTGGGGATGCCCCGGTGGTTCACCCTGCATATTCTAAGAAGACTCAAGCATCTAAGCTTGGGGATGCCCAAGGCATCCCCTTCTTCATCGACAACATTATCGAGTTCCTCCCCGAAACTATATTTTTATTCCGTCACATCTTATGCACTTTGCTTGGAGCGTCGGTTTGTTTTTGTTTTTGTTTTGTTTCAATAAAATGGATCCTAGCATTCACTTTATGGGAGAGAGACACGCTCCGCTGTAGCATATGGACAAATATGTCCTTAGGCTCTACTCATAGTATTCATGGCGAAGTTTCTTCTTCGTTAAATTGTTATATGGTTGAAATTGGAAAATGCTACATGTAGTAACTCTAAAATGTCTTGGATAATTTGATACTTGGCAATTGTTGTGCTCATGTTTAAGCTCTTGCATCATATACTTTGCACCCATTAATGAAGAAACACTTAGAGCTTGCTAATTTGGTTTGCATATTTGGTTTCTCTAGAGTCTAGATAACATCTAGTATTGAGTTTTGAACAACAAGGAAGACGGTATGGAGTCTTATAATGTTTACCATATGTCTTTTATGTGAGTTTTGCTGTACCGTTCATCCTTGTGTTTGTTTCAAATAACCTTGCTAGCCTAAACCTTGTATCGAGAGGGAATACTTCTCATGCATCCAAAATACTTGAGCCAACCACTATGCCATTCGTGTCCACCATACCTACCTACTACATGGTATTTATCCGCCATTCCAAAGTAAATTGCTTGAGTGCTACCTTTAAAATTCCATCATTCACCTTTGCAATATATAGCTCATGGGACAAATAGCTTAAAAACTATTGTGGTATTGAATATGTACTTATGCACTTTATCTCTTATTAAGTTGCTTGTTGTGCGATAACCATGTTTCGGGGACGCCATCAACTATTCTTTGTTGGATATCATGTGAGTTGCTATGCATGTCCGTCTTGTCCGAAGCAAGAGAGATCTACCACCTTCATGGTTGGAGCATGCATATTGTTAGAGAAGAACTTTGGGCCGCTAACTAAAGCCATGATTCATGGTGGAAGTTTCAGTTTGGACACATATCCTCAATCTCATATGAGAATAATAATTGTTGCCACATGCTTATGCATTAAAGAGGAGTCCATTATCCGTTGTCCATGTTGTCCCGGTATGGATGTCTAAGTTGAGAATAATCAAAAGCGAGAAATCCAAAATGCGAGCTTTCTCCTTAGACCTTTGTACGAGGCGGCATGGAGGTACCCCATTGTGACACTTGGTCAAAACATGTGCATTGCAAAGATCCGGTAGTCCAAGTTAATTAGGACAAGGTGCGGACACTATTAGTATACTATGCATGAGACTTGCAACTTGTAAGATATAATGTACATAACTCATATGCTTTATTACTACCGTTGACAAAATTGTTTCATGTTTTCAAAATAAAAGCTCTAGCACAAATATAGCAATCGATGCTTTCCTCTTTGAAGGACCATTCTCTTTACTTTTATGTTGAGTCAGTTCACCTATCTCTCTCCACCTCAAGAAGCAAACACTTGTGTGAACTGTGCATTGATTCCTACATACTTGCATATTGTACTTGTTATATTACTCTATGTTGACAATTATCCATGAGATATACATGTTACAAGTTGAAAGCAACCGCTGAAACTTTATCTTCCTTTGTGTTGCTTCAATGCCTTTACTTTGATTTATTGCTTTATGAGTTAACTCTTATGCAAGACTTATTAATACTTGTCTTGAAGTACTATTCATGAAAAGTCTTTGCTTTATGATTCACTTGTTTACTCATGTCATTACCATTGTTTTGATCGCTGCATTCACTACATATGTTTACAAATAGTATGATCAAGGTTATGATGGCATATCACTTCGAAATTATCTTTGTTATCGTTTTACCTGCTCGGGACGAGCAGAACTAAGCTTGGGGATGCTTGATACGTCTCCGACGTATCGATAATTTCTTATGTTCTATGCCATATTATTGATGATACCTACATGTTTTATGCACACTTTATGTCATATTCGTGCATTTTCTGGAACTAACCTATTAACAAGATGCCGGAGTGCCAGTTCCCGTTTTCTGCTGTTTTTGGTTTCGGAAATCCTAGTAACGAAATATTCTCGGAATTGGACGAAACGAAGACCCGGGGGCCTATTTTTCCACGGAGCTTCCGGAAGACCGAAGAACATACGAAGTGGGGCCACGAGGTGGCGACACCACGTGGCGGCGCGGCCTAGGGGGCCCGCGCCGCCCTATGGTGTGGCCCCCTCGTCTGGCCCCCGACTCTACCCTTCCGCCTACTTAAAGCCTCCGTCGCGAAACCCCCGATGCGAAAAACCACGATACGGAAAACCTTACTGAGACGCCGCCGCCGCCGATCCCATCTCGGGGATTCGGAGATCTCCTCCGGCACCCTGCCGGAGAGGGATTCATCTCCCGGAGGACTCTACACCGCCATGGTCGCCTCCGGAGTGATGAGTGAGTAGTTCACCCCTGGACTATGGGTCCATAGCGGTAGCTAGATGGTTGTCTTCTCCTCATTGTGCTTCATTGTTGGATCTTGTGAGCTGCCTAACATGATCAAGATCATCTATCTGTAATACTCTATGTTGTGTTTGTCGGGATCCGATGGATAGAGAATACCATGTCATGTTAATTATCAAGTTATTACATATGTGTTGTTTATGATCTTGCATGCTCTCCGTTTCTAGTAGAGGCTCTGGCCGTTTTTACTTTTAACTCCAAGAGGGAGTATTTATGCTCGATAGTGGGTTCATGCCTGCATTGACACCTGGGACGATGACGAGAAAGTTCTAAGGTTGTGTTGTCGTTGTTGCCACTAGGGATAAAACATTGGCGCTATGTCCGAGGATGTAGTTGTTGATTACATTACGCACCATACTTAATGCAATTGTCTCGTTGTTTAGCAACTTAATACCGGAGGGGTTCGGATGATAACCCGAAGGTGGACTTTTTAGGCATAGATGCGAGTTGGATGGCGGTCTATGTACTTTGTCGTAATGCCCAATTAAATCTCACTATACTTATCATGTCATGTATGTGCATTGTTATGTCCTCTCTATTTGTCAATTGCCCGACTGTAATTTGTTCACCCAACATGCTTTTATCTTATGGGAGAGACACCTCTAGTGAACTGTGTACCCCGGTCCATTCTTTTAATACTGAAATACAAATCTGCAGCAATACTTGTTTTACTATTTTCTCTGCAAACAATCATCTTCCACACAATACGGTTAATCCTTTGTTACAGCAAGCCGGTGAGATTGACAACCTCACTGTTTCGTTGGGGCAAAGTACTTTGGTTGTGTTGTGCAGGTTCCACGTTGGCACCGGAATCTCTGGTGTTGCGCCGCACTACATCCCGCCGCCATCAACCTTCAACGTGCTTCTTGGCTCCTCCTGGTTCGATAAACCTTGGTTTCTTTCTGAGGGAAAACTTGCTGCTGTGCGCATCATACCTTCCTCTTGGGGTTGCCCAACGAACGTGTGAAATACACGCCATCAGGAATCTATCTATCTACCATGGTGGGCAAGAATCTCGAAAAATAAATGGGCAGTGACGGAAACACCCATCGAGTATCTTTGGACCCCAAAGAGTTGTATAAGTTGGAAAATGGAGATTTGCCTGTGGCATTGGCCGTTGGGCAGCTAGCTATTGCATTTGAAGGCTCCACAGAAAGAACCCGCAGGTACTATTACGACAGGTGGCTTCGAATCCAGTTTGTTAGTCGTTTGCAACCCATGCGTGGATGTACTAAAATATTTTCCTTTTAATAAGTCTTTTGATCGTATTTTGAGTATAGGGTGCCCACGCACATGTGAGCCAAAAAATCACGTTGTTTTTTTTGTAGCACAAACATTTTGATGATATAAACAAAGATTATTTTGGATCCCAAAGTAAACCTCATCTAGTTATCGCTCTTGTGCTGCCGTTGAAACGAAGAAGAGCCACCGCCTCCACCTCCTACTCCACCATAGATCGGTTCCTCCACCTATGGCCCGCCTCACCGGTGTCAGGGGTTGGGGAATCTGATCTATGAGTGAAGGTTTCAATAAAAGTAGTGCTTTTCTAAAAGATTAGGTTGGTGTTTTAGGTAGTTGTCTTCTTTTTGTTCCGAAAATCAATGAAGATGGCATCATCTATAGTAGTTGATCTTCTACCCACTTTTCGACGACGAGATCTTCCTCCTGGCGTCAATGGTGGTGTTTGAAGATTAAAGTTTTCTAGGTATGGTTCTTCGGATCTTGCTTCGCAGGATATCTATGATTTTGGTTGCCGCGAGGATGTCTGTCCTCACAATATTTGTCCCGGCTGCTACATCCTCGACAACGGTGATTCGTACTATCGGGTTCCTGACAACGTTGATCAAGCTGTTCGGTTGCTTTTCCATGGCACACTGGTGTTGGTACTCTTGCCGATGGTGATTGACTAATTCAATGGCTACGTGCGTGCATGTAGCCTTGTCATTGCGGCTCAAATTAAAATTATGGGAGAACATTCGTTGATATTTTTAGATATGTGGTTTGGTTTCTATCTTCGACTGTCTCAAGGAAGTAAAGATTGTGTCATAAAAAAAGAGTTTGAAGACCTCGAAAATTTGTTGGTTCATTTCATACTTTATATTTTGTAATACCCAATGTTCAAGAAATCGTTAATCATTAACTTATCGGTCGGTCTCAAAATGGAGATTAATCACTTATCGGCCGATTAATCAATTTTATTGGTCGACCATTTATCGGCTTATTTTTGTAAATTCTTATTTTCGGCCCTAAATTTTATATAATATGCTATGTAGAAATAATATTGTAGCATTGAACATAAGTATTACATCGATTCCTTGCATTTGAATCAATAAGAATGGAAAATCTGAGGTAATGCATCGTTCTACAAGACAATAAGATGAAAATAGCGACTGCTAGACCGAATTTCAAAGGAACTCCACTTTAAACCGGGAGAAATATCGGCTATCAGACTGAAATCGGCCAAAATATCGGTGCAGCGATAAATTAGCCGATATGCCAAAATCTTATCGGCTGCCACCGATACATGATAAATCGGCCGATAAATCGGTATCTCGAACGATTTTTTAAACAATGGCAATACCATGTACTATTTGTTACTATAAATAAATATATATATATATGTGGTATTTATTGTTAGAAAACATTTTGATGATATATTCTTATCTTTTGAGATTTTGTGGTGTCTCAAAATTGCAGGAGAGCACAAGTCACAAAAATGATGGCAGGAGAGCCTCCGCTGCAAGAGCGGATTTTTCAAGAAGACACCTTCACATAGTTGAGAGTTACTAAGACAAACTCTCGTTGTTTTATTTTTTGGCGTTGACACACTCTTGTTGTTGCGAACTTGAATTTTTTGTGAAAGGAAAAGATAAGTAAGCGATACAGCGTTGCAAACGAAACCCCCAGCCAATCACGTCGCGCGGTACACGTCAAACCATGGCCTCAACTTCCACGTCACCGCCAAAAACGTGACGCGCCGTAGCTGGACAACCCCACCTGTCAGTCTATTGGTCACCATCCCCTAAATTCCCAACTCACTGTTGTAGCACCGGGGATCTCGTCTGGTGCCTTCTCCGATGATGGCCGGCGCGCTCCACCGCCGTCTCCTCCTGCTCGCCGTCGTCACCTTCGCCGCCCTACTCCCTCGCGCCGCCGCCGTACGTCCCTTCGTGCTGGTCCTCTCCGGCGACGACTTCCTCAAGGACCCCTCGGGCGCGCACCCCTCGCTGCCCTCCGCCGACGGCGACGCCGACGACTGGGACGACTTCGCCGACGACTCCCCCGCCACCGACCCGCTCCTCTCCCCGTCCTCCTGGGTGCCCCTCCTCGACCCCACCAGCTCCTCCCCGTCGGACGATGAGCCGGGCTCGCCGTCCGATGCGCTCTTCGTCGCGGGCACCCGCGCGATGATCTCGGCGGCCTCTTCGGGGGACGAGGCTGCGTTCTCCACCGCGGCCGCGCAGATCGAGGCCGCGGCGGCGGGGGGACACCCCGGCGCGCAGTCGGCGCTGGCGTTCCTCACCGGGGCCGGCATGACGCGCCCGGTGTCCCGCTCGCGTGCCTTCCTGCTGCACAAATTCGCCGCCGACGCGGGAGATCTCCAGTCTAAGATGGCGCTCGCATACTCCTATTTCCGCCAGGAGGTGAGGTGATTCAGCTCAGTTGTTTGCTTACTTGTGCAATTTGCGCATTCTAGTGGGGATCCCGTGATTGAGTGATTTTTTATTAGGTTAGCTTGCTTGCTTGCAAATGGCAGGATCAGCCTCGCATGGTTTAACAGAAAAATCCATGCCAATTTTCGTCTCCGTAGACTATTTGTTGGCTAGCTCTGTTAAATTAAGTGGTAGCCTATAGTATTGTTAGTTGGTACATGTAATTCTTAGCACGATTTCAAATTTTACCTCCAATGTGGGTCTAGTCCTGTTAATTATTTACTAGTCCAACTCAACTTCAAAACTCAACTTGCAGCTTTAGGTGATTGAAACGACATGAATTAAGCTGCTGAAATCTAGTTGTATTTCTTCTGATCGTGTATTATTTGTCAACTTGATCGATTTGCTTTTTGCAGATGTACGAAGAGGCTGTCACATTATATGCTGAACTTGCGGAGGCAGCTCTGACAAGCTCCTTAATCTCCAAGGAGCCACCAGTGATTGAACCAGTCCGGCTACACAGTGGAACTGAAGAAAACAAGGAGGCCTTGAGGAAGTCCCGTGGCGAGGATGATGAAGATTTTCAAATCACAGAGTACCAGGCCCAACGAGGCAATGCTGCTGCAATGTACAAGTTAGGGCTTCTGTATTACTATGGCCTACGAGGACTCAGGCGCGATTACAGCAAATCATATCATTGGTTCTCTAAGGCCGTGGAGAAAGGCGATACACGTGCTATGGAGCTTCTGGGGGAAATCTATGCTAGAGGCGCTGGAGTGGAAAGAAACTACACCGAAGCATACAAATGGTTGGTACTTGCAGCAAATCAGCAACAATACTCAGCTTACAATGGACTTGGTTATCTTTATGTGAAAGGCTATGGAGTGGAGCAGAAAAACTTGACCAAAGTAAGTCTTATTACTACCTCTGTTCCTAAATATGCGAAGTTTTGTCAGCTCATTTTTTGTTGCTAGCTTTGTCAGCTCAATTTGAGCTACCAAAACGTTATAGTTAGAAACAGAGGGAGTATTATGTACTCCTACTCCCTCCGTCCCAAATTAATTGACCTCACTTTTGTCTAGATATGCATGTATCTAGACAAAAGTGAGTCAATGCATATGCATATCTAGACAAGTGAGTCAATTAATTTGGGACAAAAGGAATATTAGAAATTGAAATACAGCTGCATGTTTTAAGTAGGTCATAACACCTAGACAGTTAAACTTGTGCTATTTTTGTTATTGGTTAGAGACACTGGTTAACAGCTGTTGTGTTAGCTAGCCTAACTTAGGAGGCACATACGAGTAAGTTACAACAATGATTTAGTATCACATGCACATCAATTTTCAAATTGATGTAAATTATGACAGCAATCTTTTCGAACAGAGTTACAGTAAACTCTAGACCCACGTTCACTCGGATATTATTAAAGAATGGTCTTGTGACACAACTAATTGCTGACGGCGAAGAATTCATCTACAAATGTTATTCGGTTATGCACAGTCAGTTTATAAATGCTAAGACCTATGGAAATTTAGTTTGTGATCCACTTGGCTATTAACAGAAGTTATAATATTGGATATTTTGCTTTGTTGCTAGTTTTCAACGATACACAGTTCTGTATATTGTAATAATCGCTGTACTCATAAGCTTGAGGAATGAGGATCTTATATGTTTATTCTTCTTATTCTTGTTGTAGGCCAAGGAATATTTTGAAATTGCAGCTGAGAATAAGGAGCATGGGGGTTATTATAACCTTGGTGTGTTGCATCTAAAGGGTATTGGTGTAAAAAGAGATGTGATGACTGCATGCAATTATTTTCTTCGTGCAGTAAATGCCGGGCAACCAAAAGCTATTTATCAAGTGGCAAAGCTGTTCCAAAAAGGCATTGGTCTTAAGAGGAACCTCCATATGGTAATGAACTAATGATAATTATCTTGTTGCATTAATTGTCTAATTAAATCGTCTGTTATATGCTTCTATGAGCATTCCTTGGTCAGATCAGCATCAGTGTATAACAATGGGATGCTCCCATGGTTCATGTGTAATTAGATCAGCGTAGCACGGGAGTAGACATATTCTGCCCCTCAATGTGCTTTTAGAAAGCTGGTAGTGGAAGTCAATTCCTGAATTTTAATTTCCAGTTCTATTCTGAATCAACCGCATCTGATATTGATGTATCATATATCTTGCGAAACTTCCTTAATTGGCTCGACTTTCAAGGCTACAAGAAAAAAACATGAAAATACTGCTTAGTTAATATTTCAACCGCCAGCCTCCAGTGAAAATGGCAAATAATAATTGTATTCACTCATTTCTCTATCAATACAGAATATCTGATTTGCAGCATGTTTGCACTTCCCCTTTTAGTAGCAGTGTGTTCTAAATCTAAATGTGATGCAATCAATATGGCTTGTAAAAAATATTTCTATGGAAGTGTCGCTGTATGCTGAGTGGTATGGCTGTCTGCTAGAATATTTGCAAGCCTGCAGCTGTACAGTGCAATGGCAGATGTTGTGGAGCAGCTGCAGTTGCCTGTCTGAAAAAGAAAGTGTCACGTGTGCATGTAACTGCGCCTACCATCTTTAGATTTATAGTGCATTTGCCCTTTGTCACCTTTATGTTTGTAATTAACTAAAGAAATGATACACAATGCTGAAGGATATATTTCCAGTTTCATGGTTGAAGAGAAAATGCTCTGCTCTGGCTGATCAAGCTCTTGTTCCTGTTGTATAGTAGATAAAAAAGTTGAACTGCAGAAGAGATAATGCTATAATATACTTTGTTGATTTGTTTCCATGATATTAGTTTATAATGATACAAAGACATATTAATTGTTTTGAAATGATGATTGAACTGATATTGTCAAATAACTGACACATTAGTCTTGCTTGTTTCAGGCAACTGTTCTGTACAAGTCTGTTGCTGAGAGGGGCCCCTGGAGCTCACTATCTAGATGGGCTCTGGAATCTTATTTAAAAGGTGACATAGGGAAATCATTGCTCTTGTATTCTAGAATGGCGGATCTTGGGTACGAGGTTGCCCAAAGCAATGCCGCCTGGATTCTTGATAGGTATGGCGACGAACATATTTGCATGGGAGAGTCTGGCTTGTGTACAGATACGGAAAGACATCTCCGTGCACATGCTTTGTGGTGGCAAGCATCTGAGCAGGGTAATGAACATGCTGCTTTGTTGATTGGTGATGCCTACTACTATGGCCGGGTACGTGTAATGATCCTCTGAGTTGCTACAGCACATCCTGAAGTCTTCTCTTAATTACTGGCTTCTGCTAAAAGTATTTGACAAATTTATATCAAGTACCATATTTTGTAGGGACTCTAATATCTTATGTTGAAGGTGTGGTCCTCATTTTTTGTTTTCCTCTTAGTTTTGTCTTCGGACATTTGAAAGAATATGGAATCTATTTGGCACCAATACAAACCATCTTTTTGCATCCAATATAAGTGCTGTCTCTGAAGCTATGCATTTGTAGGGAACGTTTTTTGAGATAAATCTTCTGTCATGCTTTATGAGGAAACTAACCAAAGTCACTATTTGGATAACCAAGTAAAACATGGTTTCTAAATTCACAAACACGAAAAGTCACAAAATGTATTTTAACAATGGGTTGCACTCTCAAGTTAGTTGCAGAGTCTTAGTTCTGCTTCTGAATTTGCTTCTCTACTTCAGAAATACTAGGGGACTGAGCGCTCTCTGGAGACTGTTATAGTATTATTGCTGAAATAACATGTTGGATCTGTCCTGTGTTACAGGGTGTAGGGAGGGACTATGAGCGGGCAGCAGAAGCATATATGCATGCTCAATCACAGTCTAATGCACAGGCCATGTTTAACCTTGGGTACATGCATGAGCATGGTCATGGGCTTCCCCTTGATCTGCACATGGCAAAAAGATATTATGATCAGGCTGTCGAGGTGGATTCAGCAGCTAAGTTCCCTGTCATGCTCGCCCTAACTAGTCTTTGGATAAGGAAGAACTATGCTGGCAGTTTTGTGGTAAGACATTATTTTCTCTTTTTCCCTATACAAGAAAAATCATGTATTTTTATAGTTCACTTGTATATGTATTTCAAATTGGCTTCATTATTTGGTACTTTTGTTCCCATTTACGCATATGCATTATCTGGTAACTTTTTCCTAGCCCATTTCTTGCTGGGTCTCTGGTGCTCATCATCTGTTGATAGTTAGCCAGTTCTTACTTGATGCTGATATGTAATGTACCCTGGCCTCTCCCAAACATGCGCTATTTTGAGTTGTGAAATACCATCTTTACAACAACAACAACAACAAACCAGTTCAGAAACTGTTAAAAGTGCTCAGTTTGTGCTTCTAAGCTTGTAATTTTTTTTACCACCTCTAGTTCTCAGTGCTGATTCCTGAAAGTTCATTTCAAGTATAGCACTGCAATATTGCTAGTTCACTGCTTATTTTATCCTTAGTCATAGTCATCTGATGATTAATGTTGCTTTTGGTTTTTACTCTGCATGCTGTATTTGTATTATCATCATGGTCTCGTCATGTCGAGTATTACAGCCATGCTTTGTTGTCAACACAATTGTTTTGGTCCTTCCAGAGTGTTGCTAAATCTTTCTTAATTTCAGGTTCACTTTATTGATTCGCTGCCGGAGATATATCCTGTAGTTGAGGAATGGGTAGAGGATGTCCTGATGGATGAAGGGAATGCAACGATATTGACTCTCTTTGCTTGCCTTGTAACTGTCCTGTACTTGCGAGAGCGTCAGCGGCGTCAAGTGGTGGTAGACAATCCCCAACAGCCTGATGGTGCACCCAACTAATTCCAAGATGCTGGGGCCTTTGCAAAAGTGATTGCTTGAGGTACATATGGCTGTTTGTTCGCAGTTTTAGCATCAAAGTTTTGTTGAACATCTGGAACTCAATGAAATGAATACTCATACTGCGAAGTTGTGGATTTCCTTCGACCGAAAATGCCAATGGCTTTTTGGGGACAGAGCATGTAAAATGGTAGCCCTCCTAGAAAACGTATGTACACTAAATTGACTAGAATATGAACCGGTTCACAGCTGTTCTATATTGAGACTGATGATGTGGTTCCAGGTGAACATTCACCCTTTCTAACATGACCTTGCCTGTAAAGTACTGACGAGTGTTTAAGAATGCTTGTGTTACTTGAAACATGCTAGTTTGATGGCTTGTGCTATGCGATCACACATACTTGCATGTTTTCATTTCCCTGCTGTTGATTGCCATTACTTCTTACTTGCTAGTCTCCCAGGTATATTCTGGTGATTCTGCAAGCTAGTCCGTTTAAGTTTGTAAATTGAGCTCTGCATTGAAACAACACTGAAACAGGGCCCCAGTTATGTGTAATAGAACTTGTGCAAACATGTGTTGGAAAAACAAATGGAGACGTGTATCAATCAGGTTCTTTTATTTTACTCTAATCACGAACAAGCATGGCAAAAAGGGACATAATACTGGAAAACTGTGTTAGTCAGTAAATTTCTTGTTTATGTAAAATCTTGCATCTGTTTTTAGAAAAGAACTGTTGCTGCGAGCATCGGATGAAAAGGTGCTCCATTTACACAGCAACACGAGTGTTGATTGAGCGAGTTACTTGTTACCCGTTAGCGGTCCACCCACAGGTCTTATTTTGCGATGTCCATTGGGAAACTGTTGCAGTAGGGGAAGTTTGTAGCAATGTCACTTGGCATTGACGATCATGTTTTGCCACCTGCTTTGTTCGCTTGGCTTTCTTTTGAGTACCTTCTGCACAAGGGCTGGCGCCAAAAGCACAAATGTACTTCCATCTACCCAATTATCTGGGTAAGCCAGTTTCTCATCACCGAGACACCGAAGCCCCCTAACACAGCACAACTCCGAGTTGTGATGTTTTTACGTACATGGTACACCCATCCAATTTTTTATGCAATCAAACATGACACAATATTAGTAGGAAAACTACAAGGGAGCGTACACGTTACACACTCACACATTGGAGACATAGACGATCCCTCGACATCACACATCAACCTGTTGTTTTTGCTGCTGCTTCCCTTGGGACGAGGCCCAAAATGGTCTTTGAGTCATACATCCAAATGTTCTGGAATCTGAAGGTTTCCTGGTGGATTGAACATTTTGATATCTATTGGTCAGCTGGTGCGAAAATAAAGTATGCATCAGGGAACATCTATCTCGATTGCCATCTATTTTTTTCTGAACAAACTTCAATCATGTAAATGTTACTGGTACGGTTGTACCTCTGAAATTGGTCCATGTGTTAAATTTTAAATTATGCCCTACACTGCACAAAACACTTTTTCGGTACTATATGTATCTTGACCATAATTTTACGATACCAATACATTTGCTACATCTAGTCTAATAAGATACTAGAACTAGTTAGTCATGTAAATGTAATTTTCTAAATGTAGATATCTATAGTGAACCTTCTAGGACTTATAACATGTCATGGCTAAGATCATCACAAGTAGCAGACTTCACATGGCCATGAGCTGCATCATATAAGGAGGTGATTTGCATTTACCATATTATGTTCTCAAGGTGTTGGGAAGTTATCTTCTTGAAAAAACCCACACACGAGAATGTGCGAGTAAAATATGTTGAGTATCCACACAGAAAAAAATTAACAATAACGCTTATCGTTCAGTAAAGTAGTGTATGTTTAAGAACTACAAATGACGCTAGTCATTTCAGTTTTATATGAATACTTTGATGTGGAGAAGATCGATTCTGGCCCAATAACCAACTGATTACATAAATATAAAACTACAAATGATGTTATGGAAGTTATAATACTAGTTTTTATTGCATGCTCGGAAGAACATAAATTGACATATTATATATTTTCTTAAATAGTTTAACTTAAAAACACTCAATCCATGTTCGGATTGAAGTATAAATATAGACAAAAAACACATCATGGTTATTCTTCCAAATTTTTTTGACTTCATGGCCGTTCGGAACAAATTTACTCTCATCCCTTATTTTTCACGCTAGCCTGAGATGTTGTAAGAGTAAGATGCATGTTGGAATCCATTTACACAAAAATCCAAGCAGTTAGTGGGTGTGATAAAATTTAATATTAACCAATCATAAACCAAAATAATAAAAAATTAACGCACCAAATATTGTTCTCAATATGAATGATAGATGATATGTATACAACTCAATATCATTGCACACACTTACTGCAATTGAAGTTTATATTTTCGTCATTTGTCATATGACTTGATCCCACACATTGACATCTCTTGTAATTTTTTGCTATTTAATAATTTATCGTCATTCAATAAAATAATTAACTTGGGTTTCGTTGTAATACCATTTGATTTATTATGATAACCTTATTAAATGTATGAGTTGTAGGCATCGATACAATTATTTAGCACGTAACACAACACTTCAATTGCACGAAATTGAAAAGCAATCAGATGAATCATGTAGATAGTAGAGAAAATATTTGGTGAAACATGCAAAATTGCTATTCTAGCACACCTATTTTGCTTAGAAGAGATTATCGTTGTCAGAAAGCTCTCTCTTACCTCTTAGAATCGGTACAGCTTGGACTCTCGACCTATCCAGAATGTAGTGCTCAAGAAAGTTAGACCTATATATCCAATAATTTAGTGGTCAATAATTTTTCTTTTGTTTGAATGTTGTTCTGGATTAGTTGATTGTTTGAGTTGGGTCGATTGTTTTGCATACTATTATGGTTTATTCAAAATCTAAGGAAATTAGGATTGGCGACCATATTTACAGATTTTGTAGAGATGCTAACTAGAGGATTACTCATGCTAGTTTAATCCTTACCATCCATGAAAACAACATGCAAATCGCCACATATGGTCGATTTACATGGTGTTGTGAAATGAAGATCATGTGATTTGCACAAATTGGACCAGATAATGTAGCAGAAAGTATTATTTAATCAGCCAACCAAGTAAAAAAGAATATAACAAGACCACAAGTAAATAGGTGAATGTTCTCATGTACTCATGACCTCGACCTCAAAGTGCGCCAGAAAAAAAATCTAAATTTCAGAAAATTTTGAAATAAATCAGGCACTTACATATATTGACTTAACACTAAGCGGTGCAAATTTTCGAGAAAAACAAGGATGCAGATTCACCTGCCCGCTCGGTGGTGCTCGTAAGTGTTACACCCTTGCCATGACTTTAATGTTCGCAAACATATAGTAGAATGGACACAAAACCGCTCAATCAATCGTGCAATGTAGAAGAAAACACAGGAGGGCAAATGTTGCTTGGTTGTACTCGTCTCGAACTAAGCACACATAGGATGAACTGCCAATATCTCCACCATGGGCGGATTGCTTTTCTTGTTCTCCGTAGCTTCTTCCTCCTCCAGGTCAAGTGCACGAACGTAGTCGTCGAAGCACTCATCGATGGTCCTGAATGGCATGTCAGGGTAAAGGCTGGATATCTCAACGTCCCTCAACCCATCGATGCCGTAATTTGTCTGGCAGCCGTTTATGAAGATGTCGTGCGTCAGCGACGCGACTATGCTCGCCGGGATGATGTCCTCTGCAAATTGATAATACGCAGTGGATCGGTGATCATGATGCAGGAGCACATTGCATGAGATGTTTCGGGCAAAAAGTAGCCAGACCTGCAGCCATGGCGAGCAGGTCCTCCTTGCTAAGCGTGACACGCGGCAGGGTCCGGCCGATCTTGCTCTCCCACAGGCAGGCCATCTCGTTGGTGCTCAGGAGATTACAGGCAGGGCGGAAGTGAACGACCTTGTTCATGCTCCGGGCGTCGTAAGCAGCCTTCACCGTGAACTTACCGATGTCGGCTCCAGCCACGAAGAAAGCTATGGGTAGAATCATCAGCATTGCATTGTGCATGGCGGATCTTTACGCAAAAATATTGAACAAATCTGAGGGCTAAGGCGTCGGTACGACGTACCTCTGACGGTGCCGTCGCCGTAGATCTGGAAGCGGTCGAGCGGCGGCGGCACCTCCGATGGGTGCGTGTTGTCGAAGTAGGGCCAGCCGGCGATGGAGTTGCAGCAGATGTAGGTGTACGGCACGCCCGCCGCCTCCGCCACCCTCCGGACGCGGCGCTTCTCCTCGTAGAACGCCAGTCCAGCCCCAACCGGCCGCGCCCTGTCCACGTCGTGCCCGAACTCCGACGGCAGAAACCTCTGCGCAACGCCAACATTAGGTGCCGAAGAGCAAACTCTGTGCAAATGTTCGCGCGCGCGCAAGTACGTACCTTGACGGTGCCGGCAGCCTGGATGGCCTTGATGAGGCCGAGCTGGTCGAGGATGTTGGCGCCGCCCATGACCGAGATCACCACCTCAATGCCGTGCGCGCGGAGCACCGTCTCCACGAACTTCCTCCCGTCTTTCCCGCCGACGCGACCCTGAAACCATCACGCTCGCGCATTTTATTGGCACATATTTCTGGGACGTCGCATCTCGTGTGATCGTGTCTGCATTTACCTCGACAATGACGGCGCCCTTGTGGCGGAGCGCGTCCACGGAGGCCGCCCGCGCGGGGGAGACGTTGCCGGGGCGGACGAGGATGAAGGTTCTGCGGCCGCTGTCGAGGCAGGCCTCGGCGACGAAACGGCCGATGTAGCCGGTGGCGCCCACGACGAGGGCCGGGCCGGAGCGAGGCGCCTCGTCATGTCCCTGACAAGGAGCCATCTCTGCCTACCTAGTCTGAGAGAGTGTTGAACAGTTGTAGTAGCCGGTCAGGACTCGTGGAGGCACTGATGTGATGAGGGACAGAGTGGCTACATATGTGCAGGTGGAGCTTATATAGACAGGGGTTTTGTACAGTGCCACCAGGTCTGGTTCCAGAAGAACAGTAGGTGAACGCAGGGCGTAGGTGATGATTGTTAGCCAGACGGTAGGTGGTAGTCCTATAGTTCTGCCCAGATCTAGCTCGGGCACAGCTCATTTGAGTAGTGAATGCATGGAATGGTAAGGGAGCCTCCCTCTCTGTAGGATTCAGATGCCTCTGCGGCACTAGTAGTTCTTCTGTATCTCGCAGTCTTTCTATCGATCACCATTTTGACTTTTCTTAACCTTGGGCCGCATCAAAAGATGGAGCTTGCCTTTAGGACATGTATAATGCAAGGTGGTTAGCTAGGTGTCCTTCAATATTTAGGCTACACCGTACCTTAGGGCAACTCAACTGACCCCCATTTTACACACAAAATGTGTTGTTTCAGAGGTCATGGCCGAGCGGCGTCCTGCTGTGTCCGCTTGGTGCACGCACCTCACATTTGGTCCGCCATTGTCCCCTTTTTTGGCCCATTTTGCAAAATTTCAGTCTATTTTTCATATGACAAAGTTACATAAAATAAAAAGATAGAAAATAGATTTCACAACTTGCCAATTCGATTGCCTGGCATACATCGATCTAAGTATCAAAAGGATCGCAAATAGCGCGTAGCTCATACAAACACACAATATTGATCCGGTCCTCCTTGGTGAGTAGTTTGAGATCTACTTCCCAGGCTCTCGATCGTGCATTGAACTCATCAATTCTAAACCTTTTTTTTTGTACTTCAAGGAAGTTTTCATGTGTTCTTCTTTCTCTCGGATTCTCCTCTCTTCCCTCTTCTTAGTTGAGACCTCTTTACTGGCTAGCAACTCCTACAATGTATGTTGCAATGTGAGTGTGGAAGTCTCACACTTTGCACCCTCTTTGGAATTGGTACCCCCCCCCCCCGGCTGAATTGCATGGTTCCTCACACTTAGGGGTTCCTCAATGTCGATTGTTGATGAACTATTACGTTTATTTCCTTGGGATGAATGATTGCCGTCATCTTTTTGGAGTGGTGAATAGAGATTCCACCACTTGGGACATTCTTTGATTGCCATCCAACAATGAGTCAAGGTGAAAGGTTTGTTTTCATATTGTTCCCTGAAGTATCCCAAAGCTTGGAAAACCTATAATATAGATGATAAGAAATTAGATATATTCACACATATAGAACACAATAAGATATATTAACATATGTAGAAGGGCTAGAAGGCCACACCACTAGTATCTCTCTCATGTTTCCCGCACATGGGCTCACTTACCAATGGCGTGCACTTTTGGCTGGCATGTCGCTGGTGATGTTATTGGTGGTGTATGCGAAAGTGGAACGCCACTGATGTTATTGGTGGCGTGTCCCTATTTAGACACACCGCTAGTGTTAGATTGTCCATAAGTATTTTTGCACTAGTAATGAAACACGACCCATTTTTATGTTAAACAATGGTTAACAAAAAATATGAGATTGGTAGAACCAAGAAAATGTATGATGACAAGCACCATAGTATGTGTGGAATACTTCACGAATATTTGTTTTATCAAAATAAAAACAGTGAAAACAGTAGTGGGTGGAAAAAGAGAAAGAAAATTAAGGGAGAAACAAACAAGAAAACAACAACTTGAACTAGGGATGGCAGTGGGTAACTGTTACCCGCGTTCCTAGCCGGTTAATACCCATTAGGTGTATGAATATGGGACAAAAAGATACCCATGGGTACGTAAATGGAAAAATATCATACCCATTAAGTAGAAAGTGTATAGGTATGGGCACTGGCGGAGCTCTGTTGCGGCTAAACTGGACCATGGCCCGCCCATCTCAGCCGAAAACATCAAAGAGACACAGAAAAATTGGGCCATGAAAGAAAAAAATTGCTCACTTCTTTGGGCGGCCCGGGCAACAATTTGGCTGGAGCTCCGCTTGTGGGTACACTAGTAGAAACTGGGCTTCCGTCCATGCCTTTTGTACCGGTTTCCTTACGAACCGGTACTAATGAACCGGTACTAAAGGGTTGTCGTCAGCCGGAAAACATTTAGTACCGGTTCGTGTCACGAACCGATACTAAAGATTTTTCTGCTCCCCACGTACCTCCACCCCCCCTGGATCGCCTTTTTTAGGTCTGCAAAATATAAAAGAAAATAATAAAAAAATTAAAAATAAAATGTTTTGAGTTTCCTATATGTTACGCAACCTACTATTATAATTTTTTTAACAAATTCGAATTTTTCACTTTTTTTGCAAAAAAGGTTTGAAAAAAGGTAAAATGGCATTAACTTTTGCATACGACCTCGGGAAAAAGCGTATAATATATCAAAATGATCGTGGAAAAAAGTTACATCCGAATTCACCAGGGTTAACTTGGGTTAGCAAATTTTTAGATTCTCAAAATTCCAAATGAAAATATGAAAGCAGGAAGATTTTAGTTTTTTTTCTTCAGAAATTTAGGATTATATATATATTTTTATTTAAAAAAAACTAAATTAATAATTGCATCCTGCATAAAGATTACTATTACTTTTAGCAAATTATAAGATTTTCAAATTTTCAGGTTTTAGGTTTGGCAAAAAAAAATTGAAAAATAATTGAAAATAATACAAATTAGAAAAATTAATTTTATTTATTTATTCAACATTATTATTGCATCATTACTTTTGTTTATTAAAAGATTTTTTTGGAATTTAAATAATAAAGAAGTGTGACATCGACCAACATGTTAATAGGATTGGTATGATAGTACTATCAGCAACATGCGCGCGAAGCACTTGAAAGTGGGACGAGAAGGAACTCGAAAGTTAAGCGTGGTAGTGGTGGAGTAGTGGGAGGATGGGTGACTGACCGGGAAGTTTGACCACGGGTAAGTAATTTGACTAGAGATTAAGTGTAGTTAGAGACTAACTAAAATACTAAAAATTCTGAAAAAAATAAATAAATAAAGGGGGAGTGAAAAATAATTATAAAAAAATGGATACAAAAATTAACGAAATAGCCATTAGTACCGGTTGGTGTTACAAACCGGTACCAAAGGTGTCCAGCCCCACGGGCTCCTCCGTGCCCACGTGGAGGCACCTTTAGTACCGGTTCGTAGGGAACCGGTAACAAAGGGGGAGGCTTTAGTACCGGTTCCAAAATCGGTACTAAACGCCATCTGAAACCGGTACTAAAGAGAGGTTTTTCTACTAGTGGTATGGGATCAATCCGTACTCAAAATTTGACAAGTGGGCCTCCATAATATTGTATAGTTCTTAATTTCCTCCTAATGTTGTAAACTCACGCTTCCTAGTCCCACGATCGGTGATAGGCTAGTTAGGATCCCTTCACCTCTATCTCGCAACTGCCACAATCCATATCTTCTATATGTCATCACATCCTGATGTGTTACTATTTATGGGCAAGTATTGTTGATTATGATAATGTGTTGCTATTTATAATATGATGTTCATAAGTATGTGTTGATGTCTGTAATGGACTGATGTTTATAAATTATGGTTACATATGGTTGGTTACGGTTTTGCTCAAATTGATGTGCTGTAAACACGTGTTGGGTACCTATTTACCCTACCGTCTAATCGGTACATAGAAAACGTGTATCCGTTATTGGGTTTAAAAGATCAGAGCGGATGGGTTTGGGTATGAGGTGGCTCCGCCGATACTACCCATACCCATCGGGATATTTCACTTATAGTATATTTTGTTTTTCTAGTTTAAATTTTAATACTCCCTCCGATCCGAAAAAGTGTTCGACCCGTAGTATAGTGCCACTTGACAAAATAATCCATGGTAAATATAGGAATTGATGAAACCCCCCTCCAGGATCAGACTGCTCTCTCGCTCTCACGGGTCTCACGTCTCGTCTCTCGCTCGATCTGCAGTAGAGGAGCTCTAGACTATCGATCTCGTCTAAGTCGACGCCCCCACATCTAACGCCTTAAGGATTTCGGCCTCACAACCACCAGATCCGGCACGCACAGCCAACATATCGAACCTCATTGACGCCAGATCTTGCAATTCATCGTCGGCGAGCTGAGATACGGTGGCGCGGCGAGGCGATGGGAGGGGAGCACGGCGGAGAGGTGGCGCAGCGATTGGAGGAGAGCGGGCGGGGATGCGACACGAGCTTGGGCTGTGAGGGGTGCTTCACGCCGAAGCAGAGAGAGGTGGGGAGATGTCCGTGTGCTGACCGCGGGGGTGAGAGAAAGTGGAGTACTATTTTGCAAATTGTCCACCTCCGACACTTTTTTCGGATCGGAGGGAGTATTAAAATTTACATTAGGAAAAGTAAAATGCACTATAAGGCCTTGTTTGGTACTAGTGTTTCAGTGGGGATTAGTGGAGATAATACTCTAGAGCATTGGGTGATTCAGTGCCGTCACCCAATCCCCACAAAACCTCATCCCCAATCCACTAGATAGGGGTAGAGTATTGGGGATTGAAAAAAATATACTAAAATTTGCGAAAAAGTGGGGATAAGTGAGGATTAAACTTGCTCATATTCTATCACCAAACATGCATTGGGGATAAGTGGGGATTTAAAGTTTGGAGCCTACTATCCCCACTAATCCTCGCTAAAACTTGAGTACCAAACAAGGCCTAAGTGGGACCCGATCAGGAGATCAACCAACATGCTTGTTATTGGGCCAGCCCAAAGTGGTTTGACGGGTATGCGGAGAGCTGATAACTCCCGCATCAAGCGCCAAATAGGAATCGCCCGCCGTCCTCCCTCGTTCTCATTTGCCCAATCCGCCGCCGCCGCCGCCGCCACCGCCGTCCCCGAGGGCTCCACGGCGACGCCCTTCTCGACGGCTCCACCTCGTATTCTCCAACTGCCGAATTGGCCCCTTGACACCCTCTTACTGAGCTTATTCGATCCGAGCTCGAGTCCAGTGAAAGCTTTGTCCGAATTACCCACTAGCTAGCTCGAATTCCAGCCTAGGGCCGCTCGAGCTCTCGCCGATGACCACCGCCCCGTTCGTCTCCCCATCCCTATCCCGCGTATCCTCCGCGCGGGCCGCCCCAGTCCCCAAATCCTCGGCGAGGCCCGGGACTGCTGGGGTCGCTTTCCCCAGGCCTCGGCCGTACACCCCATCGCTTCGCCTGAGCTCGCCTGGCATGGCTGCCACCGGCCTCGGCGGTAACGGCTCCCCGGTAGCTCCCGAGAACTCCACAGGTTGGTTTCTCCGTCACTGCTTTGATTTCTACTCTGTGCTGCCTCTTATTGTGTTCACCATTTTTTCAGTGTCGTCTAGGCTGGGAGAGGTCAAGAGGGTTACCAAGGAGACGAATGTGCATGTGAAGATTAACCTGGATGGCACCGGTGTTGCCAACTCCAGCTCAGGGATACCGTTCTTGGATCACATGCTTGATGTGAGTACTGTTTCGCGTCAGTAGTGTGAATTTTATTATGTCGGCCTAAGGGTTTGTTCGGAGCAAGAATGTGCTACCTGATGTATCTACCCAAAGAAAGAAGCTTAGTAACCCCTTTGTGCAAAGAAAGGCAAAACAGAACTTCAGAATCATAAGAGTAGCTTAGCTCAAATCGACAAAAGCAAACAGCAAGCAGTTTTCTGAATTTCCGATGATAAATACTTCATGTACAATCTTGTTGTTTTGTGAGATAGTGATGTATACACAACTAAGCCTGAAGAAGTCCTGCTCAAGAAAATCTGCTCCCTTTTGAGCCCCACGTCTTCCAGGTGATATTGTGCAATCAGGAGGGTAAATGCTATCTGATTTTTTTCCCCACTAGTCATCTAGTCTGATGTGATCCATCAAAAGATTGCTATTTCTTTTCCTCTTATTAACCAACTGTGTCTACGTGTGAAAGTATGGCTTTGGTTATTCAACATTAGTAAAAATCTGGCAACAAATGGCCGCTTCGGGCGACAAGGCCTTACATCTTGATTTTCAAATCAATATGCGAAATGGAACTACAGCTAGGTGCTAACAGAGCCAAAAACCAATGCAAGCAGTTTTTTTACAAGTATTTCTTTCGCACAGACTGCTGCACTTTGAGTGGTTAAGTATTCTGAATGTCGGGGACGTGCCAACTTTAGATATTTATTAGGAACTAACTTTAGATATTTAGGAGCACCATTAGTACAGTCCTGCTGTTATGGGGATAGTGATGTACTAATGTATACACAACTAAGCCTGAAGGGGTCTTGCTCAAGAAAAAAACTGCCCCCTTTTGGGCTCCACTTGATCCAGGTGATATTGAGCAATTAGGAAGGAAAATGCTATCCTGGTGTTTTTCCTATTCTAATGTGATCTATGGAAACATTGTTATTACTCTTCCTCTCGTATTAACTAATATATTTATGTGTGAAGTGTATGGATTTGGTTATTCAACATCAGTGACAAACTGATAACAAAAGGCCACTATGGGTGACAACCCTTTACATCTTGATTCTCAAATCAACATGTGCAAACTAAAGCTAGGTGCTTTCGAGCCAAGAACCCAAGACCAATGCAAGCATAATTTCTTTTTAGAAGTATATATTTCTTTTGCACAGGTCACTGCACTTTAAATGGTCCGGTATTCTGCTGTGTGTATATCTCATGCTTTGCTGTATAAGGTTCAAATTCTTTGATGCATATGTGTGCCTTTTTGATCTTTTAGGCATTAACTTTCAGTTTGCAATTTACAGCAACTGGCATCCCATGGACTGTTTGACGTATATGTGAAGGCTACAGGTGACACACACATTGACGATCATCACTCGAATGAGGATATTGCTTTGGCAATTGGAACGGTGATTGCTGCTTTTCTATTATTAACGTTTAGCTTGACGTCTGTTCTTCTAGAATAGTTATATGAATTATTGCTTACCATAAGTTAGAATATCCATTTTGACCTCATTGCTAAATGTCCGCGCTATATTTCTGCTCTTTACCTCATCATGAGTTGTCCTAAACTTGATGTTCTGCAATCCTATATACCGTGGCAACTTTTTCAATCTTACTTTCAGGCGTTACTTCAAGCACTTGGAGATCGAAAGGGAATTAACCGGTTTGGGCATTTCACAGCACCACTTGATGAGGCAGCAGTTGAGGTTATACTGGTATGCAGGACTATCTTGTGTATTTACATGCCATGAATGTAAAATTCTCTGCGACCTCCATTCAGGGGGGGTGCAATTTTAAGTTCGCATTTATGAGCTCACAAGCCTCTTATACTGTGCTAATGCAACTGAATCACAACTTGTATCTCTCTGGTTCTTAACTTGGGGAATAGTCAGGCAGGAAACTATTTTTCTCCTCTTATGTTTTCACGAGCATCTAATGTCATGGTAGGCTGGTCTATATGCAGATTTTGACTTTAAGGACTTGTATCAAGAATGGTAGTCTATTTGCTTCGTCTTTTGTTATATTTTTTTCTGACATATCTGTCTCACAGAAGTCTAATACTTGAAATGATAGCGAGAAAGTTGCAGCTGTTTCACTATTATATCTTATTCCTAGGTTGCCTATTTTTAGTTTGACAATGTGATATTCTATGGTGAATATACAAATATCTACTGAACAAGTATATGTGCCCTTCTGAACTTGGATGTTCACCAGTCATCTCTGTTTTCCCCTGTATTCAGGATCTATCTGGTCGACCTCATTTGAGCTGTGGCTTAAGTATTCCCACTGAGCGAGTTGGCGCATATGATACCCAGGTGATCTGTGAAATTTCGACAGCCATTTTCAATTGTCTGCTATGCTGATTCCAAAGGGTTTTGATGTGCTGTTTCTTTATGTTAGACTTAAGAAAGATTTTGCTTCCTCTGTTTTAGAATTTTCTATTTCAAATAATTTAAGTTCGACTTTTGCCCTCTTCAGACCCTATATTTTTGACAGATCGTGACAGGATGTTAGTTGGATTTTTACTTCATATATTGCTGTTATCAACTTGGGCAAACAATAATTTAGTTATTTTTATGACAGCTAGTTGAGCACTTTTTCCAGTCCCTTGTGAATACTTCTGGGATGACGCTTCACATCCGCCAGGTATATTTTGCTTCCTATGTTTTGGGTCTACAATGCAGTATTTTCTGGCAACATAGGAGTTGTGATAATTGTTTTTCACCCCAATTAACTGTCCTGTTTTTCTTTGAAAGCTTGCGGGGAACAACTCACACCATATTATCGAGGCAACTTTCAAAGCGTTTGCCAGGGCCCTTCGACAAGCAACAGAATATGACTTACGGCGACATGGCACAATCCCCAGGTTTGTCCTCGCTTGCTTCAAATATTATTCAGGGAGTGCGTAGTCACCATTCCGTAGATGTTCCAGAAACAGTTTCCAGGCAGAGAGTTGTGTAAAACATTGGAAAACTTAGCTGGTGGTGCATCACGACCTCCGGTGTCAGATGAATGCAATGCACCTTAGTAAACATGTTAATCTTCAAGTTGCTACTGATTTCTCATACATTAGTTTCCCTCTTGACGGTATATTGCTCGACCCAATCGCAGCTCAAAAGGTGTTCTGTCAAGGTCGTAATGTTGCAATGTCAAAAAAAGGGTTGCACTCTGTTCTCCGTCTGAAGCGATCAAGGGGAAACAGATAGATGGTGGCTGGCTACATCTTCTCTGTTGCTGCTTGCGCTTCGAGTCATCTTGCGGCAAAACAGCATGGAAAGTGACGGCTGTCGGTGTTTCTTTATCTTACTAGCACTGGCATAATGTTTCTGCCAGCTACTGCAATTTTTTGGCTGTTGGCCGGACTGTATGTACTTATGAAGATGAAAAGCTGAATTGTATAGATCAAAAATATGGGTTCAGAATTCGTCCGGGCCTGTAATAATTAATGCTTGACCAGTCATTCACGAGAATAAAATAAAATACTCCCTCCGTTCCTAAGAAAACTTCTCAACTTCGTCTAGATATGTACATTCGTATCTTGAAAAAGTTGAGAAGCTTTTTTTTTTGGAACGGTGAGAGTAAGAACTCTGTGCTTTAATCTCCTGTGCACTCCAGATCATTTGGTACGCTTAAACTCGTCTCGTTGACTCATGAGACGCTGCTTGTGCAGGAAAATGCACGCTGCCGCGGCGAGGTCCTGACTCCTGAAGCGATGCGGTTACTCGACTCGATCAGTCTAGGGAAGCAGCATTTAGCAAGTACTACTCCGTCCACAAATAAGTGTACATTTGGGTTTTTAGATAAGTCAAACTTTATTAATTTTGACCAACTTTTTAGGAAAAAGTAATAATATTTATGACACTAAACTACCATCACTAGATTCATCTCAAAATGCAGTCTCATAATATAGTAATTTGATGTCACACATGTTGCTACTTTTTGGTAAAAAAATGGTTAAAATTGTTAAAGTTTGACTTATCCAAAAACTCAAATGTACACTTATTTGTGGACGGAGGGAGTAGAGTACATCGATTCACATCGGAAAAGTCCGGTTTGAACCTGGGTGTATGTGAACCCAGGTTGGAAATGCATTTTCCAAATATTAAAAAATTCTGAAATAAAAATAACCGGGTACGTACGCAGGTTCCATGTGTGCGTAGAAAGTTTTCGCGGAGAAACCACTTTTTTATTTCAGAATCTAAAAAAGACAAAATACGTCACATATATACTGCTATATAGCCTTGCAAAATTTCACTTTTTTGCCGAGATAAAATAAAAGATTTTTTCGTCACGAAACTCATGTCCAGGGCACATATTTGAGATCATCTGGGAAATCATTTTGTGTTTTGATTTTTAAAACATATTTTGACATCACAAACGGAACTTTTCAAAAAGTGGGTTCACATGCCCCCATGTTCCATATATGCAGTCTCGATTCACAACGGCCTATGTTTATTCTGACACGACCGAGAGGTAGTACTACTCGGTAACTTGGCGGTCGCGTTTCCTTTCGAGAAAATTTGACGGACGAGCTAAGCACGTACCGATCCGAGCGTGGCCCGGTAGCCAATGGCTATATATGACCGAATTCACCGCCTGAAACGAAGGCCAGAAGAAACTAGACACAGGAAATCAACCGCAGTTCATCAAGATGCAGATCTTCGCCAAGACGCCGACGGGGGAAACCATCACCCTCGAGGTCGAGACAAGCGACACCGTCGCCGACGTGAAGGCCAAGATCCAGGGCAAGGAAGGTACGCGCATATATGTACACCCACCACCATGGATTCTTTGTTGAGGTCGATCGAGAGGTTTACTCTGCTGTGTCGTGGCCGTACGTAGGCGTAGGCATCTCGCCGGAGGACCAGCAGCGCCTCATCTTCGCGGGGAAGCAGCTGGAGGATGGCCGCACCCTCGCCGACTACGGCGTCCTCAAGGAGTCCACCCTCCACCTCGTGCTTGGCCTCCAGGGCGGGTGCTGGTACGAGCCCAACCTCAGAGCCCTCGCAGAAAAGTACAACTCGGACAAGATGATCTGCAGCAAGTACGTAATATATATCCGTGCTACCCTGCTATTCGTACACTTGTTGCACTGGCCCTAATTTAATTACTATCTGATGTGATACTTCAATACTTCATCACTGCTTCAGTACGTTTAGCGTCTCTTTTGCATAGGCACACAGTTTTAGCATGCCATCTCTACCTTTTCATCAGAGGATAATTCAATTTTCTCATTTTGGGTTTGATTGTGTATGGGTGCGTAGTATTCCAACTGTTTGCCACACCTTCTCTTGCAGGTGCTATGCCCGCCTACCTCTCAGAGCTACGAACTGTCGCAAGAAAAAGTGCGGTCATAGCAACCAGGTGAAACTTAATTGTCCATTTCATTCGCCTTAGAGTGTTCTTGTTTCAATAAATACGGAGTAGTATTTTTTGACAGCTACTAGTTGATGTAGCTTTCGGGACTTGCGACGAATTGTCTTTTGTTTTCGTCCATTGATCTGATGCATGTATTTCACCTCCATCTATCATTTACAGCTGAGGCTAAAGAAGAACAGGTACAGGAGAGGGAGGCGCCGCCTGTGAATTGACTTCTAGGCGATCATATAGTCATGCTAGAGTCATTAGAATTGAAGTTCTAATTATCTGGTTGTAATTATGGTTGTCGGACCTTGGTTACTATCCAAATGCTTCAAGTTGTGGTGATGATTCGGTTAATTCTACCAAATACTTCTACTCCCTCCACATCACGAAAATGACGATTTAGGCATCCCTTACATCAAACTTTGGATCAAAAGATGACGCTACTCAAATTGCTAAAGATTACTTTCATATGCTTCAATCCCATCGGAATAATTGAGTATCCACTCAAACTTCTTTATATACTCTTATTCATGTAAAATCGAAATATGTTTCCTTTCTTTTTCCTGTTTGTTCCATTGAGGTGACTATTATGTTGTTTACATGTGGTTTGCAACCCACTAATTTCATTTGCATTCTTATCAAATTCATTCTATTCCTACATGGCTCATTTATGTGATTCTAAGAGGTTTAGAATTTTCATGTACATTTATTGTGCTCAAAATGTCGTCTTGGGAGGGATCCAGAGCGTCTTGCCCAGCTGCGGTAAACTGTCAGAATCAGCGTTAAACTGCATTAACTGGTCCATCAGTGCTTCCTGCAACGGTGTCGTCCAAAACAAGGGGCATTCTGCGAAAATTTCAAGGTTTCAAATAGCAGGCTATAGCTTTTTCCAAACCATGCCGCTAAGGATATAGCAGTGATATAGCTTTTTTTGCGTGTCGACACTAAATGTCTTAGCTCACTAGTTAAAATTATGGAAAATTTTGAAAACCGGTGGTTTTTCGTTACAATGTCGTGAATTGTAACCCTCCATTCCGAGGGTGGAGCCCTGTGATGGACGCTCTATTTTGCTCTAGCATGATTCTTGGACACCATTGGCCCCCCTATCGGCAGCCCTCCCTGCGGCTTTCTCTCATTGTCTCCGCCCCCTCGCCACCATCACTGGTACCATGGGGAATGGGGCTGTGGAAATTCCACTTGTTCACCGAGTGTCTGCGGCGGCCGCAGGCGAAAAGGAATTTATATGTGCTTGCCTCTCACGGATCTCCCTCACCATATCGCCAGACGTTCGTACTGTCACTGTTGGTCCGTCCAGCAACTTCACCACACGGAGCGTCTATCGAGCTCTGCACTCCTCAGGCTGTATCGTACCCGGACAGGAATCAACTGGGACTGCTCCGCACCTCTCAAAGTGCGGGTGTTCTTCTGGATATCTCGTCTTAAAAAAACCAGGACATGTGCGCTGCTACACCACAATGGTTGTGTGCCCACTCCGGACTGCCCTTTTTGCCCCGGCTAACCTGAAAGCATCTCACACTTGTTTGTTGGTGGCCCCCGCCTCCGCCCTTTATGGAGTATTGTCTCTCCCTCGCGTCGTCCCCATGCTAGTGCCGATGTGCCGACTCTTCTCGACGCCCTCTCTGAAGATCTGCCACCCATGCACCCGAAGTCGCGTAACACTGTCATCCTTGTCCTCTTGTGGTCCATCTGGGAATCTCGCAACATAATGGTGTTTGATGCGAATCTCATGTCTACTTCCCGTGTGCTCGCTATGGTGGTCGACCACCTCCGCTTGTGGATCGTTCGCGCCCCCTCTAGGGTAAACACGGCCCCCTGTTGGCTTGGTGTCAATCTATCTCTTAGCTTTACTATGTACTCCCCCCTCCCCCCCACCTCCATGTAACCTGCTCCTCTAATTGTTGGGCGCGGTATGCCGCCCCAGACCCAGGTTGTTGGTTGCAACCCCCTGGTGTCCACTAGTGGAAAAAGGGCTAACTGTGGCGCACCAAATTAAGATTCTGTGGCGCATATGGCCGTCGCCACAGATGCCACGCGACTAGTATTTAAATTCTGTGGCGCAGCAGTGGGTGCGCCACAGAAGTTTGGAATTCTGTGGCGCATTAGCCCGTATGCGCCACAGAATGTTTTTATGGCGCACCGGTGGATACGTGCGCCACAGAATACTTACAATGTTTTATGGCGCACTGCCAATGCATGCGCCACAGAATGTTAATTTTTTGATTTTCGAATTTTTTTTCATTTCTGCAGTACATACAGGTATTTGACAGGAAATATACAGGTATATATACAGCAAATACATAGCACATTCCAGAAATAACAGAAATAGTCAAAAATGACACACAAATGACATGATACACACAAGTCTTCATCATTACATCATTTAGATCCAAATTACACAAGTAGAAATGTGTTTGATCGTCGCATACACATACATATGTTCATCTCGTCTCATATGCACATGCATCGTCACCGGCCACCTAGACTAAAGAAAAGTAGAGTACAACCGCGGTGGCGGTGAGTAAGAGGGGGACCAAGAACTTCAGCCGGTTCTTCTTCTTGCCCACGTGTGCTCTCCACTGTGCTACCGCCTCCTCTCTAGTCGCGTATCCCTTGTAGCTGTTCCCGCTGAACTTGTGCACCTGTTCGAGACAGTCCTGCCACTCCTCGTAGACACCGGAACCCGACCCTTGTACACAACGTACGTCGGCATCTCTATTGACAAGGGCATATTAGTATATCATATTAGTACATCATGCATATATATATATATATATATATATATATATATATATATATATATATATATATGTTGATAAATATTAGACCAAAGTATATAGTAAAGTTGAGCACGGCAACAATAAGTTTGCGACACGCACACACAAGACGACGTCCACCGATACACATAAACCGATGAACATAGTACTTAGAGTTTAATTACGACCCACACAAAAGACCATGTCCATCGATATATATACAAACTAACCGATGAAGATAGCTAGTTTATCACACACTAAGTCAAGGCTCGCAGGGCTCCGGGAACAACTTGTACAGATCTTTTGTAATCCACGTCCTCGTGTCACCCTGCGCTTTGAGGCGGTGTTCGATGTCCCTCTTGCATAACGCTCTACCCTGGTGCAAGGGCCCTCCCCCTGTGGTGACGTCTTGAATGATGATATGTGATAACTTGACCCTGGTATCCTGGAAGTCTTCTCTGAGGTCATCATCGTTGATCCGCGCCAACTTTTCGGCCCATCCTCGGAGAGCGGATGGTAAACGCAAGTTCCGGCTATCCCGGACAAACCCTTTTAGGTGATGCATGACATAGAAGGCGTCCGGAGTGCTGTTTTCCGGCTGCTTGACACGGGGAACTCGAACACGTGCTTGAACTTGTGTTTACCATCATCCCTGAAACATTCCGCCTTTTCTTTGAAGGCGCCACCCTTTTTGAAGTAGCCCTCGAGAGCATCATCTAGCACACCCCTTATTCTGGCGCAATTCTTCTTTTTCGCACTCCCCGAGTCGAAATAGGTGGCAAGAGAAAACTTCGGGGCAATGGAGATGAGTGCGCAGTGCGTGTCTCTGCGCAACACAAATTTGGAACAAGATCGAGGTTGGAAATGAGCAATGGAAAAGAAATTTATTACAGGGCTAGCGGATGTGTACTTACTCGGGAAAGTAAGCCAAGAGGATGTTGTCCTTCCTCTTGTTGTCCAAGAAGCACTTCGTAGGTACAACGAAGCCCGTACCCGCACCGCCGATAAGTTCAACCGGCTTTCACACATGTAGTAGGGATCCGCTATCGCGACGTCCGGGTACTCTCTCTCTTGATCTTCATCGCCGGATTGAGCGCGAATAGGCGGACCAAGTTATAGTCCAGCCTTCTCGCGTGGAATAGCTTGAAGATGTCCTCGTACGCTATAAAGAATATATCCGCGGGGGCATCAGTGACGAAGCCCACATCTCTTGGCACCTTGACCGTGAAGACCGGGTAATTTGGATCTTTGTCCTTAAGAAGGATACTCTCTAGGACCAGGATACTGTCCTGCAGAGGCAGCATATCTCCGGAAGCAAGGTGTTGCAGCTCCGGACCCAGTATTGGTTTGCCGGCTTCATGCATTCTGGTCAAGCCATCCTTGCTCGGGAGGTACCATGGAGTCCCGATGACGGATCGTCGGAGGTGGCTGGCTCGCAGACTTCTCCTTGTTCTTACTAGGTCTTTTACGGGGCTTCTTCGGAGCAACGGCCCCTGACGCTTCAAACTGCTCGTTGACCTTGTTGATCAGCGTATTGGGGCTGAAGATGTTTGCGGCGGTTGGCTCTTGTGTATCGGCTGCCGGAGGCGTCTCTTGAGAGAAGCCGCGGAACACCAGGCGCTGTTTGGTTGCCTTGGGTGGGCCAGCTGGTTCGTCGCGAGCGCGGTATGCTTCTTCATCCGCGCCCGCCATGTACAAATCATCTATGTCGGCGCCGGTGTTGAGGTAGGCATCGACGTCTACCGGCCCATCATCATCGATGTCATCTTCGTTGGGTGATGGGATGGGCGATAGCGGTGCAGCGGCCTTGCCTTTAGGCTCCGCCGGTGGCGGTTGAGGCAGAGACTCTCCCAGCAGTTTCTTGTGGCGGCTTGTTGTGGCGGTGACGACGGGAGGAGCTGCCCTCCGAGCAGGCGGCCGGACGATCGGCTGCCGGATGATCGAGGAGGCGCCGGTGGAGCGACCCCCAAGACGGATGCTGGGTCTTTGGCCATACCATGGTATAGCCATGGCAGTTCTCAAGCGTCGGGTGCTCGTCGGCTCCCTCGGGCTGTATTGGGGGGTCCATGTCTTCGCACCCCGGCAACACCCGACCCAAAGTGACCTTCGGGACGTTGGCGTCCATAGCCACGGTGTGCAACGTGGTGCTCTTCGGTTGTATGATCATTCCCGTGGCAACATCCTTCAACTCGCCGCCGGGCGCGCGGTGAAGGAGCACGCAAGGAGTGTCCCGAGTAATGTTGGGCATCATTAATTAGATAGCCGGGTATCAAAACGCATGAAGGAGATGGCATGGAATAACTAATTAGTTAAGTACCTTGGTGATGGCGTTGAGCTGTGCTAATGTGGAGACGAGTGGCGGCCGGCCTATCAATCTTCCGCGGCTCGGGTGCATTATGAAGCACCACCGCCGCCGGCTGCGCCTTGGTAGCCTCGGCAGGATCGGCGGGGGGCACCGGTTCATCCAACTCCATCGGCTGCCCCGCGGCGATGGTGGGCGGCGGGGTAACCAGATCCGGAGATGGCGACGCGTTGAAGATCGAGTTGCTGGCCCCGGCGCTAGGCACTTTTATCGACCCCACCTGACCGGCCGCATTCCACGCAGCTATCCCCTCGATGACCTGAGGGGGCAGGAAATCGCGTAGCTTCTTCTCGAAAAGCTTGTCCACCTCATCTTTGTCCATCGAGTTTGCCTCGTTTTTCCTCGAGCATGGAGACCTTCTTCCTCAGCTCTTCCACCTCGGCTTTATCCTCTCGCCGACATCGCGCTCCTCCTTCTCTTCTTGCTGCTTTCCTCTTTGTAGTACTCGCGAAACTTCATGCTTGTACCAAAGCCGCAGACACGTCCAGCCGACGTCGGCGGCTTGGATACTGGCCTCTCCTTGAGGATATTCAACGCCCTGTTGAAAGGCGTGTCCCACGGCTCCGTCGAGCCCTGGGACGACGATTCGGCCTCGGGGAGATCGGCCGCCGCCAACTGCTCGTTCGCGGACAAGGATAGGGTGAACACATTTAGGGCATTGCATTCACGTCATATATGTAATATGTGCAGCAATGGACCGCGCGAGTAAATTCCCTTACCAGCTTTTCCTCGAACTTCCTCACGTCGTCATGCTCGGTAACGAATTCCATTGTATTCCTGTCCGAGTGTAGCGGGCCCGGACAAAGTACCTCACCTGCAGGTCCGTCATTTTCAACCATGGGTTCGGTTTCCCGGCACGTGCAAGTTCTTCGTCCTCCTTTTCCCAAATGGGAATCTTTCCTCTATAACCGCCGCTTCCAAGGTGATGTGCTCCTAAGTTGAGCTCATGCATTTGTCTACCCCACTCCGTCCATGCTTTCGCATCCTCGCTATCCAGCCGCTCCTTGAATATCTGGAACTCTGCTTCATCGAGCATCGGCTCACCCTTCTTAATACTCTCAAAGCTTTCACCTTTGTCGATTTTGGCCTTCACCCGGCTTTTCCAGCTGCTCAGGGCGTTGCTCATCTTCGTGATGGCCAATTTATTCACCGGGTTGGATCTTTCCAAGTTATTGTATGGCGCCGGGAACGTGTACCGTCGGTGAAGCTTCCGAAGGCAGAGCTCGACCAAATGCTCATTGCCTTCACCTCGGATATTCACCGTGTTGATCGACATGCTTTCCCGGACAATGCACCCGAGTTGCATGCCGTACCCAGCGGCAACATCCAAAGGCTCCTTTGGCTGCCCACTTTCAGAGACCAATGTGATCTCGCTGGTGGTGTTGGCGAGCACCGTCGGCTTCCGATCCTTCCGCGGCTTCTTCTTCTTCTTAGCAGCCGGGTTGCCGCTGCCGTCAGCCTCCCCGACGCCGTCACCCCTGATGCGCGTAAATGTACACGTCCGTTGGGAACCCCAAGAGGAAGGTATGATGCGCACAGTGGCAAGTTTTCCCTCAGAAAGAAACCAAGGATGATCGAACCAGGAGGAGCCAAGAAGCACGTTGAAGGTTGATGGTCGCGAAATGTGATGCGGCGCAACACCAGGGATTCCGGCGCCAATGCGGAACCTGCACAACACAACCCAAGTACTTTGCCCCAACGAAACAGATGAGGTTGTCAATCTCACCGGCTTGTCTGTAACAAAGGATTAAACGTATCGAGTGGAAGATGTTTGCAAGAAAATAGTAAAACACAATTGCAGTAGATTGTATGCTTATGTAAAGAATAGGACCGGGGTCCACAGTTCACTAGAGGTGTCTCTCCCATAAGATAAAAGCATGTTGGGTGAACAAATTACGGTCGGGCAATTGACAAATAGAGAAGGGCATAACAATGCATATACATGATATGATAAATATAGTGAGATTTAATCCGGGCATTACGACAAAGTACATAGACCGCCATCCAACCGCATCTATGCCTAAAAAGTCCACCTTCGAGGTTATCATCCGAACCCCATTCAGTATTAAGTTGCTAAGCAACGGACAATTGCATTAAGTATGGTGCGTAATGTAATCAACAACTACATCCTTAGACATAGCATCAATGTTTTATCCCTAGTGGCAACAAGCACATCACAACCTTAGAACCTACTCGTCACGATCCCAGGTGTCAATGAAGGCATGAACCCACTATCGAGCATAAATACTCCCTCTTGGAGTTAAGAGCAAAAACTTGGCCGAGCCTCTACTAATAACAGAGAGCATGCAAGATCATAAACAACACATAAACAATAGATTGATAATCACCATAACATAGTATTCTCTATCCATCGGATCCCGACAAACACAACATATAGTATTACAGATAGATGATCTTGATCATGTTAGGCAGCTCACAAGATCCAACAATGAAGCACAACAAGGAGAAGACGACCATCTAGCTACTGCTATGGACCCATGGTCCAGGGGTGAACTACTCACTCATCACTCCGGAGGCGATCATGGCGATGAAGAGTCCTCCGGGAGATGAATCCCCTCTCCGGCAGGGTGCCGGAGGCGATCTCCTGAATCCCCCGAGATGGGATTCGCGGCGGCGGCGTCTCTGGAAGGTTTTCCGTATCGTGGCTCTCGGTACTGGGGGTTTCGCGACGGAGACTTTAAGTAGGCGGAAGGTCAACGCGGGGGGCCACACGAGGTGCCCAGGGGGTAGGGCCGCGCGGCCAGGGCTTGGGCCGCGCCGCCCTGTCCCCTGGCTGCCTCGTGGCCCCACTTCGTTATCTCTTCGGTCTTCTGGAAGCTTCGTGCAAAAATAGGACCCCGGGCGAAAGTTTCGTCCAATTCCGAGAATATTTCCTTACTAGGATTTCGAAACCAAAAACAGCGAGAAAACAAAGAATCGGCTCTTCGGCATCTTGTTAATAGGTTAGTTCCGGAAAATGCATAAATATGACATATAATGTGCATAAAACATGTAGGTATCATCAATAAAGTAGCATGGAACATAAGAAATTATCGATACGTTGGAGACGTATCAGCATCCCCAAGCTTAGTTCTGCTCGTCCCGAGCAGGTAAAACGATAACAAAGATAATTTCTGAAGTGACATGCCATCATAATCTTGATCATACTATTTGTAAACATATGTAATGAATGCAGCGATCAAAACAAAAGTAATGACATGAGTAAACAAGTGAATCATATGACAAAGACTTTTCATGAATAGTACTTCAAGACAAGCATCAATAAGTCTTGCATAAGAATTAACTCATAAAGCAATAAATCAAAGTAAAGGTATTGAAGCAACACAAAGGAAGATTAAGTTTCAGCGGTTGCTTTCAACTTATAACATGTATATCTCATGGATATTGTCAACATAAAGTAATATAACAAGTGCAATATGCAAGTATGTAGGAATCAATGCACAGTTCACACAAGTGTTTGCTTCTTAGGGTGGAAGGAGATAGGTAAACTGACTCAACATTAAAAGTAAAAGAAAGGTCCTTCAAGAGGAAAGCATCGATTGCTGTATTTGTGCTAGAGCTTTTTATTTTGGAAACATGAAACAATTTTGTCAACGGTAGTAATAAAGCATATGAGTTATGTAAATTATATCTTACAGGTTGCAAGCCTCATGCATAGTATACTAATAGTGCCCGCACCTCGTCCTACTTAGCTTGGACTACCGGATCTTCGCATGCCATGTTTCAACCAAGTGTCACAAAGGGGTACCTCCATGCCGCCTGTACAAAGGTCTAAGGAGAAAGCTCGCATTTTGGATTTCTCGCTTTTGATTATTCTCAACTTAGACATCCATACCGGGACAACATGGACAACAGATAATGGACTCCTCTTAAATGCATAAGCATGTAGCAATGATTATTATTCTCATATGAGATTGAGGATATATGTCCAAAACTGAAACTTCCACCATGATTCATGGCTTTAGTTAGCGGCCCAATGTTCTTCTCTAACAATTTTGCATGCTCCAACCACTAAAATGATAGATCCTTCAGACAAGACGGACATGCATAGCAACTCACATGATATTCAACAATAGTTGATGGCGTTCCCCAGAAGCATGGTTATCGCACAACAAGCAACTTAATAAAAGATAAAGTGCATAAGTACATGGAGGTGGCAATTTGGCTCATAGGAGCAAATGCTCTCATTATATAAAATAATTAAAAAACAATTTTAAAAATGTTAAAAAATTCTGATATAAATTTGTTGGTGTACATCTTGATATTCTATGTTAGTGCACAAATTTTCGTGGAGAAACAACATTTTATATGGCGTGTACAAAAAAGACAAAAAAATATCCTGTACGTAGTCGTGTTATAGCATCAAAACTTGTCTTTTTTACAGGAGCCACAATTATTTTTAGTTTTTTTTGAAAACTTGTGTACCAATATAAAATGCCTAGATGTACATGTAAAAATTTAGTTTAGAATTTTTTGACACTTTGAAATGTGGATTCACATAATGGGAGCATATGCTCCTATGAGCCAAAGTGCATTTCCCATAAGTACATATTCAATACTACGATAGTTTTTAAGGCTATTTTGTCCCATGAGCTATATATTGCAAAGGTGAATGATGGAATTTTAAAGGTAGCACTCAAACAATTTACTTTGGAATGGCGGAGAAATACCATGTAGTAGGTAGGTATGGTGGACACAAATGGCATAGTAGTTGGCTCAAGGATTTTGGATGCATGAGAAGTATTCCCTCTCGATACAAGGTTTAGGCTAGCAAGGTTATTTGAAGCAAACTCAAGGATGGACAAGTGCAGCAAAACTCACATAAAAGACATATTGTAAACATTATAAGACTCTACACCGTCTTCCTTGTTGTTCAAAACTCAATACTAGATATTATCTAGACCTTAGAGAAACCAAATATGCAAATCAAATTTTAGCAAGCTCTATGTATTTCTTCATTAATGGGTGCAAAGCATATGATGCAAGAGCTTAAACATGAGCACAACAATTGCCAAGTATCACATTATCCAAGACATTTTAGAATTACTACATGTAGCATTTTCCAATTCCAACCATATAACAATTTAACGAAGAAGAAACTTCGCCTTGAACATTATGAGTAAAGCCTAAGGACACATGTGTCCATATGCAACAGCGGAGCGTGTCTCTCTCCCACAAAGTGAATGCTAGGATCCATCTTATTCAAACAAAAACAAAAAGAAAAACAAATCGACGCTCCAAGTAAAGAACACAAGATGTGATTGAATAAAAATATAGTTTCAGGGGAGGAACCTGATGATGTTGTCGATGAAGAAGGGGATGCCTTGGGCATCCCCAAGCTTAGACGCTTGAGTCTTCTTAAAATATGCAGGGGTGAACCACGGGGGCATCCCCAAGCTTAGAGCTTTCACTCCTCTTGATCATAGTATATCATACTCCTCTCTTGACCCTTGAAAACTTCCTTCACACCAAACTTCAAGCAAACTCATTAGAGGGTTAGTGCACAATTAATAATTCACACATTCAGAGGTGACACAAACATTCTTTTCACTTCTGGACATTGCATAAAGCTACTGGACATTAATGGATCAAAGAAATAAATCCAACATAGCAAAAGAGGCAATGCGAAATAAAAGGCAGAATCTGTCAAAAACAGAACAGTCCGTAAAGACGAATTTAAAGCTGGCACCAGACTTGCTCAAATGGAAAAACTCAAAACTAATGAAAGTTGCGTACATATCTGAGGATCACGCTCGTAAATTGGCAGATTTTTTCGAATTTTCTACAGAGAACTGTGCCCAGATTCGTGATAGACAGCAATGCTGTTTCTGCGCAGCGATCCTAAATATAACATCAACTTTGACATAGAAACTTTATTTGGCACAAAAACATGATAAGGAGAGGTTGCTACAGTAGTAAACAACTTCCAAGACTCAAATATAAAACAAAGTACTGTAGTAAAAACATGGGTTGTCTCGCATAAGCGCTTTTCTTTAACGCCTTTCAGCTAGGCGCAGAAAGTGCAAATCAAGTAACATCGAGAGTAGAAGCATCAACATTATTATTTTTCATGCAAACACAACTTGTTGCAGAGGGTACCTTAGGTGCTCCATTATCTAAATTTTCTATGGTGGTGCTAGGGGTTTTAGCAATTTTAGGCCTATAGTAATTCTTTTGTTTAGGCACTTTAGAGGCGTACATGAATTTTTGCTCTTTCCCCACATAGGCTTTCTCATTATACTTGAGAGAAGAAAAGGTTGAACCCAAGGTTCCCATAGCTTTTTCAAGTTCATCAATCCTATTGGTTTGATTATCATGGACAACACAAGTTCCTAGGACACTAATTCTTTCATCAATTCCTCCTAAGGATTTATCAAGTTCATAAGTTTTGTCAAATAACATTCCCAATTTAGTTTCAACACTTGAAATTTTTTTCTCTATGGTTTCCAATTTTTTCATAACATCTTCAAGAGAGATTTCAATTTTAACTTCATTAACAGGTGGTATTCCAACTAGACTCTCAATGATGCAACTAGCTTCTAAAGCGGGAGTACCTAGGAAATTACCTCCCGAAAGGGTATCAAGAACATATCTATTCCAACTAGATAAACCAACATAAAAGTTCCTAAGAAGGATAGTGGTGGAGTGTTTCTTAATGCACCTATGATGAGCATTACTAATTCTATACCAAGCATCTTTAAGACTTTCTCCACCTTGTTGCTTAAAAGAACGAACTTCAACTTCAGGATTACTCATGATAACAGCAATAAAGTAAACTAGGCAAATAAAGTAAAGACAGGTAACTAAATTTTTTTTTTGTGTTTTTGATATGGAGAGCAAGAAAGTAAAACTAGCAACTAATTTTTTTGTGTTTTGATTTAGTGCAGCAAACAAAGTAGTAAATAAAATAAAGCAAGACAAAAACAAAGTAAAGAGATTGAGAAGTGGAGACTCCCCTTGCAGCGTGTCTTGATCTCCCCGGCAACGGCGCCAGAAAACAGGCTTGATGCGCGTAAATGTACACGTCCGTTGGGAACCCCAAGAGGAAGGTATGATGCGCACAGTGGCAAGTTTTCCCTCAGAAAGAAACCAAGGTTGATCGAACCAGGAGGAGCCAAGAAGCACGTTGAAGGTTGATGGTCGCGAAATGTGATGCGGCGCAACACCAGGGATTCCGGCGCCAACGCGGAACCTGCACAACACAACCCAAGTACTTTGCCCCAACGAAACAGTGAGGTTGTCAATCTCACCGGCTTGCTGTAACAAAGGATTAAACGTATCGAGTGGAAGATGTTTGCAAGAAAATAGTAAAACACAATTGCAGTAGATTGTATGCTTATGTAAAGAATAGGACCGGGGTCCACAGTTCACTAGAGGTGTCTCTCCCATAAGATAAAAGCATGTTGGGTGAACAAATTACAGTCGGGCAATTGACAAATAGAGAAGGGCATAACAATGCATATACATGATATGATAAATATAGTGAGATTTAATCCGGGCATTACGACAAAGTACATAGACCGCCATCCAACTGCATCTATGCCTAAAAAGTCCACCTTCGAGGTTATCATCCGAACCCCATTCGGTATTAAGTTGCTAAGCAACGGACAATTGCATTAAGTATGGTGCGTAATGTAATCAACAACTACATCCTTAGACATGGCATCAATGTTTTATCCCTAGTGGCAACGAGCACATCACAACCTTAGAACCTACTCGTCACGATCCCGGTGTCAATGAAGGCATGAACCCACTATCGAGCATAAATACTCCCTCTTGGAGTTAAGAGCAAAAACTTGGCCGAGCCTCTACTAATAACGGAGAGCATGCAAGATCATAAACAACACATAAACAATAGATTGATAATCACCATAACATAGTATTCTCTATCCATCGGATCCCGACAAACACAACATATAGTATTACAGATAGATGATCTTGATCATGTTAGGCAGCTCACAAGATCCAACAATGAAGCACAACAAGGAGAAGACGACCATCTAGCTACTGCTATGGACCCATGATCCAGGGGTGAACTACTCACTCATCACTCCGGAGGCGATCATGGCGATGAAGAGTCCTCCGGGAGATGAATCCCTCTCCGGCGAGGTGCCGGAGGCGATCTCCTGAATCCCCCGAGATGGGATTCGCGGCGGCGGCGTCTCCGGAAGGTTTTCCGTATCGTGGCTCTCGGATCGGGGGTTTCGCGACGGAGACTTTAAGTAGGCGGAAGGTCAACGCGGGGGCCACACGAGGTGCCCAGGGGGTAGGGCCGCGCGGCCGGGGCTTGGGCCGCGCCGCCCTGTCCCCCGGCTGCCTCGTGGCCCCACTTCGTTATCTCTTCGGTCTTCCGGAAGCTTCGTGCAAAAATAGGACCTCGGGCGAAAGTTTCGTCTAATTCCGAGAATATTTCCTTACTAGGATTTCTGAAACCAAAAACAGCGTAAAACAAAGAATCGGCTCTTCGGCATCTTGTTAATAGGTTAGTTCCGGAAAATGCATAAATATGACATATAATGTGCATAAAACATGTAGGTATCATCAATAAAGTAGCATGGAACATAAGAAATTATCGATACGTTGGAGACGTATCAACCCCCCGTGTGGTCGCCGCCGTCGGTGGTGGGTTCATACTCCTCCTCCTCCCCGGCTTCAGTCATCTGACGGTCAGCTCCGACTTCCTCCGCCGCCAAGTCCACCTCCTCCTCCTCTTGTCGCTGGGAGGGGCCGAATTCCCAGAACTCGATGGTCGCCGCTCTGGCTTCCTCTTCGAGGGTCATGGCGGCCTTAGAAGTGCCGGCCACGTTGTCGTCGGCCGACATATTTGCAATTTCTATAAAGAAGAGGATGAAATCTATTAGTACAATTGTCGGCCGGAAAATTCGGCATGACCTTTGCTAATTTTTGGACATAGGAGCCCCATTTCTCAACCGAAACGGAAGTGAATCAACGTTTCGGGAGAAATGGGCAGCTCATTTGAAGTCCCTGCAACAATTCACATAAAAATATACCACAGGTCCATACACACAACACCAATTCACAGCAACCTTGCAACAGCACCATGCACTGCAACAGCAGCAGCCACCAACAGCACCAGCATGCAACAGCCAAGCATGCAACAGCAGCAGCATGCAACACAGCACCAGCAGCAGCATGCAACACAACACTTGACACATAAAATATATAACCAGTAAGCATATAATTAAAAAAATTATATAAGTGTTCAGCATATAACCAGTAACCAGTAAGCATATAACCAGTAACCAGTAACCAGCAGCAGCACCAGCACTTGACACAACATGCAACACAACATTTTATGAGAGCATATAATTTCAGTAAGCAATGTTACTGAATGACTTAATGCAAAATATATAACCAGTATACCAATTGACAGAATTATCAAGGATGCAGCTATATAAGTGTTCACTGCATTCTGCCAAGCAATTTGTATGCTTGCTTACATGAATAAGATCCTACTGAATAGTATCAATTACTGTCAATTACTGTCAATTATGTGAAGGTGTCATTGTATGCTTGCAATTTAGTATCCAAAATGTATGCACTTCTCTGGTTATCTGTGTTTGTTAATTATGTGAATAAAAGCAGTTATGATAACATATCATCAGATTAATTGTGATAACAAAGGGCAAAATGCATGTAACAGTCAAGCTTCTTAGTCATACTGAATAATATACCAGGGTCAATTTTCAGTCAAAAATTCCTTTTCAGAGTTCCTGGAGCTCAAGCAATTAACCTGTACATACTTAATATATATCTTGCTAGGGAGAGAAATAACGAATAGTGCTTATTTATGCATTATTATGTTTCTGATGCCAAAAAAAGATCATTTGTGCTTTTCAGAGTTGCTAATAAACCAACTATACATGTACTGTAGCATATCATATAAACCACTGTAGCATATCTTGCCTACTGTACCATATCATGTATCACTGTTTCTCAAAAAATGCAAAGTTGCAAGCAAGCTCATCACAATACAATGATAAACACTAAGCCACTACTGCTTGCTTGCAAGCAAGCTCATTTTATTTCTTCTCTGACTGAAATTCTATGTATGAATTTGATTGAAATTCTTCTCTGGCCAATATAGTTACTTGTCAATTTTGCCATTCTAAATCAATAAATAAAGACAGCAACACTAACACAATAATCCACAACTTCAAGAATATTGCCAAAAGGTACTGCATTTGCACATCTATAGAAAGGAAAATGGCTGAATGTTCATTAAATCAATGTCCCGATATGACATTAGGTGAACCAACCAAGGTTATCACATTGGCAGTTATCATATCAATGAGATAAACTTGGTCGATTCTGTAAAATCAAACAATGCATATCCAAGTGTCAAAACAAAAACAAGATGATCAAGATAAAAGCAGCATCCAAAATGATACAATTGTAACATAGCTTGCTACTGCTACACTTGCTCATTTTAATTACCCACACTCTAGCTTGCTACTTGCTACACTTGCTTATTTTAATTATAACCGAGTGGGCATTTTACCCACACTCTACTGCTACTCGCTACTCTTATGATGCTACTCGCTACTTACACATAGCTTGCTACAGTAGCTAGAACAATAAAATCCCCAATTAGCAATTTGGAAATACAGTAAAATATGTGACCAGCTGTGAAATACTCTTATATACTCTTATATACTCTAGTAATCATCTGTTTTCTTGGTTCTGAATTAATCATCCAACATATATAGCCAGTAACTATGCATCCATTGCAATGTAGCAATGAATTAATCATCCAACATATATACTGCCAACCAGACTTGCATTTTTAACAGTAGCAATTTTTGTAAAGCACTAATGAATACCATAATACAAAAAAAGTCCTAAATGTTATGATGCAATTTAACAGTAGCAATTTAACAGTATCAATTTAACACCTTGCTTGCTTGCAATTTAACAGTTGCAATTTTTGTAAAGCACTAATGAATACCATAATACAAAACAAGTCCTAAATGTTATGATGCAATTTAACAGTAGCAATTTAACAAGTCCTAAACCAGACTTGCATTTTTAACAGTAGCAATTTAACAGTAGCAAATCATGTTGAAGAGCATCAGAGCACACAAGAAAACCCTAATCGGGCATGGCCAGAGTGGAGGGGGAGAGGGGAGGGGGGAATTACCAGGGGGAGGGGGAGAGGGGAGGGGGGAATTACCAAGGGGAGGGGGAGAGGGGAGGGGGTGGCGTCCTCTGCTCCTCCTGCTCCCTCTGGCCGGGCGCGGGCGGCGGGCTCCTCTAGGCGAGCAGCAGCAGCGACGCGGGCGGCGGTTAGGGTTGGGCGGCGGGCTCCTCTAGGCGAGCAGCAGCGGCGGCGCGGGCGGCGGTTAGGGTTGGGCGGTGATGTCTACTTCCCCCTCCTTTTCCTGTAGACAGTGTTGGGCCTCCAAGAGCAGAGGTTTGTAGAACAGCAGCAAGTTTCCCTTAAGTGGATTACCCAAGGTTTATCGAACTCAGGGAGGAAGAGGTCAAAGATATCCCTCTCATGCAACCCTGCAACCACAAAGCAAGAAGTCTCTTGTGTCCCCAACACACCTAATAGGTGCACTAGTTCGGCGAAGAGATAGTGAAATACAAGTGGTATGAATGAATATGAGCAGTAGTACGGCGCCAGAAAATAGCTCGCTGGTGTGCAGTTGATGGTAGTAATATTGCGGGAAGTAAACAAGCAGTAGTAACGCAGCAGTAGTAACGCAGTAAAACAGTAACAAGCAGGTGATAGCAGTATTTAGGAACAAGGCCTAGGGAATAGACTTTCACTAGTGGACACTCTCAACATTGATCACATAACAGAATAGATAAATGCATACTCTACACTTTTGTTGGATGATGAACACATTGCGTAGGATTACACGAACCCTCAATGCCGGAGTTAACAAGCTCCACAATAATGCTCATATTTTAGTAACCTTTAGTGTAAGATAGATCAAAAGACTAAACCAAGTACTAGCATAGCATGCACACTTGTCACCTTCATGCATATGTAGGAGGAATAGATCACATCAATATTATCATAGCAATAGTTAACTTCGCAATCTACAAGAGATCATGATCATAGCATAAACCAAGTACTAACACGGTGCACACACTCGTCACCTTTACACACGTGCGGGAGGAATAGAACTACTTTAATAACTTTGCTAGAGTAGCACATAGATAAATTGTGATACAAACACATTGCAATCATAAAGAGATATAAATAAGCACCTCACTATGCCATTCATCGGTGAATAAGTATTCTGTGAAATATAGCCTAAGAGACCCACACGGTGCACACACTTGTCACCTTTACACACGTGGGACTAGGAGTCTCCGGAGATCACATAGGTAAAACCCACTTGACTAGCATAATGACATCTAGATTACAAGCATCATCATATGAATCTCAATCATGTAAGGCAGCTCATGAGATTATTGTATTGAAGTACATAGGAGAGAGGTGAACCACATAGCTACCGGTACAGCCCCGAGCCTCGATGGAGAACTACTCCCTCCTCATGGGAGCGAGCAGCGGTGATGAAGATGGCGGTGGAGATGGCAGCGGTGTTGATGGAGGAGCCTTCCGGGGGCACTTCCCCGCTCCGGCGGGTGCCGGAACGAGAGACTCCTGTCCCCGGATCTTGGCTTCGCGATGGTGGCGGCTCCGGAACTTTTCTCGTATCGTGGCTTCCTCCGTAGGGGTTTTCGATGCGGGGGCTTTAAATAGGCGAAGAGGCGGCGCGAGGAGGGTCAACGAGGCGACGACACCATAGGGTGGCGCGGCCGGGGCCCGGGCCGCGCCACCATGTCATCTCGGGCCCACCGGGGCCCCCCTCGCGCGGCTCTCGGGTGTTCTGGATGCTTCCGGGCAAAATAGGAACCCGGGCGTTGATTTCGTCCAATTCGAGAATATTTCGTTACTAGGATTTACGAAACCAAAAACAGCGAGAAAACGAGAGCTGGCACTTCGGCATCTTGTTAATAGGTTAGTTCCGGAAAATGCATAAATATGACATATAATGTGCATAAAACATGTAGGTATCATCAATAAAGTAGCATGGAACATAAGAAATTATCGATACGTTGGAGACGTATCAGCATCCCTAAGCTTAGTTCTGCTCGTCCCGAGCGGGTAAAACGATAACAAAGATAATTTCTTAAGTGACATGCCATCATAAACTTGATCATACTATTTGTAAACATATGTAATGAATGCAGCGATCAAAACAATGGTAATGACATGAGTAAACAACTGAATCATAAAGCAATGACTTTTCATGAATAGCACTTTCAAGACAGGCATCAATAAGTCTTGCATAAGAGTTAGCTCATAAAGCAATAATTCAAAGTAAAGGTGTTGAAGCAACACAAAGGAAGATTAAGTTTCAGCGGTTGCTTTCAACTTATAACATGTATATCTCATGGATATTGTCAACATAAAGTAATATAACAAGTGCAATATGCAAATATGTAGGAATCAATGCACAGTTCACACAAGTGTTTGCTTCTTAGGTGGAGGGAGATAGGTAACTGACTCAACAATGAAAGTAAAAGAATGGTCCTTCAAAGAGGAAAGCATCGATTGCTATATTTGTGCTAGAGCTTTGATTTTGAAAACATATAGAGAGCATAAAAATAAAGTTTTGAGAGGTGTTTGTTGTTGTCAACGAATGGTAGTGGGCACTCTAACTACCTCATCAACCGAGACTTTCAAGAGCGGCTCCCATGAAGGACGTTATCTCTACCAGGCAAGGTAGATCATCCCTCTTCTCTTTTGTTTACACATGTACTTTAGTTTAGTTTTTCTTTATTTATGGATGACACTCCTCCCAACCTTTTGCTTACACAAGCCATGGCTAACCGAATCCTCGGGTGCCTTCCATCATTCACATACCATGGAGGAGTGTCTATTTGCAAAATTAAGTTGCTTATCGATGAATCGAGCAAAACATGTGAAGAGAATTATTAATGCAAGTTAATTAATTGAGGTCTGGGAACCTCATTGCCAGCTCTTTTTGCAAAATTATTGGATAAGCGGATGAAGCCACTAGTCCATTGTGAAAGTCTCGTCAAAAGTAAATGACAAGATCGAAAGATAAAACACCACATACTTCCTCATGAGCTATAAAACATTGACACAAATAAGAGGTAATAACTTTTGAATTGTTTAAAGGTAGCACTCAAGCAATTTACTTTGGAATGGCGGAGAAATACCATGTAGTAGGTAGGTACGGTGGACACAAATGGCATAGTGGTTGGCTCAAGGATTTTGGATGCATGAGAAGTATTCCCTCTCGATACAAGGTTTAGGCTAGCAAGGTTATTTGAAGCAAACTCAAGGATGAACCGGTGCAGCAAAACTCACATAAAAGACATATTGTAAACATTATAAGACTTTACACCGTCTTCCTTGTTGTTCAAACTCAATACTAGAAATTATCTAGACCTTAGAGAGACCAATTATGCAAACCAAATTTTAGCAAGCTCTATGTATTTCTTCATTAATGGGTGCAAAGTATATGATGCAAGAGCTTAAACATGAGCACAACAATTGCCAAGTATCACATTATCCAAGACATTTTACCAATTACTACATGTAGCATTTTTCAATTCCAACCATATAACAATTTAACGAAGAGGAAACTTCGCCATGAATATTATGAGCTAAGAACACATGTGTTCATACGAACCAGCGGAGCGTGTCTCTCTCCCACACAAGGATGAACTTATTCAGAGAACTAAGATAACAAAACAAAAATAAAAGCACACACGGACGCTCCAAGTAAAGTACATAAGATGTGACCGAATAAAAATATAGTTTCAAGAGAAGGAACCTGATACTTTGTCGATGAAGAAGGGGATGCCTTGGGCATCCCCAAGCTTAGACGCTTGAGTCTTCTTAAAATATGCAGGGATGAACCACCGGGGCATCCCCAAGCTTAGACCTTTCACTCTTCTCGATCGTAGTATATCATCCTCCTCTCTTGACCCTTGAAAACTTCCTTCACACCAAACTTCAAGCAAACTCATTAGAGGGTTAGTGCATAATCAAAAATTCACATGTTCAGAGGTGACACAAACATTATTTTCACTTCTGGACATTGCATAAAGCTACTTGGACATTAATGGATCAAAGAAATGAATCCAACATAGCAAAAGAGGCAATGCGAAATAAAAGGCAGAATCTGTCAAAAACAGAACAGTCCGTAAAGACGAATTTAAAGATGGCACCAGACTTGCTCAAATGGAAAAACTCAAAACTAATGAAAGTTGCGTACATATCTGAGGATCACGCTCGTAAATTGGCAGATTTTTTCGAATTTTCTACAGAGAACTAGGCCCAGATTCGTGACAGACAGCAATGCTGTTTCTGCGCAGCAATCCCAAATATAACATCAACTTTGACATAGAAACTTTACTTGGCACAACAAAACACAAAACTAAGATAAGGAGAGGTTGCTACAGTAGTAAACAACTTCCAAAACACAAATATAAAACAAAGTACTGTAGCAAAATAACACATGGGTTATCTCCCAAGAAGTTCTTTTCTTTATAGCCATTAAGATGGGCTCAGCAGTTTTAATGATGCACTCGCAAGAAATAGTAGTTGAAGCAAAAGAGAGCATCAAGAGGCAAATTCAAAACACATTTAAGTCTAACATGCTTCCTATGCATAGGAATCTTGTAAATAAACAAGTTCATGAAGAGCAAAGTAACAAGCATAGGAAGATAAAACAAGTGTAGCTTCAAAAATTTCAGCACATAGAGAGGCATTTTAGTAACATGAAAATTTCTACAACCATATTTTCCTCTCTCATAATAACTTTCAGTAGCATCATGAGCAAACTCAACAATATAACTATCACTAAAAGCATTCTTATCATGAGTCTCATGCATAAAATAATTACTTCTCCCAACATAAGCATAGTCATTCTTATTAATTGTAGTGGGAGCAAATTCAACAAAGTAGCTATCAAATATAGGAGGTATATTGTAATCATAATCAAATTTATCCTCCATAACAGGTGGTAACAAAAGACTACTATCATTATAATCATCATAAATGGGAGGCAAAGTATCATCAAAGTAAATTTTCTCCTCAATGCTTGGGGGACTAAAAATATCATGCTCATCAAAGCCAGCTTCCCCAAGCTTAGAATTTTCCATAGCATTATCAACAATGGTGTTCAAAGCATTCATAGTAATAACATTCCCATTAGCATGCATATAAAGTTCCATGGGTTTCTTAATTCTTTCTTCAAACACATCATGTCCTAATTCAAGATAAAGTTTATAAAGATCTCTCATATTTTTGTTGTTTTCCATTATGCCTAACTAGTGTAAACAAGAAACAAAAAGATGCAATTGCAGGATCTAAAGGAAATAGCTTCGAGTACTTACAATGGCGCCGGAAAATAGCTTAGTAGCCGAGATCCGGAGTGTGAGTACCTTTTACCTTTCCTCCCCGGCAACGGCGCCAGAAAATAGCTTGATGTCTACTTCCCCCTCCTTTTCTCGTAGACAGTGTTGGGCCTCCAAGAGCGAGAGGTTTGTAGAACAGCAGCAAGTTTCCCTTAAGTGGATTACCCAAGGTTTATCGAACTCGGGGAGGAAGAGGTCAAAGATATCCCTCTCATGCAACCCTGCAACCACAAAGCAAGAAGTCTCTTGTGTCCCCAACACACCTAATAGGTGCACTAGTTCGGCGAAGAGATAGTGAAATACAAGTGGTATGAATGAATATGAGCGAGTAGTACGGCGCCGGAAAATAGCTCATCTGGCGTGCGGTTGATGGTAGTAATATTGCGGGAAGTAAACATGCAGTAGTAACGCAGCGAGTAGATAACGCAGTAAAACGAGTAACAAGCGATGATAGCAGTATTTAGGAACAAGGCCTAGGGAATAGACTTTCACTAGTGGACACTCTCAACATTGATCACATAACGAGAATAGATAAATGCATACTCTACACTTTTGTTGGATGATGAACACATTGCGTAGGATTACACGAACCCTCAATGCCGGAGTTAACAAGCTCCACAATAATGCTCATATTTTAGTAACCTTTAGTGTAAGATAGATCAAAAGACTAAACCAAGTACTAGCATAGCATGCACACTCGTCACCTTCATGCATATGTAGGAGGAATAGATCACATCAATATTATCATAGCAATAGTTAACTTCGCAATCTACAAGAGATCATGATCATAGCATAAACCAAGTACTAACACGGTGCACACACTTGTCACCTTTACACACGTGCGGGAGGAATAGAACTACTTTAATAACTTTGCTAGAGTAGCACATAGATAAATTGTGATACAAACACATTGCAATCATAAAGAGATATAAATAAGCACCTCACTATGCCATTCATCGGTGAATAAGTATTCTGTGAAATATAGCCTAAGAGACCCACACGGTGCACACACTCGTCACCTTTACACACGTGGGACTAGGAGTCTCCGGAGATCACATAGGTAAAACCCACTTGACTAGCATAATGACATCTAGATTACAAGCATCATCATATGAATCTCAATCATGTAAGGCAGCTCATGAGATTATTGTATTGAAGTACATAGGAGAGAGGTGAACCACATAGCTACCGGTACAGCCCCGAGCCTCGATGGAGAACTACTCCCTCCTCATGGGAGCAGCGGCGGTGATGAAGATGGCGGTGGAGATGGCAGCGGTGTTGATGGAGGAGCCTTCCGGGGCACTTCCCCGCTCCGGCGGGGTGCCGGAACGGAGACTCCTGTCCCCGGATCTTGGCTTCGCGATGGTGGCGGCTCCGGAACTTTTCTCGTATCGTGGCTTCCTCCGTAAGGGTTTTCGATGCGGGGGCTTTAAATAGGCGAAGAGGCGGCGCAGGAGGGTCAACGAGGCGACGACACCATAGGGTGGTGCGGCCGGGGCCTGGGCCGCGCCACCATGTCATCCGGGCCCACCGAGGCCCCCCTGCGCGGCTCTCGGGTGTTCCGGATGCTTCCGGGCAAAATAGGAACCCGGGCGTTGATTTCGTCCAATTCGAGAATATTTCGTTACTAGGATTTACGAAACCAAAAACAGCGAGAAAACGAGAACTGGCACTTCGGCATCTTGTTAATAGGTTAGTTCCAGAAAATGCATAAATATGACATATAATGTGCATAAAACATGTAGGTATCATCAATAAAGTAGCATGGAACATAAGAAATTATCGATACGTTGGAGACGTATCAGGCGGCGCGGGCGGCGAGAGGAGGCGAGAGAAGCGGCGGCGCGGGCGACGGTTGGGGAAGAGAGAATGTGACGACTGTTGGGGAAGAAGGGGGGCAACCCTCGGAATATGGCTAAGTGTGAAAATTCTGTGGCGCACCACATCCTACATGCGCCACAGAATCTTGAAATTCTGTGGCGCATGTAGGCTGTGGTGCACCACAGAATTTTGGCCATATAGTAACCGTGTGGGTTCTGGAATATGACTAAGTGTGGAATTTCTGTGGCGCACTAAAGCCAACATGCGCCACAGAATGTAAAGATTCTGTGGCGCATGTTGGCTTTTGTGCGCCACAGAAATTCCACACTTAGCCATATTTCTAAATCCCTGCATCATATAGCTAGTGTTTTATTAATTTTTAATAGTATTTCCTTTAATACATTCCTAGTGTATTATTCCAAGAAATAAATGAAGGTTCAATTATGCAAGTTAATTAATATAGATAATTCAAAAAAAATCACCACACATCCACACACACATGCATGTATGGATGCTTGTGTGTCATATATACACACACATATAGACACATGTGTTTTTGCCAAAGTACATAGTACACAAAAAAGCCACAATTGAACTTCTCGGTTCCGATCGGTGGCTAGCTAGCGTTTCTTGACAATGTTCTTGCCCTTCTTCATCGCGGTTGTTGAATACTTTAGCCCGGCCACCTTGAGATTTCTTCTCGTGTACGGGCAACCTTTAGCCGGTAGGGTGGTCTTCCTTCTTACTTTCGAATAAGTAGTAGGCTTGTCGAAGTACTTGTCAAATTCCTCTTCGATCTTCGGATCGCCGTTCTTGTCGATGTCTTGCTTGTCGGCTTCTCCTTCCATTCCGATGATGCTCCTCTTGCCCCTCCTCACGACCACACGGCTGGGCTTTGACGGGTCGGTAATGAAGAAGCATTGGTCAACTTGGCTAGCGAGCACCCGCGGCTCATTTTTGGCGGAGGGGGTCTTCGATTTGGCATCGGGTATAACCATGGTGGTGAAATATAGTCCATCTTTTTCGACGCTCTTGGCCCATCTCACACGGAACATCGGCATCGTCACTCCAACGTAGTCGAGTTCCCAAATCTCCTCGATCCTTCCGTAGAATCTTTCCTTGACATCGGTCTTGTCATCGGTGTAGGATAGCATAGTTACTCCCGAGTTTTGATATTCGCTATTCTTGTCCTTTTCCTCGGTGTAGAATCTATAGCCGTTGATGTCGTACGACCGATAGGTCCTTACGTTGTGCCCGGGTCCCCGTGACAGGGAGAATATGAGTTTCTGCTCTTCGGTAGAAGGCATCGGTGCGGGACTTTCCGGTAGCCTTTTCTTGAACCACCCCGTGAAGGTGGAGTTGTGCTCTTTCGTAACGTCCCCTGTTTTCCTCGGCCGTCCTAGGTCGATGAACTTCTGCTCGATTAAGCTTTTGTGCTTATCCACCCAAGGGCTGACCAATTCTATGTGTTGTAGCGCGACTCGGTGTGCCCTGTCAAAGTCGGCGTGTCGACCAGCGATGCCGACATGCATTGCGCGGTAGCCCTCGCGGTGACCAAACCCCGCTAGCCTGCCGACGTGCTTCCCGGTGGGCAGACCGACATCCTCGTTCTCGGTGCTTAGGTAGTTCGCGCGAAGGAGATGCACTCGTAGGTGAGAAAGCCCTTGGCTATGCTTCCATCTCGGACGGGCCCTGTTGCGAACGAATCCTTTGATGACACCGTTCAACCTTTCGAATGGCATCATGTTGTGCAGGAATGTCGGCCCGAGGTGGATGATGTCATCCACTACATGGACAAGCGGATGCACCATGATGTCGAAGAACGCCGGCGGGAAGTAAATCTCGAGCTCGCATAGTATCTCGACGATCTCTTCTTGTAGCCTCGTTGAGCTGCTTAACGCCGATGGACTTCCTAGAGATGACGTCGAAGAAGTTGCGGAGGCCAAACAACGTCTCGCGGACGTGGTCGTCCATTATCCCTCGCATCGCAACGGGAAGTATCCGTGTCATCGGCACGTGACGGTCGTGAGACTTCATCCCGCTAAACCTCTTCTTCGCTACGTCCGAGATATCCGCTTATCTTCCCCGAGTAACCGTGAGGAACTTTTACTCCTAGGAGGCACTCGAAAAACCTCTCGAGCTCCTCCTCGCTCGGAGTGAAGCGGGCAGGTTTAAGCACCACCACCTCATTCTTCTTAGCCCTTTTGTGGTGACCCCGAGTCGTTTCCGTCTGTTCATCATCATCATCATCATCACTATCGGTGGGGTACTCGAAGTTCTTTCTTGAGGCCAAGCAATTTCAGGTCGGTTCTTGCTTTCGGGCCATCCTTGGTCCTCTCCGGCATGTTCATCGAGTGCCAAGTAGGCTCTCGGTAACGTTTTCGTGATGTGCATGACATCGAGGCTATGGGGCGTGTGGAGGACCTTCCGATACGGCGAGGTCCCGGAAAACAGACCTCGCTTTCCATACTCCCGGCAGCGGCGATTCCCGCGGTCGCTTCTTTCCCGGCGCGGGGCACTCTTCCCAATTTTCCAAAAGCTCGGATATTTCTTCGCCGCTCCTCGGTCGTGGGGCTCTTCCGAGCTCCTCTTCGCCGTTGAACGGATCCTTGCGTTTTCTCCACGGGTGATCGAAGCGAAGCCACATTCGAGTCCCTTGGAACACGGTTTACAAGACCCGGGAGGCTTCGGCAGCTGCGGATGCGGGGTCTTATCCATGCACTTGACACATGCCTTGAATCCGTGGTTCACCCGGCACGATACATATGCGTAACCAGGATAGTCCCGCACCGTCGTTAGCAATGCGGCTACGAGAGGGAAATAATCTCTTTTGTACGCGTCCCAAGTACGGGCCGGCGTACGCCACAGCGTGGCTAACTCCTCTTTCAACAGACCGAGATACAGATGCATGTCCACGCCCGGTTGTTTTGGCCCCTGAATAAGAATACTCATGTGTACGTACCGCTGCTTTGTGCACAGCCAGGGGGGGAGGTTGTATGGCCATACAAACACGGGCCAGGTGCTATGCGTGCTACTCGGTTTCCAAAGGGATTGAGTCCGTCGGTGCTCATGCCCAGACGAATGTTCCTCGGTTCGCTCCCGAACTCATCTGCAAACTCAATGTCCAACGCATTCCACTGGCTAGCGTCTGCAGGGTGTGTCAGGATCTTGCCCTTCTCCGGATCATCTGCGGGCTTCTCCCTTTCCGCGTGCCATTGCATGAGCTTTGCTTCCTTAGGATCTACGAAATACCGCTGCGAGACGGGGAGTGATAGGAAAGTACCAGACAACTTTCAGAGGAACTTTCTTGTTCCCTCTCTTGTACCGTCCTTGGCCGCACACCGGACATGTGGTTCTATCCTTGTACTCATTCCGAAAAAGTGCACAATCATTGATGCATGCGTGGTACTTTACGTGCGGTAGGTCGAGTGGGCAAACTACTTTCTTGGCCTCGTCGATACTTGTCGGCAATGTGTTGTCCTTGGGAAGACGAGCATGCCAGGATTTCATGTTATCGCTGAAGCCGTCGTCGGTCCATTTGTGTTCCGCCTTCATCTCCGGACACTCGAGCGTTACACTCAAGCGTGTATCCTCGGGCCGGCACCCTGGATACAATGGAGTCATCCCGTCTACCTCCATTTGCGCCGGCTTGGCTTCGGGTTTGGCGTTGCCCGTGTCCTTCAGGAGAAGCTCTTGAACATGAGGGTCCCGCAGGGGCCGACGTTAGCGGCGTCCGCTTGCTCTCGGCATCTCCACCACCATCTCCTCCGGCATCATCATCTCCTTCATCGGCCTCTCCTTCCTCATGATGAACACCATGTTCGGGAGACTCTTCGTCTTCTCGCCCGATGTCGGCCTCTTCTTCATGACCAACATTTGCCGCCGGCTCCTCGTTGAAGCCGAGCATGAAACCGCGCCTGAGCAGGTGTTCCTCCAGTTGTCCAGAATCAGGGTCGATCCACTGCCGGAGTCCGCATTTTCGGCACGGACATCTTATCAGGGTCGATCCACTGCCGGAGTCCGCATTTTCGACACGGACATCTTATCAGGGTCATGTTGTTCCTAACCATGTCGGCCTTCGCGTTCACCTTGTATCTAACCACTTGTCCTTCCCTCATATGGACGACCATGGTTGACTCGCATCATACATATATAGAGCAAAAGAGAGTTAATTAGAACCACACACACCATGCACAAACACACATGCATGCATGATCGCCGGAAAATTTCGACATGACCTATCCTAAAAGTGGGACATATGGCTAGTGCAAGAATTTGCCGAAATGGAAATGAATCAACATTTCGGCAAACATCCATGCACCACACGCCGGCACAAACCAACAACACAAATAAGCTTCTTCGCAAGCAAACATTCAACCACAACACAAAGCTCAACACATATAAACATCATCGTCTCGCCACCGCAAACCGTCCGGGAGCGCGATAATAATCTTCACCTACAAAACATCCATACACACAAAACATGCATCCAATAGTACTCAACCTCTCACAAATCTACCAAGATCATGGTGGAGCAAGAGGATGCGGTGGTGGAGACAAAACAATGGACCATGCAAGAGGGAAAGTGGAGGAGGAGGGAAAGAGAATTGTGGTTTTTAGTACCCCTCTACAAGTTGGAGTGGCTTCCCCTCACAAATATGCCCACAAAATAGGCTTAGAGCTATCAACAATGGAGAAAAGTATGACCAAAATGGAGTGGGAGAGAGGAGCAACACGAGCTGGTTGGAGAAGACAAGAATGGAAAGGGTGGTGGGTGGAAGAAAAGAGGGGGAAAGCTGTCTCCAAAAGTGAGATCTACTATTCACTTTCGTGGCGCATATGCTGATATGCGCCACAGAAACATGAACTTCTGTGGCGCATATGAGCTCATGCGCCACAGAATCATGGTGGCGTGAGCCGGGGGTGGTCCCCGCAGGAAATTCTGTGGCGCATGGACCAACGTGCGCCACAGAAACTTAACTTTCTGTGGCGCACGCTGGACCATGCGCCACAGAATTTCCTTCGGCCATGTGCAGTGGTGGACCCAGCGTGGGTCCCACGAACTTTCTGTGGCGCACTACCCACCGTGCGCCACAGAATCTCCATCTTCTGTGGCGCATATGCTTGCACGTGCGCCACAAAAACATTAAATTTTTTATGGCGCATTTTGGTGCTGCGCCACAGAAATATTTTTGTGGCGCATGAGCCATTTGGTGCGCCACAGAGGTGGTTTCCACCTATAATGGTTTTCCTACTAGTGGTCGCATCATGTATCCTCAGTTTTTTTATGAAATGTGAGTTCAGGTGGGCGATCGGCCCCGTTGATTTCTCAAAAGAAAAAAAATGTCGTGCATTGTGGTGTTTTTTTTTCTAATTTTCTCACTTACTGCAAATATTGTTCAGGGAGTGCCTGGTCACCATTTTGTAAATGTTTTATAGACTACTTCCAGACACACAATTGTGTAAAACATAGAAAAACTTAGCTCGTGGTGAGTATCAGATGATAGCTGGGGACAACAATGCAATCTACCTCAATAACTACTATGTTAATCCTCAAATTGCTACTGATTATTCATACATTAGTATCCCGGGTGATGGACTGATGGTGTATTGGTCGACCCAATCGCAGCTCAAACCTGAAAGGTTTCTGTCAAGGTCGTAGTGTTGCAAGATGTACCCTGTTCTCCTCCCTGAGGGCTGGAGCGATTAAGAGGAAAGAGATGTGGATTGTGGCCGGCTACATCTTCCCCGTTGCAGCTTGTTATTCGAGTCCTCGGCACCTTGCGACAAGACAGCATGGAAAATGGCGGCTCTCAGGTGTGTATCTATGATCTATCTTACTAGCACTGGCATAAAGTACCTGCCCGCTACTGCATTTTTTTTTTGCCGTTGGCCAGACTGTATATCTGAAAATGAAGAGCTGCAAACGGCTTGAGAGACTATGAAAAGTAGCTCTAAATCATGGGTTCAGAATTCGTCCGCGTCTGTAATAATAATTCTAGACCATTCAAGAGAATAGAATAAAATAATAATAAGAATAATCTCTGTGCTTAATTTTCCTGTGCACTCCAATCATCTAGCTCCGGTCATGCCTGCCTAGTCGACGGCATAGTCTCGTGTACCTGTTGAACCCCGTTCGATCCATCTCTGGGCAGAAATTAATCGTCGCCGCTGCTGCGATGCGGCTTCTTGATCGATCTCCGCGGCTGGCAGGTGAACAAACCAGTCTTTGTGCTACGATCCTTCAGGCTAAATATTATCCAGATGGTAATCTGCTGGCAGCAGGACCTAAGAAAGGATCATCTTTTACTTGGCAGAGTATAGTGAGTGGTATACAAACTCTCAAGAGAGGGCACATATGGCGAGTTGGTAATGGTAGAAGGATAAATATATGGAGAGATCACTGGATCCCTGGAAGTGTGACTCGCAAAATTATTACTGCCCGTGGGAACTGTCTACTGAGGACAGTTGATGATCTCATTGATCCAGTTTCGGGTTCTTGGGATGAAGATTTACTCACTGAAAATTTTAACCCGCTTGATGTGAGAAGAATACTACAGATTCCTATCAGCCATGATTTAGGTGAGGATTTTGTGGCCTGGCACAAGACTAGCAATTTTTGCTTTTCTGTACGATCTGCATATTATTCAGAATGGGAGCATCAGTTTGGGATGAAAATTAGAAACAATATGAGCCAGAGTTCATCGTCGAGTAACCCAGTGTGGGGAATTGTTTGGAAACTTCAAGTTCCACCTAAAGTTAGGATCTTTATATGGAGAGCTTTACATGGTCTGATTCCAGGGATGGCAATTCTTGCTAACCGCCATATTAAAGTACCAGCTCAATGCCCAATATGCAAGATGGGGGCTGAAGATATTATGCATTTGATGTTCACTTGTAGCCGAGCGAAGGAAGTTTGGACAGCTTTAGGCTTGAATGAGTTTATAACTCACTGGTCAAAACTGGACAAGTCCGGGAGTGTTGTCTTGGAAAGTATTCTCCGGGCTGATTTGAATCTTTCACCAGTCCTTGGTTCGCTAAGTGTAAAGGAAACAGTGGCGGTGGCGGCATGGTATATCTGGTGGCAGCGTCGAGAAGGGGTGAAAGGAGAGAAGATTGCCTCACCTTTTAGTTCGGCCTTTTCCATAAAAGCTCTAACCATGAATTGTTCTTTGGCAGAACAGGGAGCTACACCAAAGGCGATAACATGGAGTAAACCCCCGGCTCACCACTATAAACTGAATATAGATGCTTGCTTTTTCCCTAATGGCTCAGGGTCTACGGCAGCAATTATTAGGAATGACCATGGTGAGGTGATTGGTGGTGGGACTTGGCCATTGATGAACATTTTAAGTCCAGCTTTTGCTGAAGCTATGGCATTGAAGAATGGCATGTTACTTCTGGAAAATATTGGCTGTTCTCCTGTAGTGGTGGAATCTGATAGTATGGAATTGATCACAGCTTGCAATGGAGTTATTGAACTTTGGAGTCCCTATTCAGCAGTGCTGGCAGATTGTTTTCAGATTGCTCGCAGAATTGGAAGAATATCTTTCCAACATTGTCCCAGAGAAGCAAATATGACGGCTCATAACCAGGCTAGATTAAGTTTTGATTCAAATTTTTTTTGTATTTGGGATAATGATCCACCTCCATCTGTCTTGTCAGATGTGTTGAACGATGTAACTGTACTAAACTCTTAAAGCAGCAAGTACCAGACGCACTCTTTTCCTTACCAGGGTACCGAAGGGGACTGGAAGGTTTTTAATGAGGCGGCTTGCTGACTTAGTAATATATTGGTGATTTCAAAAAAAAACCATGTGAGATTTAGCTAGTACGACGATGCTTATCGGCCCCTGCTTATTCTGACAAGACCGGGAGCTAGTACTTTTCGAGGGGAGTACCGATCGGTAACTTGGCGGTCGCGATTTCTTTTGAGAAAACTTGAGGGACGAGTTAAGCACGTACCGATCCGAGCGTGGCCCGGTAGCCAATGGCTATATATGACCGAATCCACCGCCCAAAAGAAAGGACCGAAGAAATTAGACGCAGAAAATCAACCGCAGTTCATCAAGATGCAGATCTTCGCCAAGACGCCGACGGGGGAAACCATCACCCTCGAAGTCGTGGACAGTGACACCATCGCCAGCGTCAAGGCCAAGATCCAGGGCAAGGAAGGTACGTGCCATTTGCGCGCCCGGCCATGGAGTCTTTGCTGAGGTCGGGAGGTTTACTGGATTCCTCTGCTGACTGCTGTGTGTCGTGGCCGTAGGTATCTCGCCGGACCAGCAGCGCCTCATCTTCGCGGGAAAGCAGCTGGAGGATGGCCGCACCCTCGCCGACTACGACGTCCTCAAGGAGTCCACGCTTCACCTCGTGCTTGGCCTCCAGGGCGGGCGATGGCCGTGCTACGAGCCCAGCCTCAGAGCCCTCGCGGAAAAGTACAACTCGGACAAGATGATCTGCCGCAAGTATGATAATACTGCCTTATCATATCTGATATTTCTTCATCGTTTCAGTTTAGCATCTGTTTCACGTAGTCACGCAGCTTTAACATGGCACCATCTGTACCGTTTGTTAAGAGGATATAAGTCAATTTTATCATTTTGGATTTGATTGTGCATGGGTGTGCTATATCCTAACTTTGATTTGTCACACTTCTCTTGCAGGTGCTATGGTCGCCTACCTCTTAGAGCTACAAACTGTCGCAAGAAGAAGTGTGGCCACAGCAACCAGGTGAAACTTCTTTATCCTCTCATGTCCTTCGCCTTAGTGTGATCTTCTTTCTAGTCAAGCTTAACATTTTGACTTTTATTTGAAGAAGCTACAAATCCAGTCAAGATTTTGTTTATGCTTGTTTTGTACTTTTTTTTGGGTGCACCTAGAGCTTAGTCAATTAATATTTAACTAAATCTACCTCGGCTCTCGTCACCCCTAGTATTTGTGACACGTGAACATTCTTTAACCTCAAGAACAAAAACAAATTTACCGGATGAGCATTTTTTTTACCTCATGAATAATTATTTTGTATTGTGGGAACAACTTTTTGAGATACAATTCATTTGCAGCGGTCAGCATGAATCGTGAAGGAAATTCAATGGATAAAAATTGGATTGAGATTTATCAAATCTCAGGCGCCTGAGAAATTAGCAATTGCCCTTATTTTATTCTGGTGTGTGTTGTGGTGCGTGTTTGACGTGCTCCTATTTTGATGATTTTTTTGATCATGTTTTTATTTCAAATCGTTTGTAACTAATGTACATCAGTGACGGGATTTTTGTTTTTATTATTTTTTGGGTGCCACTAATTGAAAACATAAGCCGTTGTTGCGATTTGCGTCAAAGTTTCTTCAATTAATTTCTGATGCATCTGTTTTTTCCATCCTATCATTTACAGCTGAGGCTAAAGAAGAACAGGTACAGGAGGTGGAGGTGACATGATTAACTTCTCTGTTGCCATACTCATGCCTTATCAAAACTGAAGGTTCAGTTATCTCGTTGTAAATGTCCTTATGGATGTCGAACCGTGGTTACTATTGTGAATAGTTTCAAGTTGTGCCGATGGCATGGATACCTCTAGAATATATCTACACCTTCCACTTTGCAAATTCATTTTTTCTGATTCAGACAGTATGCGAAATATGCCACGGAAGTTTACGCACCTAAATAAAATCTATAGAGCGTGACACAAATAGATGTTGTGGCATGCATAAATAAATGTGTACATCAACAAACACAACAAAAAAAATTGCACATTCAAAACTTCAAAATGTATTGATATGTCCAACCGTGAAATTGAACGATTCACGGCCCAGACCCCACCCCCATCACTGTCAGTGTTTTTTGGACAAGATATGTAAAACTAGACCCCTTTTGCCTATGTTGTGATCACTTTCTTTCCCATATGCAAAGTGTATTGGCACTAATGCTATCATGTGATAACTTGTTACTTGATAGATTGGCAACTTATGTATTGCTGCCCTTGCAATATAAATATATAGCATTTTTTTCCGTTTGGGCAAATAATTTGAGCTATGAAATACTCTCATTCAAGAACTCAACTTCCATCATGTGCACACATTTTCAACGTGTAGTTACCATACTTTTTTTCTTTTCTCTTCGCGTGCATCTTGCAAATACGCCTTTTTCATGTTGTCATGAATTGAGAAGGGTTTTGCGTGCAATGTAGTAACTGAGAGTAGTGCCCCGGATATAGTTGACCTTCGGACATATGCCAAATCAAACTATGGAACAAATGAATGATGCTACTTAAATTCCACTAGTACAAGAAACATGTTGATCCATGATAGCATATTCTCCCTTTACTCAAAAACCTATTTTAAAATGTGAAAAAATTCTGAAAAGATATTTCACGCGTACATATCCCCATTCTATGTGCATACGTAAATTTCTGCGAAAAACAATTTTTTGTTCTGTGTAAAAGGATAGAAATGTATTGTTCAAACCCTTATTTTAGAACTAATTTTGGGTTTTTATACTGGCCACATAAAAAGTTGTTTTTTTCGAAAAACTACTTGGCGGCACATAGGTTATGAAGATGTTCGTGTGACATATTGCTTCGGAATTTTTTGACATTTCAAAATGCATTCAAAATATATCTATATCTATACCTAATAATAAAGGAAGAAGCGTTTCCTTGGTTTCTTCCGTTTGGTCCGTCCACACTTTTTTGTTTCGTCCGTTGGCTTAGATCCGTTCCAGATACGTTTGAACGATTCCATATAAGCGGTTGGCCTAAAGGCACACGTATAGCGTGCAGCGTGTGTAGTACGCCCGCTTGGGCCGGAGACTATGTATGTAAATCGATTCCCTCACGAAATCCATGTCGAGCCCTGGATCGATGCCATAAAATCTGCACGGCCGCACGCCTCAACCCTCCTCCAGCGTTGCCGCCATCGCCTGCGACATCCTCGGATCCTCTTCTCGACGCATCGCAGATCACGCACGACCACTTCATCCTTCCCCGTGGTGATCACGAGCAGGGTCATGCGGCCGGCGGGCGCAGCCCAGCATGGCTTCCATAGGGCGGACGACATGAACACGACGTGGATCTTGGAGTTCTGCAGCAGCCTAGCAGGGACCGCCGACGAAGCCAACCGTCAAGGTGCTCAGCAAGGTGCCGGCCACGCCGGCAATCAAGGAGGAGCGCCAGAAAGCCAAAACCGTCGGGACCATGAGATCAACGATGGACACCGCTGCATGTGATTCGGCGCCTCGAGCTTTGCCAACCATGGCACCATAATAGCTTTCAAGAGTCTAAACCCCAATGGCGGCCAGGTATCCATCGGAGGCTTCGGAGCACCTGCAAACTATTTACAGACCGGTTGTGTCGTTCATGGACGCAGGTCAAGGACTAGCTCTGGCTGAAGTCTGGTTCATGGGCGGCGTTGTCGAGCACCACAATCTCGTCAAATTTGTGTCCACGCAAACTGATCTCTTCGAGTTCATGCTGAACAAGACGTTGGATGTCACCAGCTGCGCAACCTATCCATCTATGGACGTCAGCGCGCAATACATACTGATGTATGGCTGGACAGGCAAGGCACAAAATAGATAAAGTGGAACATGGCCGGGCATGCAAGGCACAAAATAGGCAGCTAAGGCTAAATTTCGTCTGGCGACGCGTTCGATCCGGCAGGTATCCCGCATGGTCGCATCCCACCCGTCTCTGATTGCGTCGGCACAAGTTGGAAATCATTCTCTGCATCATCCATGTTGCCTTTCTATAACATGGCGGGGCGGATTAGGAATTTTAGAAATAACGGCGGCCTCTGCCAAGTTCGTGCTACCATGCAGAGCAGCTTTGGTCGACTGTAATCTAATGTAAACATGAACCAGCCTCGCAACCGCATGTAGTTAAGCTAATGGCTTAGTTCATGCCCGTTCTGTAAGTATTGGACATACTACCCTATAAGTGTTGATTTGATCTGATAAAATCAAGATACATGGAAATCGCTCATGCTCACCAACTTTGTTTCTTGGGCTGAGCGGTTTCAAAGTTATTGTTGTGACACAGTATGAAATATTGTTATGCTCATTAATTGATCATTATTTAGTAGATATAGTATGGATATGATAGTCTTATATATCTATACACAGGACAATGTGAGACGACATGGCTCTCTTGTGTTGAGAGATTTAGGGATTTACTGTTTCGATGGAGCTTTTGATGAGATTTTGGTTCCAGCTCACTCTGGTTTACTTGATGGTTGTGTTGATTGATGAAATTTTTATTTATAAAGATGCATGTCTGCCCCTCCACCACTATCGGAGCAGTGACAATCTTAGAGATCTAAATGTTATCGGGGAGATAGCTATTAGTGGCACGAAGAGTGGCTAAGCGCAATACAAATATGTTGCCATGGATGCAGCTGATCTAACACATATTATCATCGCCGCGTGTCTCGCGGTCGTCACCGGTGGTGTCACCATGCCCATTTAACAAGCCATTTTTATATCCCGTTGCAACCCATGGGTATTTTTGCTAGTCTATATCTATACCTAATAATAAAGGAGCTAATGTTTCCTTGGTTTGGTCCGTCATCTTTGCGCTTTCGTCCAACAGTGTATGCGCTTTCGTCCGACGCAACGCGTCCCACGTACGATCGAGAGTTCCAATCCGGATGGTAACCGCATCTTTCGATCGTAGGAGTTCTGGTCTCTCTGGTCTTCCTTTATAAGACGATCAAGACGACACCCCTTTATCATATACCAATGGCCAACCAAACCTCAGGATTTAATTGATTTCTCTTCTGGTCAAAGGCCAATACGCGCCGCCTCGCGCCGCCGTACTCACCAGGCTGCCCTTCTTGCAAACGAGAAATCGAGCCAGACCACAATAGACACAAATAAAGTCGATGGGATGCTGTTGTGCCGTCGCAGGAGAAGAGCGTACGTCAAAGGTCAAGTCGACGAACCCTGTGTACTCCAGCGGCCAGCCTCACCATCAGCCCGATAGGCGAGGCAGCCGTAGTAAAATCGGAAGTGACGACCATGAAAGCATGGCGGAGGCACCGTCATGATTTGATGCCCTCCTGCGGGAAAGCATACCTAAAATAACTGGATCGTAGATCGGCCTTCGTACGCTTCGCATGTGTATGTATATATAAACACCGATGCGTACCCGTTGACAGATCGCGGCAATATATGTGGCAGCGATAGAGAAGTGTCAGCTCTGTGTAGTCGTCGTCTTCCCCGATTTGGTGTTGCTGGTTCAACCATGTCTTGCCGTATGAGAAGCGCCTTGAAAAATAGCGGCAGAAAATAAGTGAAGATTAGGAAATTGATTACATGTACCGTTCTTTTTCACATGAAGGCACAAAGAGAAAAGGAAAGAGGGTTTCGGCGGCGCCCATCGGCCGCCAACGCCTCTGGATTTGGCTAGCATGCTCGCCAAGGGTAACGACACCGTCACAAAGATGGACTCCAGATCGTGCCCTCAATGGCTCGCGTTCGACATCATGGATTGTCGTGACGCGGTGTGCTCGAACTCGCTGATCAACAGGTACGCCCAGCATGTGGAGATGAGCATGGTGTTGGAGGCGTTAGCGAGATGTGTTTCAATGTCAGGGGAGGAGGACCAGTCATCGGCTCCTGTCCCATCTTCGAACTTAGCATCATCGTAGGGACGGTTGAGACGGCATCGGCGGAGGAGGATCAGTCACCGGCACCCCCTTCTTGGAACTCAGCGGCAGCATAGGGACGGTTGGACTGCGGGGAACCGCTGAAGCGGCACGAAGAAAACAGAACGGCGGCGTGACAGAAGCTGTGGCAGACCGCAAGCGTATTGACGTGGATCATGGTTCATGGGAAGGGGGATTCGAGTCTGCACGGCCACAGGTGGCGTCTGTTTTTTTTTTGTCTATAAGATGTGTGTGTGTGCACGGCAATGAGGGCGATCCGGCGAGACCAAGCCTGCAAGCACAGAAGCACGTCCACAAGCAATCCAACATGCCTCACCCTTGGAGGAGTTTGTACTGGACTTTCTACATGTAAGCATGTAGACCGAGGATCGACCGATCGGTCCCCCATTGTTGTTTCACAGAGCGTGCGGCAGGGGAGCAATTGCACCGCCTCTAAGATAAACGAGGACAAGGCATCGTCCTCAAGAGGAAAGGGAAATCCAGGTCCATTTTTAGTCTGTGAATAATGAGAGTAACCTTGCTTTACTCTCTCTGTTGGATCACTATCACTAAATTTGATCATCTACAACTTCAAAGGGATAAGAGCATCTCCAACCGCGTCCCCTAAACAGCGCCGGATTGAGCGTTTGGGGGACGTGTTTTGTTACGAATAGGAGAACACGTGACAACCATCGACGATGGTGGCAAAGAGGTGAAGTGTCAACACGGATAGTTTGCCGAATAATAAAGGAGCTAAGGTTTCTGCCAGAATTTTCGTCCAACAATTTTTTGGACCGTTTTATCCTCCCACCAAAACGCATAATACTGCACCTGCCACCCTGGTACCGGTTCAGTTTATAATGTTTCCTCTTGCGCCTCCCGCTCAGGTCCCAGGCCACCCCGATGACCCGCGCGCAGATGCCACCAATAAGACAAAGAAAAAACGATTAGAACTTTCTCTTTATCCCGATCCGGAGAAGAGGAACGCCTCGGCCCGTTCGTTGACTCACAAGCGGGGTCAATTCAATGGGCCAGTCTAGAATCAGCGAAAACGTATGCAATTTCGTTCTCGCGAAGTGCCTCCTCTAGATACGGTTGGATTATGGGTGTTCAATAGTCCCACCTCGCTCAATTGTACCTTACAGCCCCGGTTTATATACCTAAAATTTCTAGAATCAACAAGCCACCTAAGAAAGCAGCAAACAGCAGGAATCATATGGAAGGAATTAGCTGGCAATCGTGAGATGAATAGGGAGCGGAGCTCTCCCAGTGGGGCGAAATAGGCAGCCGCCACGATGAACGGCCGGTAGGCCGCAAGTCTCTGCCGGTAGAGAGACAGAGAATAATGCGCCGCCTTCCAAATTCATATGGGAATAGAGGCCCGAGTCTGGTCAAAGAGAGGCGATCATGAGTAGTAACGGCAGCAGGCCTCTGTGTACCGAGAGATCACGACGGTCGTAAGGAGGGTGTTGTTGCTGCTAGCTAGCGAGGGCGGAGCAGTGAGAAGAGAGCGAGATGAGGAAGGGATCGGCTTGGCGGCGCTGGGAGGAAAATCCTGTCGCGTGCAGTGTGCCCTTGCGCCAGCGCTAGGGCAGATGGTTGACTTGGGCACATGGGAGGCCCAACTGCGGGGGAGGTGGGCTTTTTTCTTTGGCTTACCGTTTTTCTTTTTCCACTATACCGAATCACTACATCTGCAAGACTGCGCCTGCAATCGTTGCAGTTTACTGTCCGATGTGTGAACGGCCAACCTACATTCATGAATAGCTGCCTCTCGAGAAAAGCTAATATATATATATATAATTGCAAAAGGCCACTTCTAGATATGAGTTTAATTCTCCAGCCTACGACTGTTCCTGTCCAAGAGCTGGAGAGTCATGCCTACCATTCACCGATCATCTTGCGGCCACGAGAAGAAGACAACAGTGCACCCACGACGGTTTTAAAAATGATATCAGCACAACTATAATGTATCTCTCAGTTAACATGTGTCATCACAAATTTGGTCAACGACTTCTCTCGCGATCGTGTCAAATAGCAATGTCATTGGTAGTTAAGACATATGAGCCAAATAAAAAATATCACAGAGGCATATTTATCAATAGTTTAGACTAAGATCCATAAATTATAGCTTATACATAACATGTTTGAACGAACTTTAAATATTTCTTGGTAAATTTTTTGTTATGCTAAAAATATTAATAATCATTTTAATAACTACATTTAGGACCTTCAATTTTAATTTTACCCTGGCCCCCCAAAATTTCATGACTTGCCCTAGGAGGATCCGAGTGGAGAGTTGGAGGAGCGAGAGGGGCGAGCCAAGAGAGGGAGAGAGAGCATCCTGGCACCACATGTCAGGTTAAGAGGTGGACAATGTTGATGGCTACATGCTATTTGGATTCGATTGACGCGCGGAGCACGCTAAAATATGTTTGAAATGATGTTATATGATTTTCACTAATACACGGTACAATAGACATGTTAATTAAATGCTCCATTTTGTTTTGAATTCGATCACCATACACATACAACATATGAAATAATAACAAATTAAATTAGGTGACACCGTAGCAACGCACGGGTTTTGCCCTAGTCTATACCTACTAATAAAGGAAGGAAGGTTTCTCCCCAAAATTTTCGTCCGTTTTTTTATTACCCCTACTTTTGTGTGGAAATTACGGCAGCTGCCACCGCAAAACTGAAAAAACGATCGCTGGATTCCTCCGTCGCTCGCCTGCCTGGGCCTGGCCCAATTTTGGGAGCACGAACCCTACGTCTGGATCGCTCCAATAAATCCGCACGGACGCAACGCCTCCTCTAGCCGCCATCGTCCGCGACTTCCTGTCCTCGGTTCCTCACCACCGTCGCCCGCGACCTTTCGTGCTCGATTCGTCGCCGCCGTCGACGAGTTTGTCGTCCAGGAGAACAATTCTATCAGGTTGATGATGCAGGGCTGGGCGCGCTGGGCAAGGAGATGCGGACTTGTGAGTACCGATCAATTCCATGGTGCTAACTGACGTTGAGGACGAAGGGCTTCGAGCCTTCGATGGCAGGGTGAGAAAAACCAAAACGTGATTATGAACAAGACCAAAACGTGCGTCTGATTCTGTGGTGTTCTACATGATTTTTTTCGCCGCCCCAACCAAAATCGGCAGCGAGAGAGCAGCGCAAGCACGCCCACCCCTGCAACGATTCCCTGCGTAATCTGCCGCCGTTCCTGCTCGCCGGCGCTGGCTCCACGCCGCCGCCGTCCCGCTCGGGGGAGAGGTGGTCCAGGCGGCAGGGGAGTGTGAGCCGCATCACCCCCGATCTGGGGAATCTCGGTCTCCCGGCGCGGCGCGGCCCGGTCCTCCATGTCGAGCACGCCCAGCGCAGCCCCTTGCCCGGCACTTCCAGGAATGTTTTCGTTGTCTCCATCACCGCAACAGATGCGTTGGTGACTGAAGTTTAATTGGCTGGGTTCTTTCAGTACAACAACAGAAAAACATCACTCTGATGTTCGATTATTGGCTGGCTGATGATGCGCGGATTTACTTCTGCTTCATATTGAAAATTAGCTGTCATTAAACTAATTCGTGTTTTTTTTCAGATTTTAAGAGAGCTGGAAGATTAGATATGAGTGAGCCGGACGGAATTTGGGCTATTGTATGCCGAGATTTGAGAAGATAAAGAGAGATTGTGCTGGGCATTATGACAAGTTGTTGCTGTTTGACCGCATGCTTATTCTTGAGGCCTAGAGATTGAGCCAAGGTGTGAGATTCAATTTCTTGCTCGTGCTTGCTACACTGCATTAGAGATCAGAGAGGAGAGAGAGATTTATTTTGTTTGATTGTGTTTTCTGCATAGGAGAGAAGAGTGGACCCTGTTATTTTGTTGCGTGTAAAATTTTCAGTAAATGAGTGTATGTGTATCAAAACTGAAAATTTGAGACTCATAATATGTCAATACATTATATAATTTTTTTAAAAGCGTGTGGATTATTGTGTTACGTCAGTGAAATATATAGTGTCACTTAAAGAGTCCCCCCGTATCAATACAAACAGAATAGAATTTATGTTGAAGAACTATATGAGTGGATATATGCATAGACCTATTTCTGCCACTCATTATATATTGGAGGAGAAAAATGGGAAAATACCAAAGTAAGGCTAGGGTTACGGTCCTGAGCTACCTACATTATCGGGCAACATTGTATGGATGTTTTTAGTTAGTACTAAAATTTTGGAACCATTATCAAAATATTATGTGTGTACTAATTATAAAGTCGTTTGAATTCATATACTCAAAAATGGTGCCCACCATCTTACCGGTCTGCGGTATTACAAGTCGGTGTGGTGATCGACTTACACAATAATCTTATTAGGTATGATTATGTCGGCCATGAATAGGGAAAATCTAAACATCATTAACGATGGTGGAAAAGAGGAGAAGTGTCAATACGGATTATTAGATAGAGTGGGTTTCAGTATTTCTTTCTCCCGGTGCAACGCACGGGCACTTTTGCTAGTCTAATAATAAAGGAGCTAAGGTTTCTGCCAAAATTTTCGTCCAACTTTTTATTTGGACCGTTTTGCCCTCCCACCAAACCACATAATACTACACCTGCCACTACATACCGGTTCGGTCTTATTTTTCTTCCTTTCCACCAAGAGCCTCAAAATCCCTAGGCCCAACCCCTTTGAGAATAAACTCCCTTAGCTGCGACTGGATCCAGCGGGAGGAACAGAACCAAGAACTCGGATCGTCGATCGATCAAGACAAAGAACAAGACCCCAAAACATACACGATTCAGTTGCCTACATATAAGCCGCCGAGAAGAGGAAAATCGCAAAAAAATTGGAGCGGTGTTGCTGGATCTGGATCCGCGAGGAACCAGAGATGCTCACGAGTCACGACATCGCGCAAGGAATCCAGATCGAGTAGCCTCATGATCCCGCCCCGGCTCACCGTCCACAGCCTGATTGTCCCAGCCGCCGCAATCTTCAAGAGCAATGGGATTGGCTCCACGGCTCAACATAGCCATCGATCCTGAGGCAGAGCACGCCTCCGCAATCGAGGTGACGCGCATGTCGGACCCCTAAGGTCGCCCGAGGCCAGGGCCAACGCACGCATGTCGGACCCCTAAGGATACAACGTTGAGCTTCTCCAGGAGGCCGCGCCGGCAGCGGTTCGCCATGGACTGCGAGAAGAATCTCTAATCAAATCGGATCGGAGCGGAACGACTCCTCCCGATTTCACACCACCGGCGGATCTGGCCGAAGCCGCCGCGCCTCAAATCGAGAAGCGCCGCCCTCTGTAGCCACGCCTTCGACAACGTCGTGACAACTAGGCGGAGCAGTGCCGCGTTTGGCGGCTCCAGACCCAGGCGGCCGGACCCCTCCGCCATCCCTGTGGCTGCAGCGGCTGCATCCGTTTCATCCATGAAGAATTTCAAATACGGGCCAAAATCCAAAAGGTCAAAGGCCTTTAGATCTCTCAATTCAGACCAGGAGCCCAAGATTTACCCCACCAATTTATGCATCATGACAGCCTCTAATCGTGTCTCGATCAGCGAGTGTCCGCCTGCTGGGTGCGGCTAGATCTTTTTGCTCATGCCGCCAATGCGAAAAGATTACTGGTCTTCATCTACGAGATATCAGAGAAGCCAGTCAGTAGCAGTTCATAGGAACTTTGCATCATCGGTGTTACTGCTTGGGAAGATGAATCTGCTCCTCTTTGGTTCAGCTCAAGCATCAACAGTTGTTAGTCCGTTTTAATGTTAAGATGTATCACGCTCAGGTGCTGTTGTTGCTCGTGAATTAGGCACATGATGAGGGCTTGCAATAGGCGGAGTAGAGCCTGATGCGGGGCTGGAGGCGAGATGTCGCTTTTCCCTCTACAAGTTTTTTGACAGTGTCTTATCTCAGTTCAACTGAAAATAGGTATTTACCACTCAACTGCTAATTGTTGTTAGATCAATATTTTCACATCTTCTTTTGCACTTGCAATGATCCAGAAGTTTGATGGGATAATTCTTAGTGGCCACTCTGAATTATTTATTTCTTAGTCATTCGATTATGAATATTTATGTGTTCCATTGAATTGCTTGAGATTGCTGTATATGTCTCACAATAAAGTTGGAATGTACTTAGTGAGCAAATAAGATGACAAGAGATTGTGTTGGTGGAGCCGTGAGGCTATACAATGACATGGGGCGAATTTCTGAGAATCCTGCGCACCATTCCCTGGAGGAAGAGCGGAATCTAGACTGTGAATGACCATCAGAGGATGTTGCCTGATTCTTCAAGAAACGTTGGATCCATCAACCAAAAAAGCATGGAAGCTGGTTCGTTATTTCTTTTTATCCCTATCTTTGCAGATCCTTTTTAAGATGTCAACTGTTTTTCTGAAGATTTTGGCATTTCATTTTTTTCCTGAATAAGATGTCAGCATACAGGATTGTGTATATGCATGTTTGTTTTTATGTAGCTTTGCTTCACCAATTGGTCTGGGTATAAATGTTTCTTTGTGTTGCGAATCTTGAATATAATTTCTTTGAAGAAACATTGAATTTCCAATTTAAACACACCTTGCAATTTATCGAGATTGTTAATATATGTAAGTGGGGTATAAAAAGTGAGATTTGCAAAAACTTAACATCTGAAACACACCTCACAATTTATTGTTGTCATTGTTGGAAGAAAAATCCTTCATAATACATGGGTATACTTCAAATCTTGATCAAGTGCTTTCTAATGAATTGTTAAGAAATATCATTTGAATATTTGTGTTGTACCGAGACTGTATCAAACATTGTAGAGAGAGAGAGAGAGAGAGATTTGTCGCATTGATCGAAACATCGGTGAAAAACAAAGAACTACCCTGCCGCAAACCCACACCGACAACGATATCAATAATCGATGGAACTTTGTCTTCTATAGCAACACCTCTAGGCTTGACCATGGGCTACCATATCAGCACTAGGCTCCTTACGCCTGCCTCCAAACTAATCGAGGGTCACCTCCCAGGAATGCCAGTATGGATAGGAGAAGCACCCCACCGATTCCCCACGTGCGGCCTCTAGCTGTTCCCATCTAGGTCTTAGAAATATCAGCATTAGTGTGGGCAATGCGACATCGAGTGGCATGTCCAGGGATTCTTCTCTCCCGATGCAACGCACGGGCACTTTTGCTAGTTTTAAATAAAGGTACCATAAGCAGCTAGCCAAAACACTGATCTCCAAAATCATAGCATGTTGACCATCATGGATTACCAACATGACCCGTCGATGCCGTGACTGATGTAATCCCTCACATAACCATGCACGAGACTACTTGCTCTCACTTCACAGACACATGTTCAAAGATATATAGTGTATCGTCTTCATCTATGAGTCGTCCATGTCGCCAGACTTGGTATGTATACATGAATATGTCAATCTTCTACCCACGTGTCATCTTAATTATGACCTAGTCATTTTAAATACATGAACACTAGTTGTAAAATAATTGCACCATTATGGTGACACCTAAAAGCCGTTAAAGATAACTGCGAAAGATAACATACACACCGACATATTTTTCAGCCCTTGGGTTGGAATGGAGAACCCTTGCAACAAGGTTCGTCGACCAAAGTTACCATTGGTGATGGAAATAAGGCTAGCTTTTGAGATGATCCTTGGGCCGATGGCCTATGCCCCAAGTGCATTGCGCCTTCCATCTATGTTATCTCTAAGAGGAAAACTTGGAACGGTCTCAAAGTCAATCAACAATGATGCTTGGATCCTCCATCTTGACATATCTGCGGGCCTTTCGGTCCAAAACCTCCACGAATTTACCTTGATTTGGCAACATACCTCGCAAATCGCTCTCCAAGATGATGTGCTGAACTCTATTGTTTGGAAGCTCGCCACGAACGGGGCATACTTTTGCTCGTCGGCCTACAAGGCGCAATTCGTCGGAACCACCAACTCTTCCATGGTGATGGTCGTTTGGAAGGCTTAGGCGCCCCAAAAATCCAAGCTTTTCTCTTGGCTTATCATACAAAACCGGGTTTGGATAGCATACCATCTTGAGAGTCGCGGGTGGCATGATGGGAGGATTTTCCTCCTTTGCCGTTGGCATGACGAGTCAGCGGGCCATATTCTATTCAAATGCCGCCTCTCCGTTCGTATTTTGACTATGATTAGGGATTGGCTTCACATCCACGACTTTGACCTTGCCTCTTGGAGTGAGTTTGGTAGTGTGGAACGGTTGGTGGACTTCCATGGTTCTTGCTCATGGTGGAAGATGGAATGGCTATGGCATCTCTCCTCATGCTAGCCACTTAGGAGATTTAGGGGGTGTTTGTTTGGGCTTTTTTCAGCTTTCCAGTAGAAAAAGCCAGCGAATCGAAACAAACGGGTGGCTTTAGGAGGTGGCTTTGCCAAAGCCAAAGTACCCTACAGGCATATACCGAGAAGCACGTATTGAGGTGCTTCCCGCAGCTTTCACTTAACAACCGAAGCGTTTTCTAAACTTGTCCATTCCGTTTCGCACTATTTACGGCAGACTGCCACCGCTGAGCCGAATCGTTACCTTCACATCCTTTTTTTTCTCCATAGAGCGGCGTCCTCGCGTGCGGCCGGCCGCGCGCCGCCTACCACCATCCGCCGGCGTTGCAGCTTACCCAGCTCAGGCTTGCCTCGACTAACCTCGCGCTGGCCCCGATTCCTCTCTGGATCCCATCCGCTGCTTCCATGTTATCCGGAGACGGCCAGGGCACAAGTACGAGCGAGCAGCACGCTGTGGGAAATTAATCAATGGCTGAAACGAACTAGCAAAGCTAGCTAGCTACTGCAGCCTCTAAATTAATCCATGAATGTTGTTTTCTTAGTTATTTTACTTCTTGGATGAAACGAACTAGCAAAGCTAGCTAGCTACAACAACCTCTGAACACGAATCGAAAATCTGCCGTCTTTGCCTCTAAACACGTAACCGTAGGCCATTTGATTCACGTACAAATAAGGAACAGTATAAATATTTTATCAGCACAAAACATATTATCGAAATTCTGGGGTATTACAGACAATTCATCCGTTGACAGCTAGAAAGCAAGCCAAGTTGCCAAACAGTGAAACTTGAAACAGCAGCTTTCCTCACGCAGCGAACTTTTCTCGCACAAGCAACTTTCCCCATACTAGCCAATGCCACATGCCCAAACAAACAGGCCCTTAAAATGAGAGAAATGTAAGAACCTTCAGAAACGTGAGCACTATGCCAACCATCATTTTCGATAGAATCAAGTCGGAAGCTAGAACTTGGGTTATAGCCGGTGCGAAATATTTGGGTATTTTGATTGCGGGAGAGTAGGATTTTTCCTCGGTGTGGTTGTAACTCTAAAACTTGGTTCTATGACTTCTCCTTATTTAATGAATTAAGGCAAATCTTTTGCCTTTCTTCCAAAAAACCCACCACCCTACCGTGTAAAATTTGAAATATCACCACTTTACAAGGCTGCGATAAAATATGGCCATTCCACTGCGATTTTTTTACAGCGTTATTAAAACCAAATCTAGCATAGATCTGACAACGATCTGACTGGTAGGACGCACTAGTAAGTCTGATGTGGCACAAAACTTTGTGAACTTGCCGATATGGATAGGGACCCACTAGTCAGCCCAATTAAAAAAATCAAAAATCAAAACTTGAGAAGGAGGCTGTCTCCTTCCTCCTTCCCTGTACCACCCCATGGCCGAACCACCTGGTCTCCGCCTTTCTCGCGGACACGTGGGGCCCACATCCAACTAAGTAAATTGCATCAGTTTTTGCCACCTCAGCACTGACAAATGGGTCCACGCCGTGTCCTGGTGCCACGTTAGCCTCTATGGTGGGTCTCGCTGTCAGTGTGTGCATCAATTCGTTGTCAATTTAGTTTTAGTGTACATTACAAAAATTCGCAGTAGAGTGATCACATTTTGCCATGGTGCTGTGTAAAGTAACGGTTTTTCAGAATTTTCGCGGTAAAGTGGTGGTTTTATGCTAAGAACTCTACTAGCATTGGCATAATGTATCTGCTCGCTGCTGCAATTTTTGCCTGCTGGCCGGCATAAGGAAGAAAAGCTACAAATTAAAAAGCTTGAAATTCCGAGATGCACCGGTGGAGAAATCGGAAGGAAAGCAACTCTGGTATGCGGATGCGCATCGGCCCCTGTTTATTCTGACGGTAAGCCGTTGGATCCGTGGATCCGTGTGGATATGTTATCCGATCCGCTGCACAAATATAGAAGCGCATCACCCTATCCCGAAACGTAGTCGATCATTACCACTTCGATTCCCTATCGGTTCCGGTAACTTGGCGGCCGCGCTATGTCCCCGATCGAGCGGCCACCGTCCACGTATAATAAGACTTGTGCGCGCCCGCCACACCGCCACACGCCACGCCGCGCACTCTTCTCTTCGGTTTCACCAGCGTCGCCGATTCACGAACTGAGTCGCCGTCACCGGACGAACGGGAACAAAAGCAGACAAAGTCATGGCGCAGCCGTTGAAGATGCAGATCTTCGCGAAGATGCCGACGGGGGAAACCATGACCCTCGAGGTCGAGAACAGCAACACCATCGCCGACGTCAAGGCCAAGATCCAGGGCAAAGAAGGTACGTTCCATATACACCCATCTCCAATACGTCTCGCGTCGCATTTCCATGACCGGCCATGGAACTTTTGTTGAGGTCGAGAGGTTTACTCCTTCGTGACGCTTGTGTCATGGCCACAGGAATCCCACCGGACCAGCAGCGCCTCGTCTTCGCGGGGAAGCAGCTCGAGGACAGCCGCGCCCTGGCTGACTACTGCATCGAGGAGGAGTCCACGATTCACCTCCTGCTTCGCCTGCCCGGCGGCGGGCCCTATCCGTGGAAGTACGAGCCCAACAACAGAACCCTCGCAGAAAAGTACAACTCACTCAAGCTGATCTGCCGCAAGTACGCCCGCTATTCCTACACTATCTTGTTGCATCGGCCCTCTAGTACACACTTATAGTGTGCCACCTATTTATGCTTGAATTTTGTATAGGTCTGTAATATTCCAACTCTTTTTGGGCTCTTCTCTTGCAGGTGCTATGCCCGGTTACCTCTTGGAGCTACCAACTGTCGCAAGAAGAAGTGTGGTTATAGCAACGAGGTGATCCAGACTTACTTGTCCATGTCATATGCTCTTCGCCTTAGTTAGCTGGTGTGTTCATAATCTGATGCTTTCGTTTCTCCGAATCTCGCATTTGCAGCTGAGGCTAAAGAAGAGCTGCTACCTGAAGGGGAGGAGGCACTACTCATAGTCATGACAGAGCCATGGGAATCGGATAAAAGTTTAGTTATCTAGTTATATAGATGTCCGTAGTTGAGGATGTTGAACCTTGATTACTAACATGAATACTTCAAGTTGCGTTGATTGCATGGTTGATTCGGACCAGATATTTCTACTCCCTCCGTCTCCACCCCGTGTGGCTCGGTTCCAACCATGTTCTTGTAATGCCTTCGTGGTGGAATAGATAAATGCTTACACTAGCATGGGAGGATCATTTGAATCACATTGGAAGGGTCTCAAGTTGTGATCTCTCGGGATCAAATTCTCATTCCAGTTTTTCTAGTCATTCAATCACCATTCCCCCTTTTGATCAAGCCAATATTTAGCATGTCGCATCCCTCACAATGAGACCACCATATTACAGATGGTTTCGAACTCACCCGAGTCGAGAGAATTTCCGAAGACGGGTGAGGTAAACAGAATTCAGCATTCGTGCACTCGAGGTGCATGCCAGGCTCATTCAAAATCCTCAAAACTTGCCGTGCCAAAAGAGCCAGATTGAATATTTCAATGTATATGAATCCAAGTTCTCCTCTATAGCTGGGCAAGCTCATATGAAGCCAACTTGTGATGCCGGCATTGATTAGCTAGGTTACCATGGCCATGGCGTGACCGGGCGTCATGGTGCAGCAGCTCCGGTGGTGGTGGAGGCAGTTGGTGGTGATCTAACCGGTTGCAGGTTTGGGAGGCGTGGCTGACGGTGAAAACCGAGCCCGACTTCGGTCGTGGCAAACATGACGGCGTCTACCGATGAAAAGCGAGTGTTCTATCTATTTTCTCGAACTAATAGTAAGAAATAGCTTATATACATAAAAATAGTAATGATGCGCTTTGAAGATACAAATCTGGTACACTGCCAAATCTGGTACACTGCCAGTATTTTCCTGGCGGCATGGCTCGGGCATGGTACGCCACCCCTTCCATCGAACCTATAGTGACCCGGCCCATCCCAAAATATGGGTGGCGTGGCCCACTAAGGCTGCCAGTTTCTGCGCAGTCCACACCCAAAAAAATACCTCATTCGCTCTCTCTCTCTCTCTCTCTCTCACACTCACTCCCTCTCCCTCTCCCTCTCCCTCCCCCTCCCCCTCCCTCCCTCCCTCTCTCCCTCCCTCCCTCCCTCTCTCTCTCTCTCTCTCTCTCTCTCTCTCTCTCTCTCTCTCTCTCTCTCTCTCTCTCTCTCTCTCTCTCTCTCTCTCTCTCTCTCTCTCTCTCTCTCTCTCTCTCTCTCTCTCTCTCTCTCTTGTTGGAGGGTGTCTCCTTCCTCCTGCCCTGCACCGCCCCATGGCCGGACCACCTGGTCTCCTCTTTTCTTTTTTTGCTCCACCGCCGGCTAGTTTCTGCTTCCACCACAACCACCTCGACATTGCTGCCTCGCCCCAGTCTTTCTCCACCACGAGCGCGCGCGCAATCCGCTCCTACCTCACGTGTATGTGGCCACACATACATGCTCAATAGCCTCTATTGCCCCCCCCCCCTCCCTCCCTCCCTCCCTCCCTCCCTCCCTCCCTCCCTCTCTCTCTCTCTCTCTCTCTCTCTCTCTCGTTGGAGGGTGTCTCCTTCCTCCTACCCTGCACCGCCCCATGGCCGGACCACTTGGTCTCCCCTTTTCTTTTTTTTTGCTCCACCGCAGGCTAGTTTCTGCTTCCACCACGACCACCTCGACATTGCTTCCTCGCCCTAGTCTTTCTCCACCACGAGCGCACGCGCAATCCGCTCCTACCTCGCGTGTATGTGGCCACACATACATGCTCAATAGCCTCTGTTGCCTGCTCACGCTAGATAGATGGAATGGCCGGTGAACACGGACGAGGCATGGGGACGAGGCCACAGTCGTCAGCAATGTCGGCCGGAGGCTGGGAAGTAAACAGACAGTGGTGCCGATTGGCGCTACCTAGCGTAGATTCCTTTTGCGAGGCGAACATGGACAAGGAGGCGGAGCTTATGGAATCCTCAACTTCGTTTGGGGAGGCGTGGGGGTGGCAGCATCCCTCTCTAAAGTCGAGCAAAGCCACCGCTCCATGACACCTTTTCGTCTGCCTATGCTCGATCTTCGCTTCAGCTCGTCCAACATATATAGGCTGCCAATGAAACACGTCACCTTGTTCGTGCATCTTGTGCATGGGCGGCACTGGCCGGGCTCGGCAGCCGGGATTTGGTGCTCACGGGAGGAAGAAGAATGCTAAAGAATATGTGGGGCTGACACGTGGGACCCACATCCAGCTCGGTAAATTGCACAAGTTTTTGCACCTCAACGCTGACAAATGGGTCCGCACCGTCTCCCGGTGCCACCTCAACCTCTATGGTCGGACCCATTGTCAGTTTGTGTCACCTCAAATGGGCCCGTGTTGTCTCCCGGTAGAGTGGTCACATTTTATCACGGTCCTGTAAATTGATGGATTGTGAGAATTTTCGCCACGAAGAGGTGGTTTTACGCTAGTAAAAACTCCACCAGCAGTTGCATAATGTATTTGCCCGCTGCGGCAACTTTTGGCTGTTGGCCGGACTGAGGATGAAAAGGTGCAAACGGCTTGAAATTTGAAGAGATGTACCAAATATGGATTCAGAGTTCGTCCGTGTGTGTCATAATAATGCTTTTTGGCCATTCAAGAGAATAAAATAAAAACAATCTATGTGCTCTAATCTGCTGTGCACTCCAATCATCCGGCCGCGGTCATGCCTGCCCTAGATTGACCCTGGTTGATGTACGTCATGGCACTTAAACTCATTTTGTGTCCCTGTTGTATCCCGTCATCGTCGCTTGCGACACGAAGAGCAGAGGAGAGACGCCGCTTATCCTGAAAACACGCGCTGCCGCGGCGAGGTCCTGAAGCGATGCCGCTTGTACTCGACCGGCCTCGGTGGCTAGCACGTGAGCAAGCCGGAAGGAAAAACATGGGAGCGCATCGGATCGAATCCGATCGTTACTACCCTTTCGATTCTCCCTCGGTTCGGTACCTTGGCGGCCGCGCTACGTCCCGATCGAGTGGGCACCGTCCGCCTATAAGACCGTGGTGCGCACCCGCAACGGCGCCACGCCGCAAGCGCGCTCTTCTCTTCGATTTCACCACCGTCGCCGATTCACGAACGAGTCACCATCACCGGACAAAGGGAGCAAAACCAGACAAAGGCATGGCGCAGTCGTTGAAGATGCAGATCTTCGCGAAGATGCCGACGGGGGAAACCATGACCCTCGAGGTCGAGAACAGCGACACCATCGCCGACGTCAAGGCCAAGATCCACGGCAATGAAGGTACGTTCCATATACACCAATCTCCACTACGCCTCGCGTCGCATTTGCATGACCGGCCATGGAGTCTCTGTTGAGGTTGAGAGGTTTACTCCTTCGTGACGTATGTGTCGATCGTGGCCGCAGGCATCTCGCCGGACCAGCAGCGCCTCATCTTCGCCGGGAAGCAGCTTGACGACGACCGTGCCCTGGCCGACTACAGCATCCACAAGGAGTCCACGCTCCACCTCCTGCTTCGCCTCCCCGGCGGCGGGGCCTATCCGTGGTCATACGAGCCCAACCTCAGAAACCTCGCAGAGAAGTACAACTCACACAAGCTGATCTGCCGCAAGTACGGTATTCCTACACTAGCTTGTTGCATCGATCGGCCCTAATATACAGTTTTAGCATGCTATCATTTTGGGCTTGAATTTTGTATTGGGTGTGTAATATCCCAACTCTTTTTTCGCACTGCTCTTGCAGGTGCTATGCTCGGCTACCTCTCGGAGCTACCAACTGTCGCAAGAAGAAGTGTGGTTACAGCAACCAGGTGAGACTTTAATTGTCCATATATGCCATGCTCGTCGCCATTGATTCAGTAATCTTCTTTCATTCATGATCTCATGTTTACGTTTGTCTCAATCTGTCATTTACAGCTGAGGCTAAAGAAGAGCAGGTACCTGAGGGGGTGGTTCAGGCACTAAAACGGCATGCGTCAGTGAATTAACTTCTCCGTGCTCATAGAATCATGACAAAGTCATTTGAATTTGAAACTTTAGTTATCTGATTGTAGATGTTCTTGGGGATGTTGACTACTACTTGAACTTGTGTTGATTGCATTGGTTGATTCTACCTGAAATTTGTCTAAATCTAGGTTGTATCTATACACTAAATAGTGTCCATATACATCTAAATTTTGACAAATCAAAGACATCCATTTTTGTTTTTTAACAATTTGAACATGTTAAGTCAAAAACTTTGAATCAATGTTATAGTACTACTTGAAATCCAATGAATTGATTTCCACACGCCTCACTTCCATAAGAATAGTAAAACATCCACTCCGACCTCTTTATACATGAATACGCTATAAGATCATCGAGAAGATATAATGAGATATTCACACAAATATATGAAATGTGTTATTTAACATTTCATGAAAATATATGTGTTTCTAGTAATAGAAAAGGTGAATGGTTAGGAAAAAATGTTATTTCTCAGCCGGCTAATGCATCAACTGCTTCTAATGTGTGTCTCTGTCCTGCCGTATGACTCTTCTTCACACATGCACCCCTGGCTGGCCACTGCACCGCCCCACGCAACCGACGCCGACACTGCCATTGATCCCGCTCAGGCCTTGTTTGGCTCTAGAGTTTTAGTAGGGATTAGTGAGGATAATCTCCACCAAAATTCAAATTTCCACTTATTCTAAATGCATATTTGGTGCTAGAGTGTTGAGCGAGTTTAATCTCCACTTATCCCCACTTCTCCCAAAATCTTAGTGTATTTTTCTCAATCATTAATAGTCTACCCCTATCTAGAGTATTGTCTCCACTAATCCCCACGAACACTTTAGTAACAAACAAAGCCTCACGATTCCTGGCTGCTACTGAAATAATATGGAGGGTGAGGTAGAGGGGGTGAATAAATTTTACTTTTCCTTTCGAAAGTTTCAAACTGCAGGGATAAATAAACTGTATCTAACAACTAAATGAAACAACCTACATGATTCAATAAGATATTTCAAAGATGGTTATCACAAAGGTATAAATGAAAATGCTCAAATATAAGTAACCGAACATGCGGAGATGAAGATGTATCCGATGCTCACTTCCTTGGCTTCTCTTTGAGTCTTCTCGACGAAGTAGGAGCTCAATCACTGGTAGGCGTTAAGCTGACTTCTAAACCCTCACAAATGAACTTTCAGGATGCACAAATACACAACCCAAAAGCTTCGAGTCGACCTAGATCACCTCGGGTTTCCCAACAAACCCAAGAGCAACAACTAACTCGAATAACTTAAGGGGTATATCACTATTTGGGTTGGTAGGTTTTTGGATCTCGCTCTCCTCTACCGATTCGTCAAATGAACTTGAATATAGGTCGAGGAATTAGGAGATTTCATTGAGGTGCTCAACAATTTAGGAGTGAGAAATGGAGATGTCATCTTTTTTTAGCTTAGTCAAGAGTGTCCCTTCATATAAGAATGAGCGTCTTAAATAGGTCTACCAAAAAACTAGCCGCTTGGGAGAAGTCCTTACATGTCCAGATTCATTTAAGGTTGTATTTTAGACGGTTCAGAATATCCCGATATGAGTCGGAATGGATGACCACATAACCTTATGTCTACATCTGAGTCATTTCGGAGCCTTAATGGAAGTTTGTGAGAGTTTTGGGAAAAACCACCCGCTTTTGTGTGGCTCCCGGAACTGCACTAAGGAGCCCAAACTGCTGCCGCTACCACCCCAGCCAGCCTCCCCCTCCCTTTGCTGCCGGCGGAGGAGGCTGTTGGGTGAAGCTTACGCAACAAACGGTGGTGGCGGCACCCTTTTTCGATGATTGCAGCTGCGGAAAGGGTGGCATGCGGCTTGCCGACCAGACCTGGAGGTGACCCGACTGTTCTCTCGGTGGCACCCGTCTTGTGGTCTCTATCGTGTGGAGCGCGGGGATGCTCCTTCCAGGGCATGCACCTCCAGAGCCCAGCGGTGCTGGGTAACATCGACGCCTGCAAAGTTAGGTGGCAGGAATTGGCGGTGGCCGGTTTAGGTCGAACGTGGCATGTGCTAGCGGCCAACGGGAGGCCTTGTGATGGCCGTTGCCTCCGCATGGTGTGGCTGGTCCCGGCCCACCCATCACTTATTGTCGGTAGGTTGTCAAACCATGGGGCGGTAGATCAAGCATCAACCTTGTCATGGCTGTCGGTGGTCGATGCAACCTAGGTAGACAATCTGGTCAACATCAAGGTGGGCGCGCTGGATTGTTGGTACTTTGGCTGGAGTCATTGACGGCAATGCCCATGGGCATCATAACCTTGCTGAATGCGTCGACGACGCAGTTCACGTTCCTCACTTCCCAAATCACTCTGGGGAACCCTAGACCTATCGAGTTGGACATTGGAGGCGGTTTAGGCTTGGCTTGTGGGACCAATGGCAGATGGTGGTTTTTGAAGAAGTGGTGCGTCATGCCATCTACCGCGTCCATAACAGCGGGTCTCGGCTGCATGGCGCAACGGGGTCTCGACGGCAAACATGTGATGATGGATGTGTGCGAGGAGGTGTCGCTGAATGACATCGACGGAAAGCATGACAAGGTATATGTGTAGATCTTTGTCCTAGAGGGTTCGCGGAAGAGGACATCAGTGACTTCTGTAGCGTGCCTACGGTGCATGTTGAGGATCTGCTAGACCGATTCGCCAGTTGTTACATGATGTGCATAGGTGTGAGACCAGGGCACACAGCCCTAATCGTGGCCACCCCTCCATCAGAGTATAGGTGTAGCGAATCTTACCGCTTAGAAGATGGTGTTGCAATAATTCTAAACCTACGGGATAATTTCTTACGGGGTGAACTGGTAGCATAGGATTGGACCAAAATTTCTCAGGTTCCGTGATTTCAGGGACATGAGCCCTCAACTTTTCGCCACCTAATCCCGTAACTGTGATTCCATAAGTGAAGCCCGTAGATGTAGCATTGTTGTTGGTTTTGGGTTGTTGGATGTGTTATCTTGTAATATTTTTGTGAAGACAAGTTGTGTGCAACATTTTTATATTTTTGTGAAGGCAAGTTGTGTGCAACATTTTTATGCAGATTCGGTTACAACACCTCCGTTTGGCCAGAATTTCGGACTGATTCTGAACCGTAAAAAACTGCCTGAGCATACGTTTTTGGAGAAACAAGAAGAAAAACAGCAGTTAATAGATGCGCATCGGCCCCTGTTTATTTTGACACGACCGAGAGCTAGTCATTTGGATCCGTGGATCATATTCTGAAACGTAGTCGATCGTTACCCTTTCGATCCTCTGTCGGCTCGGTAACTTGGCGGCCGCGCTATGTCCCAACTCCCAAATCGCCTATAAGACCGTGGTGTGCACCAGCCACGGCACAACGCCGCCACCGCGCGCGCTCTCCTCTTCGTTTTCAGCACCGTCGCCGATTCACGAACAAGTCGCCATCACCGGACCAAGGGGATCAAAAAGCAGATAAAGGCATGGAGCAGTTTTCGAAGATGCAGATATTCGTGAACACGCCGACGGGGCAAACCATGACCCTCGAGGTCGAGAGCAGCGACACCGTCGCCGGCGTCAAGGCCAAGATCCACGGAAAGGAAGGTACGCACCTCGCGTCGAATTTGCTTGACCGGCCATCTAGTCTTTGGTTGAGGTCGAGATCGAGGCTTAATCTATGACGTCGTTTCATCGCTGTAGGCATCTCGCCGGACCAGCAGCGCCTTATCTTCGCCGGGAAACAGCTTGAGGATGGCCGAGCCCTGGCCGACTACGACATTCACAAGGAGTCCACGCTTCACCTCCTGCTTCGCCTCAACGGCGGGATCATGCTGTTATATGCATACCCGCCGAGCCTCAGAGCCCTCGCAGAGAAGCAAAACTCTGACAAGATGATCTGCTGCAAGTACGTACACACGCTGGTTGAACTGAATCGCCCCCAATTTTTTTAGCTGTGGTTCAGATAAATCACATTTTTTTTCGATGAACAAGAAACCAGTAGTTGACATTAAGATTTAGTAGATGACATTCCATTAAGATTTAGAGAGAGCTTCTACAAATGCTGTTACACACCGCTCTGCTGCTGCCCGCTCCTAAATTCAGAGACTGCTCCGAATGACAAGATCCAAGGCTCTGTACTCTTGGCATATGTGATATTTTTTTTTCCATTGGTTCAGCTTAGCATCTTTTTTGTGTAGGCGCACAATTTAACTATGGCATATGTACCTGCCCTTTCCTTAGAAGAAAAGGTCAATCATATCATTTTGGCTTGAATTGCGTATGAGTGTGTTTACATCATAATTTTTATTTTTCACACTTATTTTGCAGGTGCTATGCTCGGCTACCTCTGAGAGCAACCAACTGCCGCAAGAAGAAATGTGGCCACAGCAACCAGGTGAAACTATTTTTATCATCTCATGTCCTTTGCCTTAGTGCGATGTTGGTCTCTACTCAAGCTTAATATTTTGACCTTTATTTTCGAAAGAACTTACAACCTCCGGTTATGATTTTATTTTTTGTTACCTTGTATTTATATTCTAGGGTGTACTGTGTGGTGCGTGTTGACATGCGTTTATTTTAATAAAAAAATCAAACATGTTCTTATTTCAAATTCCATTGTAACTAATGTATAGCAGTACCAGATTTTTTATTTATTTTTTGGGCGCCACTAATTGAAAAACATAAGGCCTAACAGGATGTAGCTAGTGTGACCAAGTTTCTTTCATTAATTTCTGATGCATATATTTTTCCATCCTATCATTTTCAGCTGAGGCTAAAGAAGAACGGGTACAGGAGGTTGCGGCGTACTGAATAGAATAAATTCTCCGTTCCCATAATCATACCAAAGTTGTCAGAACTGAAGGTTCAGTTATCTCGCTGTAAATGTCCTTATGGATGTTGAACCCTGATTACTATTGTGATTAGTTCAAACAAGTTTTGTTGATGGCACAAATATTTCTACCCCTTCCACTTTGAAAAATTATATACACCGATTTAGACAGTGCACAAAATATGCCACGAATGCTTAAAGATCGACAAAAATAGATGTGGCGGCATACATGTTAACACAAATATTTACACATTCGAAGCTTCAAAATGTTTTATCCAACCATTAAGCCGATTTACGATCATTCTTCATGGTTATTCTTTTTCTCTACAAGAACTTTAAAACTAGACCCCTTGTTGCTATGTTCTCCTGGCTCTTTTTTCCCATATTCAAAGTTGCCGCCCTAAGATTTGTATAGTGACACATTTCTTAACGAGGGGAGGTGGTGTTGCCACCCTTTTTGAGGGATGTAAAGTGTATTGGTACTGATGTAAAAAATATACCGTTATTGATGTTACTTGTTATTAAAAGATAGGTACTCCCTCCATCCTATGAAACTTGCCTTAACTTTGTTAATATTTGGATATATCTAGATGGAAGGAGTAGCATGATCTTTTTTTCGTTTGAGCAAACAATTTTAAATACTTCTTATTGACGAAATCAGCTTCTAATGTGTTGATGTCATCATCTTCACACATTTTCAACTGAACGTGTAGTTACCCTGCCTTTTTTTTATATATTTCCCCTTATGTGTGCATCTTGCAAATGTTGCGTCTTCATGTTGTCATGAATTTATAGGGATTTTGCGTGCAATGTCACACATGAGAGAGTATGTGAGTGAATGTGCATCGGATATAGTTTCCGTTTAGACATGGTCCAAGTCCAACTATGGAACAAAATGACGCTACTTAAATTCCACTACCACCTCACTAGCTGCATCATCACACTGCAAGTGGAGTGCTTACAGAAAATCTATGGGCTCCTGTGATAGCGCCATCACCCCTAGGACTGCTGCATAGCTCAACCTCCCGGATCTCCCCCCCCCCCCCCACCCCCACCTCCTATCATGGCCCCTTCTTCCTGCATGAGACATTTTGGTAGAACTTCTACCAAACGAAGTAATATGTGTCAGAAATGCAACGAGGTTGAACTTAAATTCAGTTAATTTTTATAATCAATACCACAATATATTTATAGTAGATAATAGTACATGGTATAGATACATAAGCTCTCTTAAGTGATTACAAAATAAAGTCTAAAAGAAACGAGCACATCTTCGAGGTCTTCAAAGTCTTTCTTCTTCTATGACACAATCTTATACTTTTCTGAAGGCAGCTGAAAAATATAATAGATGCCAAGCCATAACCCTGTAAGTGCCAACGAAGGTTCTCCATTAATTTTAGCTTGAGTCGCAATTACAAGGCTACATGCACCCGCGTAACTATTAAAGTCATCAACCAACATCGGCTGGAGTACCAACACCAATATTTCAATTAACAGTAACCAAACTTCCTTGTCGACGTCGTTGGGGAGATGATTATAGGAACCACCATTGTTAAAGAAGTACCATCCAAGACAAAAAAAAATGTAAGTACCATCCCCTTTTTAATAAACTTCATAGAAACTTCAAAGTCGGTCTAGCGAAGCAAGATCTGAAAGACCGTACCTATAGAGGTTTAATCTTTCAACACCATCATTGTCTTCGGGAGGGAGATATCATCTTTGAATGAATGCCCAAAAAATACTTATTGTAGACGACATCTCCATTGATGTGAAGGCTAAAAAGAAGATGGCTACCAAAACCTCTTATTGAAAACTCAACTCATAGATCCGGTTTTCCATCCCTCTCGACGTCGGGAAAGTCGGTCGGAGGGAGGGGAACCGACTTACGAAAGAGAAAAAGATAGAGGCAGCGGCTAAGTGTGGAAGAGGAAGCTAGGAGAAAGCGAAACCTCCTTTATAGCAAGGGCAACGTGTAGCCCGGTTTCCTTTTTTTCAAAAACCTCAAAACTTTTCATTTTATAGTGCTAAAAAGAAGATGGCTACCAAAACCTCTTATTGGAAACTCAACTCATAGATCCGGTTTTCCACCCCTCTCGACGTCGGGAAAGTCGGTCGGAGGGAGGGGAACCGACTTACGAAAGAGAAAAAGATAGAGGCAGCGGCTAAGTGTGGAAGAGGCAGCTAGGAGAAAGCGAAACCTCCTTTATAGCAAGGGCAACGTGTAGCCCGGTTTCCTTTTTTTCAAAAACCTCAAAACTTTTCATTTTATAGTGTCAGAAAATATTGGAAAAAATACATAGATGTAGAGAATTTTAGAATCTATCAATGTGTAAATTTTTCGATTGAAATATATTGTATTTTTTCTGAGTAAAAAGTCTCAGTGGTGTTTTGAGAACCGTGCGATGCAACAACGTGAATCGGCCCAGGCATCTAAACGGACCGAAAATTGCTGGCCCGAAACGAGCCAAACAGCATGCAGGCCACCAAAGATGATGGGTGGAGAAACCGGAAGGGAAAACATGGGAGCGCATCGGATCGAATCCGATCGTTACTACCCTTTCGATCCTCTATCGGGTTGTAACTTGGCTGCCGCGCTACGTCCCAATCGATCGAGCGGCCACCGTCTGCCTATACGACCGTATTGTGCACCAGCCACGGCGCCACGCCGCGCGCGCTCTTCTCTTCGGTTTCACCACCGTAGCCGATTCTCGAACGAGCCGCCATCACCGGACGAAGGGGAACGAAAGCAGACAGAGCCATGGCGCAGCCGTTGAAGATGCAGATCTTCGCGAAGATGCCGAGGGGCGAAACCATGACGCTCGAGGTCGAGAACAGCGACACCATCGCTGACGTCAAGGCCAAGATCCAGGGCAAAGAAGGTACGTACCATGCCATGTATACGTACCCAGCCATGCATGGAGTCTCTGTTGAGGTTGAAAGGTTTACTCCTTCATGAGTCATGACGTTTGTGTCTTGGCCGCAGGCATCTCGCCGGACCAGCAGCGCCTCGTCTTCGAGGGGAAGCAGCTTGAGGACGACCGCGCCCTAGCCGACTACAGCATCGAGAAGGAGTCCACGCTTTACCTCGTGCTTGGCCTTCACGGAGGAATCTGCAACTCTGCATACGAGCCGAGCCTCAGAGCCCTTGCAGAAAAGTACAAAGCCGACAAGTTGATCTGCCGCAAGTACGTAACAATACACTATGACTCTAGCTCGTTGCATCGCCCCTAATTTATCTAGCCGTCGTTCAGGTAGTACATCACTGTTTCAGTTTAGCATCAGTTTTACCATGTAGGGAGTACAAGAATAAGTCAATTTGAACTGTATATGGGTGCGTGACATCCTGACTTCTCGTGCAGGTGCTATGCTCGGCTACCTCTTACAGCTACCAACTGTCGCAAGAAGAAGTGTGGCTACAGCAACCAGGTAAAACTTAGCTGTGTCCATAATGTTCTTGCATTAGTGTGATCTTATTTCGATAAGTTGAATGTTGTTTCTCTACTCAAACCTAGCACTTTGAGTTTTTGACCTTAAATGGAGCTTACAATGACTCCTGTCATGATTTTGTGCGTGCCTACTAACTTAAATTTACATTCTTGCATGTACTGTGATGCGTATTGACGTTCTCAATTTAATATTTTTTCAAACATGCTCTTATTGTAAATTGTATGTAACAATTGAATAGCAGTACCAAGATTTTTTATTCCTGGCAGCCACTAATTCAAAAAACATAAGGTATAATAGATGTAGTTGTGGCGACTTGCCCCACGAAATTTCTTGCATACATCCCTGATGCCTGTATTTTCCCAACCTATCATGTACAGCTGAGGCACAAGAAGGACATGATGAGGTGCTGGAAGCGGTGGAGGCGCTAAAGCGTGCATAAGTGAATCAACTTCTCAGTGCCCATATATAGTCATGCCAGACTACTATTCTGTTGTAAATGTTCTTGCTGCTGTTGAACTGGATTGCTAGTTCACTACTATTCCGTTGTAAATGTTCTTGCTGCTCTTGAACTGGATTGTTAATTTACTACTATTCTGACTACTTCAAAGATGTGTGGATGGCATGCTAATTCTACTAAATATTTTTACACCCTCCACACTTCACAAAGAAAATTGATGATTTAGACAGGATGCAAATATGGTGGAAATTGTACGATTGCGACAAAATTAAGTGGTGGCATGCATGCATACATTAACAAATAAAGATGGTGGTATTATCAATAATCTTCAATATGTTTTTATCTCTCCAACTGTGAAACCAATTTGTGATCCTTCTTCATTGTCGATTTTTTCTCGATGCGATCTTCAAAACTAACCGCATGTTATTATATGTGCTGCTATGGCGTGATGATTCTGCTCCCCATCTCTCAGTTGCTCGTACCTAAATATTAGAGTAAAAGTATCTGATGTTTTCTGTGTAATGAACATGAACAGGTAGTCTAGCCAAAATTATCCAAACAAAAGATACCTAATGGCCTGTGGAAAAAAAATCTAAGCGTTGTAAACAACAAATCTCAATGATCCAAATAACACCGAATTTTGTTATTTTTGCACATACCACTACACATGCAATTTTGCCTCTTCCTCGAGTTGGAGGAGACACTACTAGAAAAAAGGCTACCAGTGGCGCACCTGTTTTTGTTACCAGCTACTATCACGCCATTGCTAAGTGTTAGCGGTGGCTGATACGTCTCCAACGTATCGATAATTTCTTATGTTCCATGCTACTTTATTGATGATACCTACATGTTTTATGCACATTATATGTCGTATTTACGCATTTTCTGGAACTAACCTATTAACAAGATGCCGAAGAGCCGATTCTGTTTTCTGCTGTTTTTGGTTTCAGAAATCCTAGTAAGGAAATATTCTCGGAATTGGACGAAATCTTCGCCCGGGGTCCTATTTTTGCACGAAGCTTCCGGAAGACCGAAGAGATAACGAAGTGGGGCCACGAGGCAGCCGGGGGATAGGGCGGCGCGGCCCGGGCCTTGGCCGCGCCGGCCTGCCCCCCGGGCCCCTCGTGTGGCCCCCGCGTTGCCCTTCCGCCTACTTAAAGTCTCCGTCGCGAAAACCCCAGTACCGAGAGCCACGATACGGAAAACCTTCCAGAGACGCCGCCGCCGCGAATCCCATCTCGGGGGATTCAGGAGATCGCCTCCGGCACCCTGCCGGAGAGAGGATTCATCTCCCGGAGGGCTCTTCATCGCCATGATCGCCTCCGGAGTGATGAGTGAGTAGTTCACCCCTGGACCATGGGTCCATAGCAGTAGCTAGATGGTCGTCTTCTCCTAATTGTGCTTCATTGTTGGATCTTGTGAGCTGCCTAACATGATCAAGATCATCTATCCGTAATACTATATGTTGTGTTTGTCGGGATCCGATGGATAGAGAATACTATGTTATGGTGATTATCAATCTATTGTTTATGTGTTGTTTATGATCTTGCATGCTCTCCGTTATTAGTAGAGGCTCTGACCAAGTTTTTGCTCTTAACTCCAAGAGGGAGTATTTATGCTCGATAGTGGGTTCATGCCTTCATTGACACCCGGGATCGTGACAGTAGGTTCTAAGGTTGTGATGTGCTGTTGCCACTAGGGATAAAACATTGATGCTATGTCTAAGGATGTAGTTGTCGATTACATTACGCACCATACTTAATGCAATTGTCTGTTGCTTAGCAACTTAATACTGAATGGGGTTCGGATGATAACCTGAAGGTGGACTTTTTAGGCATAGATGCAGTTGGATGGCGGTCTATGTACTTTGTCGTAATGCCCAATTAAATCTCACTATATTTATCATATCATGTATATGCATTGTTATGCCCTTCTCTATTTGTCAATTGCCCGACTGTAATTTGTTCACCCAACATGCTTTTATCTTATGGGAGAGACACCTCTAGTGAACTCGTGGACCCCGGTCCTATTCTTTACATAGCATACAATCTACTCGCAATTGTGTTTACTGTTTTCTTTGCAAACATCTTCCACTCGATACGTTTAATCCTTTGTTACAGCAAGCCGGTGAGATTGACAACCTCACTGTTTCGTTGGGGCAAAGTACTTTGGTTTTGTTGTGCAGATTCCACGTTGGCGCAGGAATCCCTGGTGTTGCGCCGCATCACATTTCGCGACCATCAACCTTCAACGTGCTTCTTGGCTCCTACTTGGTTCGATTAAACCTTGGTTTCATACTGAGGGAAACTTGCTTCTATACGCATCATACCTTCCACTTGGGGTTCCCAACGGACGTGTGCATCTACGCGTATCAAGCTAAATTTCTGGCGCCGTTGCCGGGGAGATCAAGACACGCTGCAAGGGGAGTCTCCACTTCTCAATCTCTTTACTTTGTTTTTGTCTTGCTTTATTTTATTTACCACTTTGTTTGCTGCACTAAATCAAAACACAAAAAAATTAGTTGCTAGTTTTACTTTATTTACTGTCTTGCTCTCTATATCAAAAACACAAAAAAAATTAGTTACTTGTCTTTACTTTATTCGCCTTGTTTACTTTTTGCTTATTGCACCATGTTTCCTTTTAATTTCACCACAAAAGACATACCGGTAGGACGTGGGTCCATAGTTGGGAGAAATAATATAGAAGAATTTTTCAATCATGTTAGTATTACTGAAGATTTTGAAGATAGACACTTGGTAGAACTTGCACCTACCTATGAAATTGCTGCTGCTGTTTTAGTTCGCATGTTGGAAACTAAATTTGTTAATCTCAATCCTATAATCCAACACATGTTTCTTACACTTGGTGATATGGAAGAAGGGGAAAAGAAAGATTTTGTTATAGAAACCCTTCTTAGAGAATTTGGTGGTCTAGCAAGAGAGGCTAGAAAGGTTTTTGCTAAATTTAATATGCTAGGTTCTCATACTAATTTTGTTGGTCTCCTTGAAAAAATGGACATAGATAGAATAAGATACACTAATAATATTAATGATGGTGGGGAGATCGAAGCACCAATACCATGTAAACTCCTAGCTATGAATGATGCACTAGAAAATAACTATGCTTGGCTTGTTCCTGAAAATTTATTCGATGAGAGTAGCAAGCCCAAGACTAATGAAAAGGGAGACGCTAAAACTTATGTATCCAATATACTATGCTTAGTTGAGAAAACTCCCAACACCCCTGGTTATGATGTTGATGCTTCATCTCTCGATAATACTTGATTTGCACTTTCTGCGCCTAGCTGAAAGGCGTTAAAGAAAAGCGCTTATGGGAGACAACCCATGTTTTTACTACAGCAATTTTTTGTTTTGTTGAGTCTTGGAAGTTGTTTACTACTGTAGCAACCTCTCCTTATCATGTTTTTGTGCCAAGTAAAGTTTCTATGTCAAAGTTGATGTTATATTTGGGATCGCTGCGCAGAAACAGCATTGCTGTCTGTCACGAATCTGGGTACAGTCCTCTGTAGAAAATTCGAAAAAATCTGCCAATTTACGAGCGTGATCCTCAGATATGTACGCAACTTTCATTAGTTTTGAGTTTTTCCATTTGAGCAAGTCTGGTGCCAGCTTTAAATTCGTCTTTACGGACTGTTCTGTTTTTGACAGATTCTGCCTTTTATTTCGCATTGCCTCTTTTGCTATGTTGGATTTATTTCTTTGATCCATTAATGTCCAGTAGCTTTATGCAATGTCCAGAAGTGTAAAGAATGATTGTGCCACCTCTGAACATGTGAATTATTAATTGTGCACTAACCCTCTAATGAGTTTGCTTGAAGTTTGGTGTGAAGGAAGTTTTCAAGGGTCAAGAGAGGAGAATGATATACTATGATCAAGAGGAGTGAAAGCTCTAAGCTTGGGGATGCCCCCGTGGTTCACCCCTGCATATTTTAAGAAGACTCAAGCGTCTAAGCTTGGGGATGCCCAAGGCATCCCCTTCTTCATCGACAACATCATCGAGGTTCCTCCCCTGAAACTATATTTTTATTCGAGTCACATCTTGTGTTCTTTACTTGGAGCGTCGGTTTGTTTTTGTTTTTGTTTTTGTTTGAATAAGATGGATCCTAGCATTCACTTTGTGGGAGAGAGACACGCTCCGCTGTTGCATATGGACACATGTGTCCTTAGGCTTTACTCATAATGTTCAAGGCGAAGTTTCTTCTTCGTTAAATTGTTATATGGTTGGAATTGGAAAATGCTACATGTAGTAATTCTAAAATGTCTTGGATAATGTGATACTTGGCAATTGTTGTGCTCATGTTTAAGCTCTTGCATCATATGCTTTGCACCCATTAATGAAGAAATACATAGAGCTTGCTAAAATTTGATTTGCATATTTGGTCTCTCTAAGGTCTAGATAATATCTAGTATTGAGTTTTGAACAACAAGGAAGACGGTGTAGAGTCTTATAATGTTTACAATATGTCTTTTATGTGAGTTTTGCTGCACTTGTTCATCCTTGAGTTTGCTTCAAATAACCTTGCTAGCCTAAACCTTGTATCGAGAGGGAATACTTCTCATGCATCCAAAATCCTTGAGCCAACCACTATGCCATTTGTGTCCACCATACCTACCTACTACATGGTATTTCTCCGCCATTCCAAAGTAAATTGCTTGAGTGCTACCTTTAAAATTCCATCATTTACCTTTGCAATATATAGCTCATGGGACAAAATAGCCTTAAAAACTATCGTAGTATTGAATATGTACTTATGCACTTTATATTTTATTAAGTTGCTTGTTGTGCGATAACCATGCTTCTGGGGAACGCCATCAACTATTGTTGAATATCATGTGAGTTGCTATGCATGTCCGTCTTGTCTGAAGGATCTATCATTTTAGTGGTTGGAGCATGCAAAATTGTTAGAGAAGAACATTGGGCCGCTAACTAAAGCCATGAATCATGGTTGAAGTTTCAGTTTTGGACATATATCCTCAATCTCATATGAGAATAATAATCATTGCTACATGCTTATGCATTTAAGAGGAGTCCATTATCTGTTGTCCATGTTGTCCCGGTATGGATGTCTAAGTTGAGAATAATCAAAAGCGAGAAATCCAAAATGCGAGCATTCTCCTTAGACCTTTGTACGAGCGGCATGGAGGTACCCCTTTGTGATACTTGGTTGAAACATGGCATGCAAAGATCCGGTAGTCCAAGCTAAGTAGGACGAGGTGCGGGCACTATTAGTATACTATGCATGAGGCTTGCAACTTGTAAGATATAATTTACATAACTCATATGCTTTATTACTACCGTTGACAAAATTGTTTCATGTTTTCAAAATAAAAGCTCTAGCACAAATACAAGCAATCGATGCTTTCCTCTTGAAGGACCATTCTTTTACTTTTATTGTTGAGTCGGTTTACCTATCTCCCTCCACCTAAGAAGCAAACACTTGTGTGAACTGTGCATTGATTCCTACATACTTGCATATTGCACTTGTTATATTACTTTATGTTGACAATATCCATGAGATATACATGTTATAAGTTGAAAGCAACCGCTGAAACTTAATCTTCCTATGTGTTGCTTCAACACCTTTACTTTGATTTATTGCTTTATGAGTTAACTCTTATGCAAGACTTAATGATGCTTGTCTTGAAGTACTATTCATGAAAAGTCTTTGCTATATGATTCACTTGTTTACTCATGTCATTACCTTTGTTTTGATCGCTGCATTCATTACATATGTTTACAAATAGTATGATCAAGATTATGATGGCATGTCACTTCAGAAATTATCTTTGTTATCGGTTTACCTGCTCGGGACGAGCAGAACTAAGCTTGGGGATGCTGATACGTCTCCAACGTATCGATAATTTCTTATGTTCCATGCTACTTTATTGATGATACCTACATGTTTTATGCACATTATATGTCGTATTTACGCATTTTCCGGAACTAACCTATTAACAAGATGCCGAAGAGCCGATTCGTTGTTTTCTGCTGTTTTTGGTTTCGAAATCCTAGTAAGGAAATATTCTCGGAATTGGACGAAATCTTCGCCCGGGGTCCTATTTTTGCACGAAGCTTCCAGAAGACCGAAGAGATAACGAAGTGGGGCCACGAGGCAGCCAGGGGATAGGGCGGCGCGGCCCAGGCCTTGGCCGCGCCGGCCTGCCCCCTGGGCCCCTCGTGTGGCCCCCCGCGTTGCCCTTCCGCCTACTTAAAGTCTCCGTCGCGAAAACCCCAATACCGAGAGCCACGATACGGAAAACCTTCCAGAGACGCCGCCGCCGCGAATCCCATCTCGGGGGATTCGGGAGATCGCCTCCGGCACCCTGCCGGAGAGGGGATTCATCTCCCGGAGGGCTCTTCATCGCCATGATCGCCTCCGGAGTGATGAGTGAGTAGTTCACCCCTGGACCATGGGTCCATAGCAGTAGCTAGATGGTCGTCTTCTCCTAATTGTGCTTCATTGTTGGATCTTGTGAGCTGCCTAACATGATCAAGATCATCTATCTCGTAATTCTATATGTTGTGTTTGTCGGGATCCGATGGATAGAGAATACTATGTTATGGTGATTATCAATCTATTGTTTATGTGTTGTTTATGATCTTGCATGCTCTCCGTTATTAGTAGAGGCTCGGCCAAGTTTTTGCTCTTAACTCCAAGAGGGAGTATTTATGCTCGATAGTGGGTTCATGCCTTCATTGACACCTGGGATCATGACGAGTAGGTTCTAAGGTTGTGATGTGCTTGTTGCCACTAGGGATAAAACATTGATGCTATGTCTAAGGATGTAGTTGTCGATTACATTACGCACCATACTTAATGCAATTGTCCGTTGCTTAGCAACTTAATACCGAATGGGGTTCGGATGATAACCTCGAAGGTGGACTTTTTAGGCATAGATGCGAGTTGGATGGCGGTCTATGTACTTTGTCGTAATGCCCAATTAAATCTCACTATATTTATCATATCATGTATATGCATTGTTATGCCCTTCTCTATTTGTCAATTGCCCGACTGTAATTTGTTCACCCAACATGCTTTTATCTTATGGGAGAGACACCTCTAGTGAACTGTGGACCCCGGTCCTATTCTTTACATAGCATACAATCTACGCAATTGTGTTTACTTGTTTTCTTTGCAAACATCTTCCACTCGATACGTTTAATCCTTTGTTACAGCAAGCCGGTGAGATTGACAACCTCACTGTTTCGTTGGGGCAAAGTACTTTGGTTGTGTTGTGCAGGTTCCACGTTGGCGCCAGAATCCCTGGTGTTGCGCCGCATCACATTTCGCGACCATCAACCTTCAACGTGCTTCTTGGCTCCTACTGGTTCGATTAAACCTTGGTTTCATACTGAGGGAAACTTGCTTCTATACGCATCATACCTTCCACTTGGGGTTCCCAACGGACGTGTGCATCTACGCGTATCAGTGGCGCACAAGTTGGAGCTGATACCTTCGATCCGGATTACGGATTGTAGTATGATAAGCATTTTTTCTAGTAGATCTAGGTTTAATCGAACCTTGGGAAGCACTGCTAAAATGGTGTAAAGAAAACATCTACAAGACTTGCTAGTTGATTTTATTTTATCATTGGTGGAGAACATGCCTAATGTCCCGGCCCGTAAGGGGCTTTTGTCCCGGCTGGCCACCCGGGACAACGGAGACGGACAAAAGCCCCCTTTTGTTCCGGCCCGCTTACCAGTCGAGACATAAAGTCCACCACGTGGCCTCCGCTGGGCGCGCAGGGGTCACCCCTTTTGTCCCAACTTGTAACATAGGCCGGGACAAAAGGTCCTCTACGTGGCGTGTGCAGGACGCTACTCCTTTAGGGTTTAAGGGGTGCAGCCACCCCCCCCCCCCCCCGCCACCGCCCCCCTTTTATTTCATTTTTCATTTCAATTTTTTTATTATATTTGTACGCTACTACAAGCTGTATACGTTCATGCATTATATATAGATCGAGCAAACAAATATTCGAAGCAAAAGTCTATTCGTAGATTCCCCTTACATATACATGGAGCTCACGACTACTGGGACTAGAGCCCGTTGTCTATTCGAACTATTACACGGGGATCATTACCAGCATCTACTTTGATTAAACAAGCCTTTGTCGTCTAACATTCCTCTCATTAGATGTCCCGCCAGTTCCTCTGCAATTCCTAGTAGGTGTTGGTGTGGTTGGAGATTCTCCCGCATGAACTTGACCTATATAGGAAAATGAGATGGATATAAATATATCAATCTTGATAACAAAATACTGACGATAATAAATTAAAGTTGTGAATGTTATTGCTTACGTTGAATCTACGATCGCTCTTCTCAGTGGTTAACATGCGAATGGACTCGCAAACGTAGTATCCACATAGATTCGTCCCCTGTGGCTGTTGCACGCACGATACAGGAGTAAATGTTAGCTTCTCTGCGAAGTTACTACCCTTAACCACCTTCTTGAAGCATCTCCAAACCCTACCAGGCAAAAGAATAATTGAATGAGTGGATAATTAATTGACATCTCACGAAAGATATCAATATAGCGCGACAATGATTGAAATTACCTCTGGAGCAAGTCCTGCAAGTTGCGGAACCCTTCCAGACCTCTATTCAATGGGTCCCTTACTTCAACTATTGCCTTATCAGCTTGAATGTCTAGCAGAATCCGAGATAATTGCATATTGCTACCACAATTGAGGCTAGGGCTTCAAAAAACTACCACTTTTCTGGTCAGTTGCAAAAAACTACCACTTTTGCGTCTAATTGCTTCAGAAAACTACCAATTGTGTGTAACACTCGGTTTGGTCCAATTTGATCATGTTTTCGACGAGAGATGGCCCACCATTTGATCAAGTTTTCTATCTGAATGACATGGTGGGCCATCTCTGTCAAAAACATGATCAAATGGGCCAAACCGAGTGTTACACGAAGCTGGTAGTTTTCTGAAACCATTAAACGCAAAAGTGGTAGTTTTTTGCAGTTGACCTGAAAAGTGGTAGTTTTCTGAAGCCCTAGCCGCAATTGTGGTAGCAATATGCAATTTTCTCAGCAGAATCCAGTGGAAAGTGCACATGTTTATATATACGTCATGAATTACACTTAACATCGAGTAAGAAAAACTGAATGTGTACAACAGAGTAAGACTCTCACCTGTAGTTGTAAGGAAACAGTAATGAATCACAAAAATGTTGCTCCGTTAAAAACCTTAGCAGGTTTCCACCCGTTTCTTCGTCTTTATCCCTTACCGTGTCATGATGTACTTTATCTGGGTCAATAAACCCAATAGTGTTTATCTAATTTCTTCTGCATTCATCGATCTTCAGTCTGCATAAGAGAGTACCGAAGGATATAATGAGCATATGCAATGAACAGGAATAACTGAGTCAAGAAACTTACAAGCAATAGCAACTCATGAGAGATTTGTCGAGGGCGTAGAAATTGAATAACTGCCAGAGTTCGGAAATCTCAATATGGAGATCCTCCCTTCGGAAGTAATATTCTACTGGGATATTCGCCACGATGTATCTTTGGTCCACCTTGCACTCATCAAGGTACCACTGATGCAAATTCCGCATATGCGTTGGCAGTTCTTCCAGCCTCTTTTTGCTGACCAAGTCGGCCCCGTAGACAAATTTAGGGGTTATATCAGCAATGGGTAGTGCATCATCTTGGGAACTCAGCAATTCCTTCACAGTACAATTCATTTGAGCCGCTAGCGTCGCAGCTGCTTCCATATCGAAATCACCATGTCCCTAGTACACCAAGGGAACATCTAACACTTTGAGGGGTGGGATCGATTGTTTGGCCTGTTCTCCGAGCTGGGGAACGTCCTTTCTTTTTCTGCTTGTTGTCGCTTGCTGGGCCTTGAGGGGTGCACTTTTTGTACTTGATTTCTTCCCGCCTGCACTTTTAGTTGATGATTTGCTCATGCTGGCACTTTTCTTCTCTTTGCTCTGCTCAATTACCTTCGCAAGTGTGCCTGTATAGTCATCCTTCTTCTCGTGTAAGTCATATTGCGATGGTGTGTTCAGAAAATAAAGAGCATATGCTTTTTGCTTCTCGGTGTATGGCGTTGGGGGCTTGGGTTTTTCCTTATGAAAATGTTCATGCAGTTGGCTCTTTGCAACGGCATCACTTTCCTTGTTAGTAAGATCGTAAGCACGGGGGGGGGGGAACCTTTGGTACTCTTGGGAGGGCGACAGTCGGCGGATAGGACTCTTGCCACGCTTCCGCTTGGGTGCCTGCCGAGTCTTAGTGGGCGCAGGCGGCAGCGAGGACGGCTGAGCCGGCTGTGGAGATCGAGATGGACTAGGGATGTGGTGGTCGTACTCATGGGGTGATGGTGACATGTGACCACTCGGAGGAGACGATGGTGACCTGCGACCACTCGAAGGAGGTGATGGTGACCTGCGACGACTCGTAGGGGGTACCCAGCCTGGAAGCCTGATGTTTTTCTTCTCCCAAAGAATGATGTCACCCACTACCTCTCCGAGTGTAAGCGGACCTTCACCTCCAGGGATTTCAAGCTGCAATGACTCAAATGATGGTACAATTGTATCCACCTCGACACGAGCATAGCCAACTGGAATCTAATTGACATGCCATAGTGCCGACTTACCTTCAAGTCCTAATGCAGGTACAACAAAGCCGACCGCCACCTTAAGATATAGGTTCCTAAACACCTGATGGAGATCCCAAGGTGAACTAGGAGGTGCGTCATAATATTGAAGAAGGATGGTGGGAACAACAACTCGAAGCTGAAAAGACATTCGACCACATCAACCTGTAACCCTGATAAATTTTTTTTGGATCCATTACCTTCTGAGAAATTGCATTGAGGAATGCACATACCTTCACAATGGCTAGTCGAACATTTTCTGGTAGTAGTCCCCTCAATGCAACTGGAAGCAATTGTGTCATAAGCACGTGGCAGTCATGAGACTTTAGGTTCTGGAATTTTTTCTCCTTCATATTTACTAGACGGAACCTGATACGTCGCAAATGTATCTATAATTTCTTATGTTCCATGCTACTTTTATTACAATACTTGAATGTTTTATACATACTTTACAGCATTATTATACATTTTCCGGCACTAACCTATTAACAAGATGCCGAAGTGCCAGTTGCTGTTTTCTGTTGTTTTTGGTTTCAAAAATCCTAGTAAGGAAATATTCTCGGAATTGGACGAAATCAACGCCCAGGGGCCTATTTTTACACGAAGCTTCCAGGAGACCGAAAGCGAGACGAAGTGGGGCCACGAGGTGGCCAGACACCAGGGCAGCGCGGCCCAGGCCCTGGCCGCGCGGCCC
>NC_061510.1:92805424-92946795 GCF_022539505.1 Lolium rigidum | reverse complement strand
GCTAGTAATTTTAAATATAGTATACACGTCAAAAATATCATTGCTTTGGTCCAAGGACCTTGTAACAAAAATATAGAACTTCGACATTAAGATACTCGAGGGCTTGCAGTCCATCAAGATGTCTTATTACAACAGAAGGAGAAATCTTCGAAAAAAGAAAAAACAGTACAAACTCTAGCCAAAAGGCTCGGGGCTCCAACAATATAGAACACTTTGCAATATACAACAAATTTCTTCGACAAGGTTTTGCAATATGGAACAAATCAGTCAAAACCTAAAATACTATCTATTGACAAGCCTCTGGTTGTTTTATGCTCAGCATAAGCTCCCTTGACGAAGAATTCTGAGTCCATCCGAAGAAGCTCATCTATCATCGACTCGGCCACAGGAGTCACCATCGCATTGATTGTGTCAATATCATTCTTCCACCGCGATTTTTTCGCCAGGCAATCAACGACAATCTTCGTCAGGTCTAATTTTGGATGGCAAATATTTATCATAATCATGGCGAATCTTGCTCCGGCGATCAATTGAGCACGCACAAAATTATGAATACGAGGAGCATCTCTGAATGTCTCCAGCAATTCAGGAAGAGTTGTAGGAACCTCATTTCGAGGAAACAAAGTCTTGAAAACAAGGGTTAATGTTGTCGTGCAAAAATTGAGAAATTCGCGCACTTGGCAAGCACGATCTTGGAACCTGACAATCTGCTGGGTTCGTTCAGGGGTGGCCCAGAATAAACAGCCATGGTTAAGGGAAAGGTTGACAAGAAGATTCGTTCTCTCGTTCACCCTTCGATCTTCGGCGGCAGCATCAAGAACTGAGCCTATTAGGCAACAAGGCAAAAAACTTGGAAGAAGGCACAGTAAAATAAAGAGGAGGCATTGTGAGGTTAGAAAAACATACCTAACATATCCGTGCTAGCTTCCAACATTAGCTCGAGCATGCTATTTTCTCGGGTAGTAGCTCCTTTTGCTTCCAATACAGCAGTATCCTTGGCAACCATAGCCTCTTCGGCTTGCTGAAGAGCAAGTTTCTCTTGTTCAGACGCTTTTCGAGATTGTTCCATCATTGCAAGAGTTTGTTTCTTCATGGATTGGAGTTGTTGTCGAAGTTCTTCCAAACCTTCGGCCGAACTCTTACACGAAGAATTCTCAATAAATTCAACAGAGACAGAAGTTTTCTTCAAATGAGACGAAGGAAAAACCTCGGAAGGACCAGGAGTTGTCGTATAGTTGTCAAAAATCAACTGAAAACAGAAATTTCGACATCAATTATCGAACAAAGATAGATTTCCATTCATTCTCATAATATGTACATGTCTATTACAAAAGAAGGACCTCTAGAGAACTACTGGAGCAATCATCGCCAAGAACACTACGGCGACAATGCCAAAAGGGGGAGATAAAACTAGAAAAGAAAAAAAAATAGCAAAGTGGTCTACTTGACCTCCGGCTTTGAAGAACTCGGAGCAGGTGCTGGTTTATATCCCAGAGTGGCGAGGATCTTCTTCGAATTGGGCTTTGCCGCTTTAATTAGCGACTGCCACTTCTTCGTCTCAATTTTCCCCGTGTCGCCAACTTTGGACCAGTCGATTTGTTGCTGACTCTCGGCAATCAAAGCCATGGTACCTTCGACGCCAACCTTTAGTCCTTCTTGATGAAGTTGAAGTCCAAGGTCTTCTTTGCCATTGAAGCACTGGGCAAGATCAATGAAAGTCGCAGGTTGCTCCTTCTTGTGGAAGAAATAGGGGAAGAGCCACGACAGACCAGCTTCAGCTTCATCTAATCCGTTACGAGCTTCCGTCCCGTGAATTTCGAGGAGAGAAAGCGCATCGAGAAGCTCATCATCTTCCGGATTTTCCAGCTCATATTCTTGATGTGTCCTCCCTGCTTAAAGCATAAATACAAAGAAGGTTATCGAAAAGAAAAAAGGAGGGAGACCAAAACACGAAGTGAGAAAACACCAAGGGTGTGAGAACTTACTAACAAAACGTCGACTTTGAGTTTCTAGTCGACTGAGGATCTCCTCTTCTCGAGCAGAATGCTGAGCTACATTCTCTTCCAAGGCCCTTTTTGCGTCGCTGAGTCTTTTTTCAAGATCCTCGACAGTTTTTGTGTGCGTACTCTCGCTATGTTCTAACTCAATAGTGAGGGCGTCAGCACGTTTGTTGGCTTCTACCAGTTTCTCTGCCAACATAAAGACAGATAAGCACCGATAGTAACAGGAAAAACTCGACAAAGAAAGCTGGACAGAACGAGTGAGTACCTTCAAGTTCGCGGGTGTAATCACGGTACCCGATAAATTGGGTACCAAAGCGGACGAGCTCTTTCATAAAAGGCTGGAGAGAAAAGGATCAATATAGGAAGAAGCAAAAGTTGATATCAAGGAGAAAAAGAAGAAAATTTCAAGCAAAAAGTCAATACAGAACAATTTACCTCTTCCATCAGAGAAGTCGAGGAACAACCAGTTAATACGGTTGGTTCCTTGGTTGTTTCTACCCTAGCTCTCTTCGGGGAAGGAGCTTGGGGGCTTTGAGATGGTCTTGAATGTTCAAGGTTTTGCGGCGGAGGGGAAGCTTCGTCTCCATCAGGACGAGCTTCTGAAACAACCAAAGTATGAGACGTGCTCGTTCGGGCAGTCTCATCAACAGGTGCATCTCCCTCTTCATCGTCACTATTATAAATATAGCGACAAGATAAAATAGCAAGCTCAAAAACATCGACAAAGGGAAAATACAGTACATAGCAATTCCAAAAAACTTACGAGCTGACGAGTGCAGCACCGTAAAGATCCAAAGTCTCTTCCTCGGCATCAAGTGCAGATTTTTCGGCACGGGAAGTATTAACTTTGGAGACGCCGGAGTCAATGGCTTCATCCCTTTTCCTTTTGCCCTTTGGAGAAGCAGCAGGAAGAGATGAGCGCGTCGACGAAGAAACTTCGGCCTCAGTCTCTTTTTCAAGTGAAGCCGCAGATTTGTGGGAATCCCCGGCTCCACTTTCAGGGCGAGAGATACCCTGATTGTCGTCGGTGACAACAGCCCGTTCTTCGACTTCCCCACCTTCGGGAAGGGGAGGAAGAGAAGACAGAACAAGGTGACCCTGTAGAAAGTAAAGAAAATCGACAAAATAGTTATATTTTCCTATAAGTAAAATAGTCGACATAAAAATTCGAGAAGAAGGAACATTAGCGGCGAAAAACAAAGTACCTCAGGAAGAGGATTGGCGCGACAAAATGGCGCAACCTTGCAAGAAGTTGGAATGGTGTCTTTCTTGCTAAGCTTGGAAATTCTTCGGATTAGCTTCTCCAAATCTTTTGCAGAAAGATCCGTGGAGAGCCTCTCGACATCTTCATCACCAGCATACATCCAGAGGGGATTTTTTCGAGCCTGCAGAGGCTGCATTCTAATCCTAAGAAAGTAAGCTGTGATTTGGATACCCGAAAGCTCCTTGCCTCGGGTAGTCTGAAGTTCACGGATGCGAGTCATCAGCGCCTCTGTCGCAATTTTTCTTCTTCAGAAGCTTCGGCATCCCAGGAGCGGCGGCGAAGAATTTTAGCCTTCCCGTCAAAAGGGGCGATGTTGTACTCCATCGAGTCAGAACTTTCCTCGTGCACATACAGCCACCTTTTACGCCAGCCTTGGACAGAGTCAGGAAATTTGACGTCGAAGTAATCGATGTCAGAACGAACATAGATAACGACGCCGCCGATATTATAGGCGACGCCGTGAGAGCCATTACGGCGGAGACAAAAGATGCGTTTCCACAGAGCCCAGTTAGGTTGGACTCCAAGAAAGCATTCGCACAATGTGATAAAAATCGACACGTGCAAGATGGAATTGGGCGTCAGCTGATGAAGCTGAAGCCCATAAACAAAAAGAAGACCCCGGAGAAACTCGTGGATAGGAGGAGAAAGACCACGGATAAGATGGTCAACGAAACTAACCCGATACTCCATCGGAGGCTTGGGGTAGCTTTCCTCGCGGGGGAAGCGCAGTGCATCCTTCTTTTTGGTGAATCTCAACCTCTTCAGCAGGTTCATGTCTTGATTGGAGATCTTGGATCTCTCCCACTCCAGATCTTCGGCGGCCATTGGAGGATTTTGGAGCGCTGGAGTATGCGTGTCGTGGGGAAGACGAATCCTACTAGAGGAGAGTAGAACAGCAAAGGCTTGGAGGAGCGCACAAGGCAATGAGCGCAATGGAGGATTTGTGGCAGAGGCGCAGATGGGCGGAGTGAGCGAAAGTGACAGAGGAAGAAGATGATGGAATTAAATAGAGGTGCGGTGAATCGACGCAGCCATTCGATGAAAAATTTACGGCGTAGATGGATTACACGTGGACAAGGGGTAAAAATGGCTTTTCACTAAGAAAAGAAAAGACAGAGGGTACAGTACGTGCGCCAGAAAAAGTGGAGGACGTGTGTCCCCCACTTGCACGACGTGTCAATCAGATGGGGAATTTGGACCCACAAGGCAGTGAGAGGAGCGGTTTTCGCATATTTCCAATACAGAAATCGTGGCTATCATCAGCAATGACGTCATCATGGTAAAAGAAAAGCTCGATTATGAAGCTGGGAGAGATTATCGACAACGCAAGATGATTTTTGAGAGCCTTTGATCAAATACAAGTTTTTGCCCAAATGCTCGGGGGCTACTTTGGAAAAACAGAAAATTTCGAGTATGACAAGATAGAAATGGCGAGAGCCTATGATCAAATGTGAGCATTTGTTCATAGCCTCGGGGGCTACTCCCATCGGGAGCGCTGGTCGCGCACCCGATAGATACAAAAATATCGAGAAAGATTATAAATATAGCGGCAGAGGGTACTAATCTGTGGAGCCTACACCCAAGCACAAGTTCTTGGCTGTAGCCTCGGGGGCTACTCCCATCGGGAACGCTGTTCGCGTACCCGGTGAATCTTGATTAAAATAAAGAAATAAAAGTCAGTATATTTCGAGTTACACAGATAACTCTACATATACTCCCATCGGGAAGGCAAAATAAGTCATCAAATATGACTCGATAAAATGTGCTATTCCAACAGCCGAAAAGCACTCGACAAAATATTCTCAGAGCGCTAAAAGTCACGAATAAATCTCTCGAATGCCGCAAAACTTTGCGAAGGTAAGACCCCGGATCCGTTCGAGCGGCGTGGCACCGTCTCCGACGGCGGATTGCTACTATTTTCCGTATCAACGGATACGAAGAAAAATCCTAACGGACGCGTTAGGTACCCGATAAAATATGACTGGGACTCGACAGAATGGTAAGACCTTAAGCGGCACCTGTCGAAGTTTACACCAGTATCCCGAGATCATGTCCAGGGACGTGATTTTGAAGTAGGTTTTTGCGGATTGCCACTAGAGAAGTTAACTAGTACCTGATCCGTCAGATGAACTAGCCCCAATTACCGTTATCCCTGTACAAAATAGTGTTTGCATATCGAAAGATTATGTAATGAGTAAAATTGGAGATTTCCCCTGATTCTTTGATTCAAGAAAAATCTCGGGGGCTACTGACATAGGCATCCCCTATGGGCCTGCCAAAGATGGTACCCGGGGTTTAATCAAAGCCCAAGACTCGAAGAATAAGAAGACTTGGAAGCCCATTTAGAGTTAAGGAAATATAGTTTGTATTAGGAAAGATAGAGATTTGTAATCTTACGGGTTGGGTACGAAACCCTCCCGAACTCTGTAACTTGTGTACTACGAAACCCTCGGCTCCGCCTCCTATATAAGGGGGGGTCGAGGGACAAAGAAAGGATCGAATCTACTGTCAACATAACCCTAGTTTTCATAATCGTCGAGTACTTTTCGGCTGAAACCTTCGAGATCTACTTGCCCTCTACTTCTAGCAAAACCCTAGTCTACGATCTGTAGGCATTGACAAATTAATCCTTTGTCAGCCGGAACCGGGAGGATCCCGCCATGGGAAGCTTCAACGACTCCATCGCAGTGGGGCGTGTTCTGTATGCCGGAAATTTTCCGATCATCCCTCAGGACGAGTGCTGGATTCCATCTAGGACCGACCCCGTCAAGCTCTCCATCGTCCCAATCGGCAGCATACACATCTTCATCGACGTAACCGTCGATTCTGACGAAAACGCACTAGTAAGTAATGCTGACGCGACCACCACTGAGTAGGACGCAGTCGCGAAGATCCGATCTAAGTCGCAGGAACTTCCTAAGGAAGATTCCGCTTTAGATCTAAAAAATTCAAAGCCCACCCAATCCACCCCTGAGCATGAAAGTACGATGGAGGACCAATGCAGATCCGCCTGGGTCTCCTAGGTGTTAGAGAAGCAAAGGTGTCACTTCGTGCACTTCCTTGCACATACCGCAGGAACTGCCCCTCCCGAGGAGGGAGCCGGACCCATGCAGGTTGAGGATGCCGGAGACAATAACGCTCTGGGTCAGCAAGAGGATGCCGGAGACAACGAAGACTCGATACTCGAGAACCTGAGCCCACTATCCTGCGATGCATCTTCCATGGACTCAAAAGAGTACAACCGTATGATGAAGGAGTTGGAGGACAACGGGAAATCTGAAGAAGAATCCGCTCCGCCAAAGCAGATCCTCGCGACCGAAACTGGATTGGAGGAGACTCCGCCTCAGAAAAGACTCCCCCCAACACCGCAATTCCGGGTCCGTCCAATCCAGGTGCACCGCATCGGGTTCGTACCTGTATTACGCTGGAGCCCCATCAAGGATGTGGCCTTGGCTTTGGTGAAGGGATATCAATGGAGGAACTCACCAGGATAGCAGGCAAGAATGGCGAGAACATCACATACACGGAAATTCTCACCAAACCAATAACAGCAGAAGAAGCCGCAGATCCGGAAGCTTTAGAAGCTAAAAGGAAAGAACTGCTGGCTGAAGCTCAAAAGCTCGTCAAGACCGCATCAACAGTGCTTGCGGACAAGATGGAAACCGATGAGATGATGCAAGTGGTCGAGGAACAAGAACGCAAGACCATGCAATACTTGAACAAGGCCACAGAGCTTTGGGATAGGTGGAAGAAGGTAGTCCATGATGCTAAAGAGGAGGTGGAAAAGCTCCGTCGGGAAGCTATCCGCACTCGACAAATGAATTTTGACAGCCCCACCGATCATCGGCTGCTCGCGACCCCGAAGGATAACATGAAGATGGCAGCGGAACTCGTGGCCAAAAATGATAAGGAAATCGACATCGTCCAGCTCCGCACACTCGTCGCTACAGCAATGAAGCAATAGAGTAAGGCGGATACTTTGCGCAGGATGGAATCCGACCCGGAGGTATGTGATGGGATTCGTAGCATAGAAAACAAAAAATTTCCTACCGCAAGAACGAAAACCAAGCCAAGATCTAATCTAGAAGACGGTAGCAACGAGGAGATGATGAGACTAACCCTCGAAGATTCACAAAGCTTAACGAGATTAGATCTCGGGGTGGATGTAGACGATCACTTGCCGCTTGCAAAAGCGCGTAGAAGATCTTCATCTCGACGGTGCCACAATCGGGCAGCACCTCTGTACTCGGTCACACGTTCGGTGTTGATGAAGACGACGTCCTTCTCCCCGTTCCAGCGGGCAGCGGAAGTAGTAGCTCCTCCTTGAATCCGGCAGCACGACGGCGTGGTGGCGGTGGCGATGGAGATCTCCGGCGGAGCTTCGCTAAGCGTTTGCGGGAGAGGTGGAGGAGTTGGGGCGGCTAGGGTTTGGGAGAGGGGGTTGCCGGCCACTATGGGATGCGGCCAAGCTATGGCTTGAGGTGGCCGGCCCCCTCCCCTTGTCCCTCATTATATAGGTGGAACACCCAAGAGTTGGTCTACAAGTCTTCGAATAAGACCCCAAACCAAAACCTTCCATATCACATGAAACCTACCCAAGGAGGGATTCCCACTTGAGGTGGGATTCCCACCTTTCCTTGGAGGGGGTGGCCGGCCCCTTTGGTGGAGTCCACTTGGGACTCCACCCCTCTAGGGTTGGCCGGCCATGGGTGGTGGAGTCCCTTCGGGACTCCGCCTTCCAAAGTGATTTCTTCCGGACTTTTCTAGAACCTTCCATAAATGCACCGGATCATTTTCAAACTTATAAAATGACTTCCTATATATGAATCTTATTCTCCGGACCATTCCGGAACTCCTCGTGATGTCCTGAATCCCATCCGAGACTCCGAACAAAACTTCGAACTCCATTCCATATTCAATATCTACTCAAACGACATCAAACCTTAAGTGTGTCACCCTACGGTTCGCGAACTATGCAGACATGGTTGAGACTTCTCTCCGACCAATAACCAATAGCGGGATCTGGAGATCCATAATGGCTCCTACATATTCAAAGATGACTTAGTGATCGAATGAACCATTTACATATGATACCGATTCCCTTTGTCTCGCGATATATTACTTGTCCGAGGTTTGATCATCGGTATCTCGATACCTTGTTCCACCTCGTCTCCTGGAAAGTACTCTTTTCTCGTACCGTGGTATGTGGTCTCTTATGAACCATTCATATGCTTGCAAGCTATTTAGACGACATTCCACCGAGAGGGCCCAGAGTATATCTATCCGTCATCGGGATGGACAAATCCCACTGTTGATCCATATGCCTCAAGCTCATACTTTCCGGATACCTAATCCCACCTTTATAACCACCCATTTACGCAGTGGCGTTTGATGTAATCAAAGTACCCTTCCGGCATAAGTGATTTATATGATCTCATGGTCGAAAGGACTTGGTAACTATGTATCGAAAGCTTATAGCAAATGAACTTAATGACGTGATCTTATGCTACGCTTAATTGGGTGTGTCCATTACATCATTCACATAATGATATAACATTGTCATTAATAACATCTAATGTTCATGATCACGAAACGATGATCATCTATTAATCAACAAGCTAGTTATACAAGAGGCTTCACTAGGGACTTCTTGTTGTTTACATAACACACATGTATCAATGTTTCGGTTAATACAATTATAGCATGGTATATAAACATTTATCATAAACACAAAGATATATAATAACCAATTTATTATTGCCTCTTGGGCATATCTCCAACAGTGTCCCACTTGCACTAGAGTCAATAATCTAGATTACATTGTAAGGTACCTAACACCCATGGCTTTCCGGTGTTGGTCATGCTTTGCCCTAGGGAGAGCTTTAGTCAACGGATCTGCTGCATTCAGATCAGTGTGTACTTTGCAAATCTTTGCTTCTTCATCTTCGATGTACTCGCGAATCGAATGAAAACGCAGCTTGATATGCTTTAGCTTTTTGTGTGACCTTGGTTCTTGTGCATTGGCGATGGCACCCATGTTGTCACAATAAATGACTAGTGGGTCCAATGAACTAGGAACCACACCGAGATCAACAATGAACCTCTTCATCCATACCGCTTCCGATGAAGCCTCCGAAGCCGCTATGTATTCCGATTCTGTTGAAGACTTCGCCACCGTGCACTGCTTGGAGCTGCACCAGCTTACCGCATCACCATTCAATATAAACACGTACCCAGACTGAGACTTAGAGTCATCAGGATCAGTGTTCCAACTTGCATCGGTGTAACTGGTTACAACGAGCTCTTGGTCACCTCCATAACAAAGAAACATATCCTTAGTTCTTTTCAAGTACTTCAGGATATTATTGACCGTTGTCCAGGTGTTCCATTCCCGGATCACTTTGATATCTCGCTAGTCAAACTAACAGCATGCACTATATCCGGTCTAGTACACAGCGATGGCATACATGATAGAGCCTATCGCCGAGGCATAGGGGATCTGATTCATCCTCTCTCTTTCTTCTGCCGTAGCCGGACCTTGAGTCTTACTCAAGACCTTACCTGGAAACATCGGTAAGAACCCTTTCTTACTTTCATCCATTCTAAAATTCTTTAGAATCTTGTCCAGGTATGTACTCTGTGAAAGCCCTATTAGGCGTCTTGATCTATCTCTATTAATCTTGATGCCTAAAATGTACGCTGCTTCACCGAGGTCCTTCATTGAAAAACACTTATTCAAATAACCTTTTACACTGCTTAATAGTTCTATATCATTCCCAATCAATAATATGTCATCTACATATAATATCAGGAATGCTACAGAGCTCCCACTCACTTTCTTGTAAATACAGGCCTCTCCATGGCACTGTATAAACCCGAAGTCTTTGATCACCTTATCAAAGCGTCGGTTCCAACTCCTGGATGCATGCTTCAGTCCATAAATGGAACACTGAAGTTTGCATACCATGTTAGCATTTTTAGGATCGACAAAACCCTTGGGTTGTACCATATACAACTCTTCCTCAATGTCACCATTAAGGAACGCCGTTTTGACATCCATCTGCCAAATCTCGTAATCGAAAAATGCAGCTATTGCTAACAAAATCCTCACAGATTTTAGCTTCGCTACAGGTGAGAAAGTCTCATCGTAGTCAACACCTTGAATTTGTCGGAAACCCTTTGCGACAAGTCGAGCTTTATAAACAGTAACATTACCGTCAGCATCTGTTTTTCTCTTGAAGATCCATTTATTCTCAACAGCCTTGCGGCTATCAGGTAGATCTACCAAAAGTCCATACTTTGTTATCATACATGGGGATTTCATGGCTTCTTGCCATTTGTTGGAATCTGGGCTCATCATCGCTTCTTCATACGTCACAGGGTCCTCATCATTGTTGTCCACAATCATGAGATTTAGACAAGAATCATACCAATCAGGAGTGGTACGTTCTCTTGTCGACCTGCGAGGTTCAGTAGCTACTTCGCTCGAAGTTTCATGATCATTATCATTAGCTTCCTCTGTTACCGATGCGGGCGGCACAGGAACATCTTCCGGTACTGCGCTACTCTAATCAACGAGAGAAGGTTCAGTAACCTCGTCGAGTTCTACTTTTCTTCCAGTCACTTCTTTAGTGAGAAACTCTTTCTCAAGAAAGGTTCCGTTCTTAGCAACAAATACTTTGCCCTCGGATCTGTGATAGAAAGTATACCCTATAGTTTCCTTAGGGTATCCTATGAAGACACATTTCTCCACTTTGGGTTCCAGCTTGTCCGGTTGTAACTTTTTTACATAGGCTTCGCAACCCCAAACTTTAAGGAACGACAGCTTAGGTTCTTATTAAACCATAATTCATACGGTGTCGTTGCAACGGATTTCGATGGTGCCCTATTTAAAGTGAATGCAGCTGTCTCTAATGCATAACCCCAAAACGATAACGGCAAATCAGTAAGAGACATCATAGAACGAACCATATCTAAGAGAGTTCGATTACGATGTTCGGACACACCATTGCGTTGTGGTGTTCCCGGCGGTGTCAACTGTGAAAGTATTCCGCATTTCTTTAAATGCATGCCAAACTCATAACTCAGATATTCGCCTCCGCGATCAGATCGCAGAAACTTGATCTTCTTGTTACGTTGATTTTCTACTTCACTTTGGAATTCTTTGAACTTCTGGAAAGTCTCGGATTTATGTTTCATGAAATAGATATACCCATATCTACTCAGATCATCTGTGAAGGTTAGAACATAACGATAACCACCGCGCGAGGCTACACTCATTGGTCCGCACACATCGGTATGTATGATTTTCAATAAGTCTGTAGCTCGCTCCATAATACCGCGAGAATGGAGTCTTAGTCATTTTTCCCATTAGACATGCTTCACATCTGTCAAGTGACTCAAAGTCAAGTGACTCAAGTAATCCATCGGAATGGAGTTTCTTCATGCGTTTCACTCCAATATGACCAAGACGACAGTGCCACATATAAGTAGAATTATCATTCAATTTAATTCGTTTAGCATCAATGTTATGAACATGTGTATCACTACTATCGAGACTTAATAGAAATAAACCATTCTTCTCAGGGGCATGACCATAAAAGATATTATTCATAAAAATAGAACAACCATTATTCTCAGACTTGAATGAATAACCGTCTTGCATTAAACACGATCCAGATATAATGTTCATGCTCAACGCAGGCACCAAATAACAATTATTAAGGTCTAAAACTAATACCGATGGTAGATGTAGAGGGAGCGTGCCGACAGTGATCACATCGACCTTGGATCCATTTCCAACGCGCATCGTCACTTCATCCCTCGCTAGGCTTCGTTTATTCCGTAGTTCCTGTTTCGAGTTACAAATGTGAGCAACCGAACCAGTATCAAATACCCAGGCACTAGTACGAGAACCAGTTAGATAAACATCTATAACATGTATATCAGATATACCTTTCTTCTTCTTGACAAGGCCGCTCTTCAGATGAGCCAAGTACTTGGGGCAATTCCGCTTCCAGTGACCCTTCCCATTGCAGTAATAGCGATCGATATCGGGTTTAGGGCCACCCTTAGGCTTCTCGGGAGGCGCGGCAGCTTTCTTGCCACCCTTCTTGAGGTCCTTCTTAGGTTTACCCTCGCTTCTTGAACTTGGTGGTCTTATTGACCATCAACACTTGGTGCTCTTTTCGTATCTCAACCTCAGCAGATTTCAGCATGGAGAAGAGTTCAGGTAACTCCTTATTCATGTTCTGCATATTGTAGTTCATCACGAAGTTCTTGTAACTTGGTGGCAGTGATTGGAGAACACGATGAATACACAGCTGGTTAGGGATCACAATCCCCAAGTCACTGAGCTTCCTCGCGTGTCCGGACATGGCGAACACGTGCTCACTAAGGGAGCTGCCCTCTTCCATCATACAGCCAAAGAACTGCTTCGAGACCTCATAGCTCTCCACGGCCGCATGAGTTTCAAAGATAACTTTGAGCTCACGCATCATATCACAAGGGTCGTGGTGCTCAAAACGCTTTTGGAGCTCTGCCTCTAGGCTACATAGGATGGCACACTGAACTTGAGAGTACACTTTAGCCCGAGCTTCGAAAACATTCTTTTCTTCCTCGGATACTACAGGAGGTGGTGGGGAACCTAGCGGTGCATCAAGCACACATTGCAGATTTCCGCCATTGAGGAAGATCCTCACATGATGGAACCAGTCGGTGAAGTTGCTACCATTGCTTTTAAGCTTTTCTTTCTCTAGGAACTGGTTAAAATTGATTGATGGGGACGCCATGATCTACAACAATTATTTGCAATAGTTTAGACTAAGTTTATGATAAAATTGAGTTCAAATTTTAATTTAACAAAATTAAAACTAGGTTAACTCCCACTCAAAACAATATCCCTCGCATTGTCTTAGTGATCACACGAACCAAATCCACCACACCAAGTCCGATCATCATGAACAAGATGTAATTTCAATGGCGAACACCCAAGTGTTCATCATATCAATCATATGACTCATGCTCTACCTTTCGGTATCCCGTGTTCCGAGACCATGTCTGTACATGCTAGGCTCGTCAAGGCAACCTTAGTACCCGCGTGTACAAAACTGGCTTGTACCCGTTGTATGCACATGTAGAATCTATCACACCCGATCATTACGAGTGCTTTGAAACGACAAGTCTTAGCAACGGGGCATACTAAGGATGAACACTTTATTATCTTGATATTTAGTGAGAGGGATCATCTTATAATGCTACCGTCGCGATCTAAGCAAAATAAGATGCATAAAAGGATTAACATCACATACAATTCATATGTGATATGATATGGCCCTTTTGTCTTTGCGCCTTTGATCTTCATCTCCAAAGCACGGACATGATCCTCCATCATCAAAGAGCATGATCTCCATCATCGTCGGCGAAGCACCAAGGTCAATGGCGTCGTCTTCATGATTGTCCTCCATGTAGCAACTATTACAACCTCTTTGAAATACTACTCAACATGAAATTTAAAGACAACCATAAGGCTCCTGCCGGTTGCCACAATACAATAATGATCATCTCATACATATTCATCATCACATTATGGCCATATCACATCACCAAACCCTGCAAAAACAAGTTAGACGGTTCTAATTTGGTTTGCATATTTTACGTGGTTTAGGGTTTTCGCATAAGATCCAATCTACCTACGAACATGAACCACAACGGTGATACTAATGTTGTCAATAGAAAGAATAAGTTGGATCTTTACTATAGTAGGAGAGACAGACACCCGCAAAGCCACTTATGCAATACAAGTTGCATGTCGAGTGTGGAGCAAATCTCATGAACGCGATCATGTAAAGTTAGCCCGAGCCGCTTCATCCCACTATGCCACAAAGATGCAAAGTACTCGAACTAAAGACAACAAAGCATCAACGCCCACAAACAATTGTGTTCTACTCGTGCAACCAATCTATGCATAGACACGGCTCTGATACCACTGATGGGATTCGTAGCATAGAAAACAAAAAAATTCCTACTGCAAGAACGAAAACCAAGCCAAGATCTAATCTAGAAGACGGTAGCAACGAGGAGATGATGAGACTAAACCTCGAAGATTCACAAAGCTTAACGAGATTAGATCTCGGGGTGGATGTAGACGATCACTTGCCGCTTGCAAAAGCGCGTAGAAGATCTTGATCTCGACGGTGCGACAATCGGGCAGCACCTCCGTACTCGGTCGCACATTCGGTGTTGATGAAGACGACGTCCTTCTCCCCGTTCCAGCGGGCAGCGGAAGTAGTAGCTCCTCCTTGAATCCGGCAGCACGATGGCGTGGTGGCGGTGGCGATGGAGATCTCCGGCGGAGCTTCGCTAAGCGTTTGCGGGAGAGGTGGAGGAGTTGGGGCAGCTAGGGTTTGGGAGAGGGGGTGGCCGGCCACTATGGGGTGCGGCCAAGCTATGACTTGAGGTGGCCGGCCCCCTCCCCTTGTCCCTCATTATATAGGTGGAACACCCAAGAGTTGGTCTACAAGTCTTCGAATAAGACCCCAAACCAAAACCTTCCATATCACATGAAACCTACCCAAGGAGGGATTCCCACTTGAGGTGGGATTCCCACCTTTCCTTGGGAGGGGGTGGCCGGCCCCTTTGGTGGAGTCCACTTGGGACTCCACCCCTCTAGGGTTGGCCGGCCATGGGTGGTGGAGTCCCTTCGGGACTCCGCCTTCCAAAGTGATTTCTTCCGGACTTTTCTAGAACCTTCCATAAATGCACCGGATCATTTTCAAACTTATAAAATGACTTCCTATATATGAATCTTATTCTCCGGACCATTCCGGAACTCCTCGTGATGTCTGGAATCCCATCCGAGACTTCAAACAAAACTTCGAACTCCATTCCATATTCAATATCTACTCAAACGACATCAAACCTTAAGTGTGTCACCCTACGGTTCGCGAACTATGCAGACATGGTTGAGACTTCTCTCCGACCAATAACCAATAGCGGGATCTGGAGATCCATAATGGCTCCTACATATTCAAAGATGACTTAGTGATCGAATGAACCATTTACATATGATACCGATTCCCTTTGTCTCGCGATATATTACTTGTCCGAGGTTTGATCATCGGTATCTCGATACCTTGTTCCACCTCGTCTCCTGACAAGTACTCTTTTCTCGTACCGTGGTATGTGGTCTCTTATGAACCATCCATATGCTTGCAAGCTATTTAGACGACATTCCACCGAGAGGGCCCAGAGTATATCTATCCGTCATCGGGATGGACAAATCCCACTGTTGATCCATATGCCTCAAGCTCATATTTTCCGGATACCTAATCCCACCTTTATAACCACCCATTTACGCAGTGGCGTTTGATGTAATCAAAGTACCCTTTTGGCATAAGTGATTTATATGATCTCATGGTCGAAAGGACTTGGTAACTATGTATCGAAAGCTTATAGCAAATGAACTTAATGACGTGATCTTATGCTACGCTTAATTGGGTGTGTCCATTACATCATTCACATAATGATATAACCTTGTCATTAATAACATCCAATGTTCATGATCACGAAACGATGATCATCTATTAATCAACAAGCTAGTTATACAAGAGGCTTCACTAGGGACTTCTTGTTGTTTACATAACACACATGTATCAATGTTTCGGTTAATACAATTATAGCATGGTATATAAACATTTACCATAAACACAAAGATATATAATAACCAATTTATTATTGCCTCTTGGGCATATCTCCAACAGTATGCGTGTCCACTGCATAGAAGAATGCCTCAGGGAGGGAACGTCGTGATGAGCAATCGCGCACTGGATCTATGGAGCGCAGAAGAAAGACCAGAGAACATCCAAATCCGATCCCCATACCTTCGGATACTCCTCCGGCTGGGAAGGATAAAGGAAAGGATCCGATGTATACTGGCAGGGACAAGTACCGGAACCCATCTCCTCCGCCCCGGAATCTCTTCCTTATAATGTGTTCCTTCAAAACTCTTGGTAAATCCCTCTCATTAATAATATCTAAGCATATAGGCAATTGCAAATCATATTTTTCAAGAACAAGATAAAAGGAAAACTCTTTTTGTATTTTTGTGAATTGGGATTGAGGGGGAAAATAAAAATATTGGTAAAAAAAGTAAGGAACTAAAAACAAACAAATGAAATGGAAAACGAACTAAAACGGAAATAAAATAAAAAGCAAAGTGTTGAACAGACCAACACGACTGTTTCAAAGGTCTTTCAAAGAGCTGGAGTACAAATTTATTCAACACAAACAAAAATGCTTGAGGAACACATCCCCAAGCTTAGGCTTTTGCAAGCCCTCTTGTTGAGCTCATTGTGGTGGGATAATTCCCAAAGTTTCATTGGCCGCTCCAATGAGTGAACTAGGAATTGGGATTGGTGGTGTTGTCTCGAAGCTTGATGGCGAGGTTGCTCAGGTTCTCAATGCTTCCTTCGAGCGCGTACATGTCCTGATAGGTGGTGAAGTCGTGGAATGGCTGCTGCTCCTGTTCTGGTCCTAGATGTTCTTGTTCAACTTCCTCTTCTCCTTCGGGTTCATCTTGTTGTTGTGGCAGATTTGCCTCAACCTGCGCATCATAATGCAGACACCTATCCTCGAGAGAGAATAGACCATTAGGCAGAGGGGCAACGTGTGGGGCCCCGGACTAGCTGTCTGAAACACGTGTTATGCATACACATTCACGATCCCATGATTAGTGTGTCGTGAAAGCATAACCGAACCGGTATCAAATACATCATCCATTACAGTACCGAATAAAATGATTACAACAGGTCACATGACCAGTACTTACATAAGTGCCGCAACGGCAGGAGATCAACAATCACACAGCGGAAATACTTCAGACGAAAGCGTTTGCATGGACCAAGTCATGCCATAACCCTACATGCAACTGACTGGGAAGACGTTCCTAGCTCACATAGACGTCGTCGACTCCTTCTCCATCTGTCGGATTCCACCAAGTCTGGCCAAGTAAATAGCCATGGACAAAGCCATGAGTACATTATGAATTGTACTCGCAAACCACCTTAGAGAGAAGTAAAGGATATGCAATTTGGCAGTAGCAAGGAATAGGCACTATTCTAAGGTTACAAGGAGCGAGAGATAGTTTCTCTCGAGAATGATGACATCTCTATATCTTCGTTGAAAAAAGTTCTGTAAACACTTTTCATTTGAAGACTAGTAGGTAAGGGTGACCCATTTTTCCTTTCCGGCCATCAAAATGACCCAAAAAAAATACCAACTTTCTCTTGTACCTCCCAGGTACACCTCCTCCAGTCCCACTGGTATTTTTCCGTACCTCCCAGGTACTCTTCCAAAATTCTTTTTGGAAAACTCTTTTATAAAAACAAAACTCCCTTTGATACTCAACACTTCCTTTCCCCTGTCCATTGCCGCGGACACGGCTATTCGAATAGATTTACACTCTGCAGAGATTGTACACTTTCCCCACAAGATCCAAATACTCATCGTGTGGGCATCATCCCTGCATAACAACATATGCCACGACAAGTACCCGATCGTAGTTTTTCGCCTGCTCGCCTTCGCCTAAGACATGCCGCCTAGTGTTGTACCTCTCAACACCAGAGTCCGAGGGGTCGTTTAGCCAGGAGTAGCAAATATCCCGACCAGCTCGACCCTCCGGAATGTCGCGACCAACTGCAGGGCATTATTCAATGGGAGCTCATAGGTTGTACCCCTGCCATCTGTCTGAGACGAAAAGGTGTTCCCAGTTCGTCGGGAAGGCCACGGTCGATATCTGTCCATGCTCGGACTACCCCTTACATTTGCAGGACCCAAACTAAAGCGAGACAAACTACTACGCTACGCCCCGTCCCACTAAAGGGTAATGTGGTTGTACTGGCTAGGTCCGGTGATGTACACAGTCAACAAAAGGTTTTTCGAAAACAATTTTATTCACTTCTCTTGCTCCCAGCAAGTCCTTTCTGCTAAAAAACAATTAGTCAAAACCACACTTGGGCAGGGCTACCCCATTCCAAGGTTTTTGAAACACTTCTTTTCTAGAAAACATTTTCGTCCCCAACCTATAGTCCGACTTTTCTTTGAAAAGCGGCGACAAGAATGATAAGGTGTTAAGCACCATATCCCTAGCAAGTGTTTGATCAGTAGGTATCACGAGGGCTGCACCCATAAGGGTGGAATAGCAAAACACCGAGTGGTAGGGCCACTCACATGAAGAAATAATCATGCAATTTATAAAAGTGATAATAATGCAAGAGTAAGATAATTAGGTTGAGATATGCATCAAAAGGTGGCTTGCCTTGGTTGGCTATTTGTCCCTGGACTTCTTCTTTACGAACTTCTGCTCTTCTTTCCTCTTCGAGATCCTCTCATTCTTGTCCGATTGTGATCGCATTCTAACATCACAAAATAAAAGGCGAACGATCAACACATAACCATAGCGTCAAACACACACACACACACACAACTAGTAGCAACCACTCAATCAGAGGCACTAATCACATCAAACAAAAAGCACCTCGGGCAAGATGGTTTATAAAAGAACTATTTCTATCGTTACTGGAAAAGGGCCTTAACAGAACATTTATTTGCTAAAAAGGATCTGCCTCTCAACAAGGCATAAACTACTTAAGCACTAGCGGCTAACGACTTTTGGAAGCCACCAGAAGTGGTCTGGTGCCACAGTTCAGTATAAAACATTTTAAACAAAAACAACACAATTTCCCTATGTGTAAAATCAGCACTAGCATCAATTTAATAAGCCACTCCAGAATGATGCACACAAAATTTTGGTAAAATCACAGTATGTAAAGGTTCATAAACACAAGCTACTAAAGTGGTTTCACTATTTTACGGTTTTTAAAACAAAAGATGTGGTTTTTACAATTCCAGAAATGACTTGGGAACCATTTAAATGGCCTAAATCTTTTTGTGAATCACAAAAATACATGCAGCATACCTACAGAAATCTAACAACATGTAGAGCACACATGCACAAGAATCACATGAAAATAAGTTTTTAAATAACCTAGACAAATTAAACAAGACAGAAACCAGAGAACATAAACAGCTAGGCACACCAGTATCAGAGCATCATCAACCAGAGCCAAGCATACCCATGGATAGCTAAAGCTAAATGTGATCTAACCCACTGGTTTGGCATTTTTATGATTTGTAAATAAATTAAAAAAAATCAGACACTGAAAAGTGTTCTGTTTCAGTAATAAAATCCTTAGAGCTAAACTACAACTCTGAAAAATATTTACTTTGGCACAAAATTACTCTATAGCTATATCTACCGGGAGCAGTTGGATTTGTTTCAAAAACATTTGTATTTTTAAAATTAAAATTCATTTGCTGACTATATGGACAAAACTTGTTTTGTAAATAAACTCAAATCCAGGAAGCTCCTGCATATGAGACTAGTGCCAAAATAAAGATATTTACTTCTACTGCACACCAAAATAAACCTGAAGCAAAACGGATTTATAAAAAGGACATACTAAATAAACTATCAAAACTGCAACATTCTAGTCTTTGATTTATCTACTCAGATATACCTACAAATAGCACATGCATGCAATTATTAGTGGTTAGGATTTTGTTAGCGAGCACACAGAAATTTGAATCATCAAATTTGGGTCACCGAGGAATTTACAGATTTACAAAACATACAGCAGCACAGTCTGGCAGATTTAAACAGGGAATAAAAAGAAGAAGGGGAGGGTCCCGAATCTCTGGGCTGGCCAGATTCGGCCCAGCTCTACCGGGCTGTGCGGGAGCCGGCAATTTCAAATCGCTCGGACATGCCGGCCAGGCTGGCATGCGGGGCCGCCGCCATGCAACTAAGCATGGGCCAGGCTGCATGCACCCGTGGATCGCTGATCCAACGTTTGCTGGCTCGCCCGGCCACGGTGACGAGAGAACGGCGGCGCTGCAGCTACCTAGAGATGGGGGAGAGGAAGCAGAGCTCACCACAGGGCTCGGGGAAGATGCAGGTGGTGGCGGAGGGTCCGGGTCGTGCAGGGGGTGCTCGGGAGCTTGCATGCGAGAGCCATGCCGACGACGCGGCCGAGATTGTGATGACGAGGGCGAGCTCCGCTACGGGCGAACGCTGAAGGAGTGGACCTCCGCGCGATCTCCGAGGGGCTTGGAGATGACAGAGGGGACGCAGAGACAGTGGGTACGTGGGAGAATTGCGGTGGCGCTCCTCTGAGTCTCGGACGTGCTCGCGGTGGTTGGCGAGCATGGCATCGGGGACGTCCGTGGCACGGGCAGGTCGACGTCACAGCGTCATCGCGGGCTCCTGAACAGAGAGGAGGGTGTCCTAAGCTCAGGAATAGGAACAGAGATGAAGAGACAGGGAGAGAGAGCGGAAAAAATTGATGCCTTCGCCGGCGACGAGCAGCTGGAAATGAGACGAGCTCATGCTCGTTTTCCTCGTCGGTCCAAGGGAGAGGTGGAGCAGGGACTGCTCAGGGTGGTCTGTGAGGAGGGAGGGGAGAGCGAGTGGGAAGCTATGGTGAGGAAGGCTTGGTTTCTTAACAACGAACCGGTCGGTGTACTGCCACGACGTGGCATCCGTGGGTTGGCGATCAAGGGCGGCGACCACGGTCAGCGGGAAGGGGACAAGAAGGGGAGCGGGGGCTGCTCCAGAGAGTTCAGAGGGGCGAGGGGAGCCCTGAGGCGAGAGGATAGGTCGGGGGAGGCCCTGTCAGCTCGGAGGGAGGTCGATGAGCGGACGCACACAAGGTGTTCGATGCCGTGTCAGCATCCAGAGAGGGCTTGATCGCGGCCAGGAGGAAGAAGACAATGGAGAGGGTCCATGCTAGTTTGGTTAGGGATAGCAAGGAGAGGCTAGTGGCGAGGTGGCTCGGGCAGAGGAGCACGTTTGCATCCGAGCATGCCATCGGTGCACCAGGGCACACGAGAGAGAGGTGGGGGTTTGGGCTAGTTGGGGGCGGTGCCCTGCGTGCTGGTGGTGCAGGAGGGTTGCAGGTGTAGTGTTGTCTATTTGTTTGGCTTGGGGTGAGAGGGAGAGAGTGAGGCCACCATCTCTTTCAAGATGTTTTCTCCGGCCATGCATGGTTTCCAAACAGAAAAGAACAAGTGGGTATTGTAGCAGGTGCCAGGATCGACCAGAGAGAGAAGGATATGATGCAGGGGTGGTGTAGGCTCGTGATATCCCCTTGACAAGTCAAAGCATGTATGAGAAAGAGAAGGAAAGGGAAGGAGGGATGCACATGCATCATGGTTGGCAAGGGCCGACCACTTCTCTCTTACTTGCATGGCCTAGATGGCATGCACCTTTGCAAAACAAATCAAGGGTTAAGTGGAGCTGAAGTTGGTTTGATGCAAAGGTGGCTTTGAGGTTGATTTGAGAAGAATTAGAGACCTAGAGAGGGAAACGGGCATTAATCATTGGATTCATCAAATGATTATTTGATCACATCAAGGACTAGTGGAATGGTAGTGGCTGGTAAAAAAATCAAGGATGTGCATAAGGTGCAATAAGGTTTGTCCTCCAAATATGAATTTATTTAGATAGGTATTGGAATCACCTCAATGTCTATGAACAATTGGAAAGGAAATTGATCGGAATGGAAGTTGAAAATGTTGAGAGAAGCAAGGTAGAAAATAGAATTAAAAAAAACCTACTCACTTTGTTAAGTAAGGTAGATTTTCTCAAATCTTAAAATAAGCAAGAAATGGTACAAGTACCATAACATGCATTTTGTCCAAAAAGAAAATAGAACCAAGAGGATAAGTATATAGAAATTATTTTTGGGTGGAAATAAGATGACAAACATACCAATCTCATTCCCTTGTTTTATGTGAAGAAATAATTTGAAAAGGTTTAATAAAACTAAAAGTAGTTTTGTAGTTAAATCTAGAGAAGAAAATAAATAGGGTTTTGGAAATTTTCTTTAAAAGAAAGTGAGAATAAATTTGGGAAATATGATCTCAAGGGTAGATGATCACCACATAATGTAACAATCATTTCCACACTTGGTTTTGTGAAGATTAAACTTGGATTAAAGAAAAACAAGAGGTAAAAGTGGAATAAGTGATCTTAAGTTTAAATATTGGATAGTGTACAAGATCAAGTGGAAAATATAGGTTGCAAGGGTATCTTGGTTCATGCAAGACGTGGAAATTGTAGAGGGGTTTGCATAGATGAGATCCATGCCTAGATATCACCAATAACAGCTTGTGGATGCTTAGAGATCAACTGCCAAAGTTTGAATCTTTTAAGCCTGCCAAAAACAGATTTTTGACTTGGCCTCAAAACCATCAAGGATAAGTGGGTGTATGAGTGATCTGATCCAAGGGAAGGGTATGGTTGGGAAGTTCTCAAGACAAGGTAGGTCTAATACCAAGTGCATTTCCTTCGATGGCAAGGGGTAGCTTAATCCATAGGCTCCAAAATGGAACCTGGTAATAGTTTTAGGACTTAGTCAATTTTTGGAGTTGTTTTCTAGGGTACTTGGCTAGAGGACAAAAGGGAGATGGATTTGGGAGCAGATGATTTTCAAAACTTCAATTAAGGATGGGGTGAGCTAAAGTGCATCACAGAGATGATCTCAAGATAGGTGAATTCATGGTTCCACAAATAGAAGGGTTTTAGTTAGTAGGTCGCTAGATGGTTTTACCCCTAGAAGGGTTATGCTGTGAGGTAACTCAAGACAAATTTATCTGAACCAACAAATTAAGGCAATACATCTACAAGCATACCAAGGCAATTCATCTTAATTAGCTTTTAGAAAAGTTTTTGTTCCCCCAGATTTTTGCACTCTGGACACTTAACAAGGTTTGCAAAAGTTGGGGTGTTACAGATCCTTCCCCCCTTAAAATAATCTCGTCTCGAGATTACTAAGCGTAAGACTGGAAAGCTTTGATGTCTATGTGTGCTTCTATTCTTGTAGACAGTGTTGGGCCTCCAAGAGCAGAGGTTTGTAGAACAGCAGCAAGTTTCCCTTAAGTGAATCACCCAAGGTTTATCGAACTCGGGGAGGTAGAGGTCAAAGATAGTCCTCTCAAGCAACCCCGCAATTAAGATACAAGAAGTCTCTTGTGTCCCCAACACACCTAATACACTTGTCGGATGTATAGGTGCACTAGTTCGGCGAAGAGATAGTAAAACACATGTGGTATAGATGGTGGTAATATTGCAGGAAGTAAAGATGCGATAGAAACAGTAAACAAGCGATGTTTGCAGTATTTGGAAACAAGGCCTAGGGATCATACTTTCACTAGTGGACACTCTCAACAATGCAATCATAATTGAACATAAATATAAGCACTTCACTATGCTATTCTGAATTACTCTTTGGCTTGATAACGAACACTAATTCACCGTGTAGAGATGCAAAATCAAACCTTAAAGATGTATTCCCAAGTACTAATAAACACCCCACGCTGTCACTTTGAGCATTCATAGGAGGTACTAACACACCATAATTTCATAGAGACATCCAACTCAAATCATAACCCAGTGAACAAGTATTCTGTGAAATATAGCCTAAGAGACCCACACGGTGCACACACTGTCACCTTTACACACGTGGGACAAGGAGTCTCCGGACATCACATAAGTAAAATCCACTTGAATAGCATAACTACATCTAGATTACAAATCTCATCATATGGATCTCAATCATGTAAGGCAGGTCATGAGATCATTGTATTGAAGTACATGAGAGAGAGATTAACCACATAGCTACCGGTAGAGCCCTCAGCCTCGAGGGAGAACTACTCCCTCCTCATCATGGGAGATAGCAGCGGCGATGAAGATGGCGGTGGTGGCGATGGAGATGGATTCCGGGGGCAATTCCCCGTCCCGGCGGCGTGCCGGAAAAGAGACTTCTGTCCCCCGAACTTGACTTTGCGATGGCGGCGGCTGCGTAACTTTTCTCGTCCCGTGGCTTATGTTTTTAGGGTTTTCGAGGCGGAGAGACTTTATAGGGGAAGGGCAGCCTCGGAGGAGCCAGGGGGTGGCCCCCCCATAGGCTGGCGCCCCCCCCCCTTGGCCGCGCCGCCATGTGGGTGGGGCCCCCAGGGCTCCCCTCTGGTCCCTCTCTGGCTCTCTGGAAGCTTCCGTGAAATATAAGACCCTGGGCGTTGATTTCGTCCAATTTCGAGAATATTTCCTTTGTAGGATTTCTGAAACCAAAAACAGCAGAAAACAGGAACTGGCGCTTCGGCATCTTGTTAATAGGTTAGTGCCGGAAAATGCATAATAATAATGTAAAGTATGTATAAAACATGTGAGTATTGTCATGAAAGTAGCATGGAACATCAGAAATTATAGATACGTTGGAGACGTATCAAGCATCCCCACGCTTAGTTCCTACTCGCCCTAGAGTAGGTAAACGATAAAAAGAATAATTTATGTAGTGACATGCTACTTACATAATCTTGATCATACTATTGTAAAGCATATGAGATGAATGAAGTGATTCAAAGCAATGGTAAGGACAATGACTAAACAACTGAATCATATAGCAAAACTTTTCATGAATAGTACTTTCAAGAAAAGTATCAAAAAGACTTGCATAAGAGCTAACTCATAAAACAATAGATTCAAAGTAGAAGGCATTGAAGCAACACAAAGGATGATTAAGTTTCAGCAATTGCTTTCAACTTGTAACATGTATATCTCATGTATATTTGTCAACATAAAGTAATATAACAAGTGCAATAAGTAAACATGTAAGAATCAATGCACACAGTTAACACAAGTGTTTGCTTCTAAGATAGAAAGAAGTATGTAAACTGACTCAACATAAAGTAAAATAATGGCCCTTCGCAGAGGGAAGCATGGATTACTATTTTTGTGCTAGAGCTTTTATTTTAAAAACATAGAAACAATTTTGTCAACGGTAGTAATAATTCATATGTGTTATGCATAAAACTTCCTACAAGTTGCAAGCCTCATGCATCGAATACCAATAGTGCTCGCACCTTGTCCTAATTAGCTTGGATTTACATGGATTATCATTGCATAACATATGTTTCAACCAAGTGTCACAAAGGGGTACCTCTATGCCGCCTGTACAAAGGTCCAAGGAGATAAATCACATTTGATTTCTCGTTTTTGAATAATCTCAACTTAGGACATCCATACCGGGACAACATAGAAAACAGACAATGGACTCCTCTTTAATGCATAAGCATTCAACAACAGATAATATTCTCATGAGAGATTGAGGATGAATGTCCAAACTGAAAACTTCCACCATGATACATGGCTTTGGTTAGCGGCCCAATGTTCTTCTCTAACATATGCATACTCAAACCATTTGATCATGGTAAATCACCCTTACTTCAGACAAGACGAACATGCATAGCATCTCACATGATATTCAACAAAGGTGTAAGAAGTTGATGGCGTCCCCAGAAACATGGTTACCGCTCAACAAGCAACTTATAAGAACTAAGATACATAGCTACATATTCATCACCACAATAGTTTTTAAGCTATTTTCCCATGAGCTATATATTCTAAAGACAAAGGAATGAAATTTTAAAGGTAGCACTCAAGTAATTTACTTTGGAATGGCAGAAAAATACCACATAGTAGGTAGTTATGGTGGACACAAATGGCATGGGTTTTGGCTCAAGGTGTTTGGATGCACGAGAAGCATTTCCTCTCAGTACAAGGCTTTGGCTAGCAAGGTTGTTTGAAGCAAACACAAGTATGAACAGTTACATCAAAACTTACACAAGAACATATTGCAAGCATGATAAGACTCTACACTGTCTTCCTTGTTGTTCAAACACTTTTACCAGAAAATATCTAGACCTTAGAGAGACCAATCATGCAAACCAAATTTCAACAAGCTCTATGGTAGTTCTCCACTAATAGATTAAACTACATGATGCAAGAGCTTAAACATGATCTATGAGAGCTCAAAACAATTGCCAAGTATCAAATTATTCAAAACCATATGAAGCATTTTCTGATTCCAACCAAATAACAACAAGTGAAGCGATCAACTTTCGCCATTGAACATTAAAAGTAAAAACAAAGAACACTAGTGTTCATATGAAAAAACGGAGCGTGTCTCTCTCCCACACATGGATTGCTAGGATCCTATTTTATTCAGAGAATGAAAATAACAAAACTAAAATAAAAGCACACAGACGCTCCAAGTAAAGAACATAAGATGTGATGGAATAAAAATATAGTTTCACTAGAAGTGACCTGATAAGTTGTCGATGAAGAAGGGGATGCCTTGGGCATCCCCAATCTTAGATGCTTGAGTCTTCTTAAAATATGCAGGGATGAACCACGGGGGCATCCCCAAGCTTAGACTTTTCACTTTCTTGATCATATTATATCATCCTCTTCTCTTGACCCTTGAAAACTTCCTCCACACCAAACTTTAAGCAAACTCATTGGAGGGTTAGTGCATAATCAAAAATTCACATGTTCAGAGGTGACATAATCATTCTTAACACTTCTGGACATTACCCAAGGCTACTGAAAGTTAATGGAACAAAGAAATCCATTCAACATAGCAAAAGAGGCAATGTGAAATAAAAGGCTAAATCTGTCAAAACAGAACAGTCTGTAAAGACGAATTTTCTGAGGCACTTAACTTGCTCAGATGGGAAAACTCAAAACTAATGAAAGTTGCGTACATATCTGAGGATCACACACGTAAATTGGAAGATTTTTTGATTTTTGTACAGAGAGATCTACGCACATTCGTGACAGACAGCAAATCTGTTTCTGCGCAGTAATCCAAATCTAGTATCAACCTTACCATAGAGACTTTACTTGGCACAAAAACATGATAAGGAGAGGTTGCTACAGTAGTAACAACCTCCAAGACTCAACAATACAGTAGTAAAAAAAATAAAAACATGGGTTATCTCCCAAGAAGTGCTTTCTTTATAGCCATTAAGATGGGCTCAGCAATTTTAATGATGCTCTCGCGAGAATAGAAAATGAAGCAAAAGGAGCATCAAGAAGCAAATACAAAACACATTTAAGCCTAACCCACTTCCTATGAAAAGGAATCTTGTATACAAATAAATTCATGAAGAACAAAGTGACAAGCATAGGAAGATAAAACACGAGTAACTTCAATATTCTCAACATAAAGAGGGGAAACTTAATATTATTAAGATGCATATAACCATGTTTCCCTCTCTCATAATAACTTTCAGTAGCATCATGAACAAACTCAACAATATAACTATCACATACAGCATTCTTGTCATGAGCCACATGCATAAAATTATTACTCTCCACATAAGCATAATCATTACTATTAATTGTAGTGGGAGAAAATTCAATAAAATAGCTATCATTATTATTCTCATCACCATAATCATCATATATAGGAGGCATATTGTAATCATTTTCTCCTCAATAGTAGGTGGACTGAAAATATCATATTCATCATTGCAAACATCATATATAGGAGGTAAAGTATCATCAAAGTAAATTTTCTCCTCCATGCTTGGGGGACTAAAAATATCATGCTCCTCAAAACCAGCTTCCCCAAGCTTAAATTATTCCATAGAATTAGCAATAATAGTGTTCAAAGAGTTCATACTAATAACATTGCCATTAGCATGCATATAAAGCTCCATAGGTTTTTTAATTTTCTCTTCAAACACCTCATGTCCTAACTCAAGATAAATATTATAAAGATCTCTAATATTTTTGTTGTTTTCCATTAAGCCTAACTAGTGAAATAAAAACAAGAGACAAAAAGATTTAATTGCAGAATCTAAAAGAGATACCTTCGAGCACTCACACACCGGCAACAATGCTAGGAAATAGCTTAGTAGTCGGAGGATTGAATACCTTTTACCTTACCTCCACGGCAACGGCGCCAGAAAATAGCTTGATGTCTACGTGTGCTTCTATTCTTGTAGACAGTGTTGGGCCTCCAAGAGCAGAGGTTTGTAGAACAGCAGCAAGTTTCCCTTAAGTGAATCACCCAAGGTTTATCGAACTCGGGGAGGTAGAGGTCAAAGATAGTCCTCTCAAGCAACCCTGCAATTAAGATACAAGAAGTCTCTCGTGTCCCCAACACACCTAATACACTTGTCAGATGTATAGGTGCACTAGTTCGGCGAAGAGATAGTAAAACACAGGTGGTATAGATGGTGGTAATATTGCAGGAAGTAAAGATGCAGTAAAACAGTAAACAAGCGATGTTTGCAGTATTTGGAAACAAAGCCTAGGGATCATACTTTCACTAGTGGACACTCTCAACAATGCAATCATAATTGAATATAAATATAAGCACTTCACTATGCTATTCTGAATTACTCTCTGGCTGGATAACGAACACTAATTCACCGTGTAGAGATGAAAAAGCAAACCTTAAAGATGTATTCCCAAGTACTAATAACACCCCACGCTGTCACTTTGAGCATTCATAGGAGGTACTAGCACACCACAATTTCATAGAGACATCCAACTCAAATCATAACCCAGTGAACAAGTATTCTGTGAAATATAGCCTAAGAGACCCACACAGTGCACATACTGTCACCTTTACACACGTGGGACAAGGAGTCTCCGGAGATCACATAAGTAAAATCCACTTGAATAGCATAACTACATCTAGATTACAAAGCTCATCATATGGATCTCAATCATGTAAGGTGATACGTCTCCAACGTATCGATAATTTCTTATGTTCCATGCTACTTTATTGATGATACCTACATGTTTTATGCACATTATATGTCGTATTTACGCATTTTCTGGAACTAACCTATTAACAAGATGCCGAAGTGCCGGTTCTCGTTTTCTGCTGTTTTTGGTTTCAGAAATCCTAGTAACGAAATATTCTCGGAATTGGACGAAATCAACGCCCGGGTTCCTATTTTTCACGGAAGCTTCCGGATCACCGAAGAGGGGCCGGAGATGGGCCAGTGGGGCCCCACACCACACTGGGCGCGGGCCCGGGCCCGGCCGCGCCACCTGGTGGTGAGGGCACCCCGGTGCCCCTCCGACGCCGCCCTTTCGCCTATATAAAGCCCCACGCATCGAAAACCCTTAAGGAGGAAGCCACGGTACGAGAAAAGTTCCAGAGCCGCCGCCATCGCGAAGCCAAGATCTGGGGGACAGGAGTCTCTGTTCCGGCACCCTGCCGGACGGGGAAGTGCCCCCGGAAGGCTTCTCCATCGACACCGCTGCCATCTCCACCGCCATCTTCATCACCGCTGCTGCTCCCATGAGGAGGGAGTAGTTCTCCATCGAGGCTCGGGGCTGTACCGGTAGCTATGTGGTTCATCTCTCTCCTATGTACTTCAATACAATAATCTCATGAGCTGCCTTACATGATTGAGATTCATATGAGTTTTGTATCACTATTCATCTATGTGCTACTCTAGTGATGTTATTAAAGTACTCTATTCCTCCTCCACGTGTGTAAAGGTGACAGTGTGTGCACCGTGTGAGTACTTGGCGTAGGCTATGATCATGATCTCTTGTAGATTGCGAAGTTAACTATTGCTATGATAGTATTGATGTGTATTATTCCTCCTACATAAGCATGAAGGTGACAGTGTGCATGCTATGTTAGTACTTGGTTTAGTAGTGTCGATCTTTCTTGCACTCTAAGGTTACTTAAACATGAATATCGAATACTGTGGAGCTTGTTAACTCCGGCATTGAGGGTTCGTGTAATCCTACACAGTTAGTGGTGTCCATCATCCAACAAAAGAGTGTAGAGTATGCATTTATCTATTCCGTTATGTGATCAATGTTGAGAGTGTCCACTAGTGAAAGTCTATTCCCTAGGCCTTGTTCCTAAATACTGGTATCGTCTGTTTGTTTACTTGTTTTCTTCGCGTTACTACTGCTGCGTTACTACTTGCTTGTTTACTCGTCTCCGGGCAAAGCACTTTTCTGGTGCCGTTGCTACTACTTATTCATACCACCTGTATTTCACTATCTCTTCGCCGAACTAGTGCACCTATTCGGTGTGTTGGGGACACAAGAGACTTCTTGCTTTGTGGTTGCAGGGTTGCATGAGAGGGATATCTTTGACCTCTTCCTCCCTGAGTTCGATAAACCTTGGGTAATCCACTTAAGGGAAACTTGCTGCTGTTCTACAAACCTCTCGCTCTTGGAGGCCCAACACTGTCTACAAGAATAGAAGCACCCGTAGACATCAAGCACTTTTCCGGCGCCGTTGCCGGGGAGGGAAGGTAAACGGCACTCACACATTGGCAAGCCCGGCAACTAAGCACTTTTCCTCCCTCGTCAACTACGCGCCAAGCACTTTTCTGGCGCCGTTGCCGGGGAGGAAAGGTAAAAGGCACTCATACTTCGGTTCCAGGTAACAGTACTTTTCTGGCGCTATTGTGTGTGTGCTCGAAGCTATTTCCTTTAGACTCTGCAATTGCGACATTTGGTTTCTTGTTTACACTAGTTAGGCATAATGGACAACAATGAGCTTTTTATTCTATTTCCTGATTTAAGACATGGATGGTTTGATGCGAAAATTAAAAAACCCATGGAACATATTAATATGAATGCTTTGAACACTATTGTTGCTAATGCTATGGAAAATTCTAAGCTTGGGGAAGCTGGCTTTGATGAGCATGATATTTTTAGTCCCCCAAGCATTGAGGAGAAAATTTACTTTGATGATACTTTGCCTCCCATTTATGATGATTATAATGATAGTAGTCTTTTGTTACCACCTGTTATGGAGGATAAATTTGATTATGATTACAATATACCTCCTATATTTGATAGCTACTTTGTTGAATTTGCTCCCACTACAATTAATAAGAATGACTATGCTTATGTTGGGAGTAGTAATTATTTTATGCATGAGACTCATGATAAGAATGCTTTATGTGATAGTTATATTATTGAGTTTGCTCATGTTGCTACTGAAAGTTATTATGAGAGAGGAAAATATGGTTGTAGAAATTTTCATGTTACTAAAACACCTCTCTATGTGCTGAAATTTTTGAAGCTACACTTGTTTTATCTTCCTATGCTTGTTATCTTGCTCTTCATGAACTTGTTTATTTACAAGATTCCTATGCATAGGAAGCATGTTAGGCTTAAATATGTTTTTAATTTGCCTCTCGATGCTCTCTGTCGCTTCAACTTCTATTCCTTGCGAGTGCATCATTAAAACTGTTGAGCCCATCTTAATGGCTATAAAGAAAGAACTTCTTGGGAGATAACCCATGTGTTTATTTTACTACAGCAATTTTTGTTTTGTTGAGTCTTGGAAGTTGTTTACTACTGTAGCAACCTCTCCTTATCATGTTTTTGTGCCAAGTAAAGTTTCTATGTTAAAGTTGATGTTATATTTGGGATCGCTGCGCAGAAACAGCATTGCTGTCTGTCACGAATCTGGGCACAGGCCTCTGTAGAAAATTCGAAAAAATCTGCCAATTTACGAGAGTGATCCTCAGATATGTACACAACTTTCATTAGTTTTGAGTTTTTCCATTTGAGCAAGTCTGGTGCCAGCTTTAAATTCGTCTTTACGGACTGTTCTGTTTTTGACAGATTCTGCCTTTTATTTCGCATTGCCTCTTTTGCTATGTTGGATGAATTTCTTTGATCCATTAATGTCCAGTAGCTTTATGCAATGTCCAGAAGTGAAAAGAATGTTTGTGTCACCTCTTAACATGTGAATTTTTGATTATGCACTAACCCTCTAATGAGTTTGCTTGAAGTTTGGTGTGAAGGAAGTTTTCAAGGGTCAAGAGAGGAGAATGATATACTATGATCAAGAGGAGTGAAAGCTCTAAGCTTGGGGATGACCCCGTGGTTCACCCCTGCATATTCTAAGAAGACTCAAGCGTCTAAGCTTGGGGATGCCCAAGGCATCCCCTTCTTCATCGACAACATCATCAGGTTCCTCCCCTGAAACTATATTTTTATTCGATCACATCTTGTGTTCTTTACTTGGAGCGTCGGTTTGTTTTTGTTTTTGTTTTTGTTTGAATAAAATGGATCCTAGCATTCACTTTGTGGGAGAGAGACACGCTCCGCTGTTGCATATGGACACATGTGTCCTTAGGCTTTACTCATAATGTTCAAGGCGAAGTTTCTTCTTCGTTAAATTGTTATATGGTTGGAATTGGAAAATGCTACATGTAGTAATTCTAAAATGTCTTGGATAATGTGATACTTGGCAATTGTTGTGCTCATGTTTAAGCTCTTGCATCATATGCTTTGCACCCATTAATGAAGAAATACATAGAGCTTGCTAAAATTTGATTTGCATACTTGGTCTCTCTAAGGTCTAGATAATATCTAGTATTGAGTTTTGAACAACAAGGAAGATGGTGTAGAGTCTTATAATGTTTACAATATGTCTTTTATGTGAGTTTTGCTGCACTTGTTCATCCTTGAGTTTGCTTCAAATAACCTTGCTAGCCTAAACCTTGTATCGAGAGGGAATACTTCTCATGCATCCAAAATCCTTGAGCCAACTACTATGCCATTTGTGTCCACCATACCTACCTACTACATGGTATTTCTCCGCCATTCCAAAGTAAATTGCTTGAGTGCTACCTTTAAAATTCCATCATTCACCTTTGCAATATATAGCTCATGGGACAAAATAGCCTTAAAAACTATCGTAGTATTGAATATGTACTTATGCACTTTATATTTTATTAAGTTGCTTGTTGTCCGATAACCATGCTTCTGGTGAACGCCATCAACTATTGTTGAATATCATGTGAGTTGCTATGCATGTCCGTCTCGTCTGAAGGATCTATCATTTTAGTGGTTGGAGCATGCAAAATTGTTAGAAAAGAACATTGGGCCGCTAACTAAAGCCATGAATCATGGTGGAAGTTTCAGTTTTGGACATATATCCTCAATCTCATATGAGAATAATAATCATTGCTACATGCTTATGCATTTAAGAGGAGTCCATTATCTGTTGTCCATGTTGTCCCGGTATGGATGTCTAAGTTGAGAATAATCAAAAGCGAGAAATCCAAAATGCGAGCATTCTCCTTAGACCTTTGTACAGAGCGGCATGGAGGTACCCCTTTGTGACACTTGGTTGAAACATGGCATGCAAAGATCCGGTAGTCCAAGCTAAGTAGGACGAGGTGCGGGCACTATTAGTATACTATGCATGAGGCTTGCAACTTGTAAGATATAATTTACATAACTCATATGCTTTATTACTACCGTTGACAAAATTGTTTCATGTTTTCAAAATAAAAGCTCTAGCACAAATACAACAATCGATGCTTTCCTCTTTGAAGGACCTTTCTTTTACTTTTATTGTTGAGTCAGTTTACCTATCTCTCTCCACCTTAAGAAGCAAACACTTGTGTGAACTGTGCATTGATTCCTACATACTTGCATATTGCACTTGTTATATTACTTTATGTTGACAATATCCATGAGATATACATGTTATAAGTTGAAAGTAACCGCTGAAACTTAATCTTCCTTTGTGTTGCTTCAATACCTTTACTTTGATTTATTGCTTTATGAGTTAACTCTTATGCAAGACTTATTGATGCTTGTCTTGAAGTACTATTCATGAAAAGTCTTTGCTTTATGATTCACTTGTTTACTCATGTCATTACCTTTGTTTTGATCGCTGCATTCATTACATATGTTTACAATATGATCAAGTTTATGATGGCATGTCACTTAAGAAATTATCTTTGTTATCGTTTTACCTGCTCGGGACGAGCAGAACTAAGCTTGGGGATGCTGATACGTCTCCAACGTATCGATAATTTCTTATGTTCCATGCTACTTTATTGATGATACCTACATGTTTTATGCACATTATATGTCGTATTTACGCATTTTCCGGAACTAACCTATTAACAAGATGCCGAAGTGCCAGTTCCTGTTTTCTAGCTGTTTTTGGTTTCGAAATCCTAGTAACGAAATATTCTCGGAATTGGACGAAATCAACGCCCGGGTTCCTATTTTTCACGGAAGCTTCCAGATCACCGAAGAGGGGCCAGAGATGGGCCAGGGGGGCCCCACACCACACCTGGGCGCGGGCCCAGGCCTGGCCGCGCCACCTGGTGGTGAGGGCACCCTGGTGCCCCTCCGACGCTGCCCTTTCGCCTATATAAAGCCCCTGCATCGAAAACCCTTAAGGAGGAAGCCACGGTACGAGAAAAGTTCCAGAGCCGCCGCCATCGTGAAGCCAAGATCTGGGGGACAGGAGTCTCTGTTCCGGCACCCTGCCGGACGGGGAAGTGCCCCCGGAAGGCTTCTCCATCAACACCGCTGCCATCTCCACCGCCATCTTCATCACCGCTGCCTGCTCCCCTGAGGAGGGAGTAGTTCTCCATCGAGGCTCGGGGCTGTACCGGTAGCTATGTGGTTCATCTCTCTCCTATGTACTTCAATACAATAATCTCATGAGCTGCCTTACATGATTGAGATTCATATGAGTTTTGTATCACTATTCATCTATGTGCTACTCTAGTGATGTTATTAAAGTACTCTATTCCTCCTCCACGTGTGTAAAGGTGACAGTGTGTGCACCGTGTGAGTACTTGGCGTAGGCTATGATCATGATCTCTTGTAGATTGCGAAGTTAACTATTGCTATGATAGTATTGATGTGTATTATTCCTCCTACATAAGCATGAAGGTGACAGTGTGCATGCTATGTTAGTACTTGGTTTAGTAGTGTCGATCTTTCTTGCACTCTAAGGTTACTTAAACATGAATATCGAATACTTGTGGAGCTTGTTAACTCCGGCATTGAGGGTTCGTGTAATCCTACACAGTTAGTGGTGTCCATCATCCAACAAAAGAGTGTAGAGTATGCATTTATCTATTCTGTTATGTGATCAATGTTGAGAGTGTCCACTAGTGAAAGTCTATTCCCTAGGCCTTGTTCCTAAATACTGGTATCGCTGTTTGTTTACTCGTTTCTTGCGTTACTACTTGCTGCGTTACTACTTGCTTGTTTATCGTCCTGGGCAAAGCACTTTTCTGGTGCCGTTGCTACTACTTATTCATACCACCTGTATTTCACTATCTCTTCGCCGAACTAGTGCACCTATTCGGTGTGTTGGGGACACAAGAGACTTCTTGCTTTGTGGTTGCAGGGTTGCATGAGAGGGATATCTTTGACCTCTTCCTCCCTGAGTTCGATAAACCTTGGGTAATCCACTTAAGGGAAACTTGCTGCTGTTCTACAAACCTCTGCTCTTGGAGGCCCAACACTGTCTACAAGAATAGAAGCACCCGTAGACATCATAAGGCAGCTCATGAGATCATTGTATTGAAGTACACGAGAGAGAGAGATTAACCACATAGCTACCGGTAGAGCCCTCAGCCTCGAGGGAGAACTACTCCCTCCTCATCATGGGAGACAGCAGCGGCGATGAAGATGGCGGTGGTGGCGATGGAGATGGATTCCGGGGGCAATTCCCCGTCCCGGCGGCGTGCCGGAACAGAGACTTCTGTCCCCCGAACTTGACTTCGCGATGGCGGCGGCTGCGTAACTTTTCTCGTCCCGTGGCTTATGTTTTTAGGGTTTTCGAGGCGGAGAGACTTTATAGGCGGAAGGGCAGCCTCGGAGGAGCCAGGGGGTGGCCCCCCCATAGGCTGGCGCCTCCCCCCTTGGCCTCGCCGCCATGTGGGGTGGGGCCCCCAGGGCTCCCCTCTGGTCCCTCTCTGGCTCTCTGGAAGCTTCCGTGAAATATAAGACCCTGGGCGTTTATTTCGTCCAATTCCGAGAATATTTCCTTTGTAGGATTTCTGAAACCAAAAATAGCAGAAAACAGGAACTGGTGCTTTGGCATCTTGTTAATAGGTTAGTGCCGGAAAATGCATAATAATGATGTAAAGTATGTATAAAACATGTGAGTATTGTCATAAAAGTAGCATGGAACATCATTTACAGATACGTTGGAGACGTATCAAGCTTTTATAGGTTAACCTAAGTTAGACTCCATCCTCCGGTGGGCGTGCTGTTGTCAGAAGATCGCAACTTTAGCTTCTGAGAGACACCGTAGATTTCCGCCGAGGACAATCTTCTTGGAGAGGTTGACTTCTCCAAGCAGATGTTAGTTTTGCAGCTCCCTAACCATACTAGAGGGGTCCTCGACTCTTGGAAATTTAGAGCATCCCAACGGTGCTTTAGAAGATCAAAAAATTTAGGGTTAGCTTAAATTTTTAGTGGAAGACACCCTTAAAATTGTTCAACGGGGGTTCAGGAAAAGTCAGAGCTTTTGCCCTGGGGTCCTGTCAGTCGCTTTTGAAGAAGTCATCGATCTCCCGTCTTGAATTGAAGAATCTTCAGGGGCGAAGTGCAGTCCTCAACTTCAAGAGCACACACGGCGTTTACTGTTCTGTAAGGCACTCGTTAAGTTAGTAAGTCAGAGGAACTCCTGGTGGGTCTTCACATAAAGCAGCAGCAGCAGTGGTCGAATACAGCCTTCAGCTTTAGGGTTGGTGCTTATTGAGGTACACCAAATCTTGAGTCTTGAATTGTCTTCAAAGGCTTCACTTGATGAGGACCAGATGACCGTGTTGGGTAACTTGGCTTCGATGCTACAACTCACTTAGCTTGTTAGATGGTGCGCCAAGGTGTAGTTTTAACAAGATATCCTCAAGGTTAGCGAGATTATGCTCTAGGGTTATAATTAATATGGCTTCATCTCCACGCAAAGCTTCAGTCAATCTTGATGGCACTGGCTTCTGCTTCCTTGGCGTCGCAGGGTGTCTTGGGTCGAATGGCGCACTAAGTTGGGGATTCTAGGAAAACAGGGTTGGATCTATTTGTTACCCAAGTTAGAGTTAGGGTTTCACGTTTACTTCACAAACTACAGTTAGAAGTTCTACCAGAAATTTTAGCGGATGTGAAGAAAAACGTCTTAGGGAGGTTTCCTAGAGGGGGTTACCACACAAAAGGGGTTTTTTCAGGCCGAAAGGCTAAAACAAGCATACATTCAGCACACAATCACAAGCACTCAAGCAGCAAATTTAGAAAACCACAAGCACTCATGAAAACCACATGGGGTACTTTAAGTACCCAGGGTATCAAATACGTGGGGTTAGCTCAATCAAAAACAATTGAGTTTGTCCTATCCATCCTACAGGCTTGGGTTGGTCAGAGATGCAGACGTCTTCATTTTGCTGATATTGACTTCAACATTGATTCTTGTAGTAGTTGGTGGTGAAGTAGACCTGATGTTGAGCCGTCGATGTTGAGTCGGGGGCGAAAACTGCATAGGATCTTCTGGTCTCAATTCGGAGGGGTAATTGCTGAAGAGCTCCATAGATGACACCTGCTTGTATCGGGCCTAAAATTTACTAGTCAAGAACTGAGGACTCGATCCTTGACGACTACAAAAGTGCAAGTCCAAAGAGGAACAAGGTCAACTCCTTGACAGACTTTGGTGACAACCAAAGCCATGCTCTTATTGTCCCTATACCCGTACTGCTAAGTCGGCATCCAATCTTCAGTAGCTGCAGTCGGAGATACTTGAGACTTCCTGAAGGGTTGATCCATCTTCGACTTTGAGTCTCCGAGTCTGAGTTGGGGACATCGTCCAACATCTATTTTTCTAAGAGGATGAGATAGTAGAGTAAGAAGTTTCCAAAGTCTTTAGAAATCAGAGAGCAAGGAAAGAATGAGAAGTTTTTGAAGAGGTAAGAAAGATAGAAGCTAATCTTCTGGTTATTTAGGAAAATAAGTTTTGTAAATAGTTTTACCAAAGTAGTATTTTCCTAACTGACGTCCATGCTAACTAGGGTATCCTATAGTCAGACTAGCTGTCTGAAACACCCATTATGCATACCCATTCACGATCCCATGATCAGTGTGTCGTGAAAGCATAACCGAACTGGTATCAAATACATCATCCATTACAATACCGAATAAAATGATTACAACAAGTCACATGACCAGTACTTACATAAGTGCCGCAAAGGCAGGAGATCAACGATCACACAGCGGAAATACTTCAGACGAAAGCGTTCGCATGGACCAAGTCATGCCATAACCCTACAGGCAACTGACTGGGAAGACGTTCCTAGATCGCATAGACGCCGTCGACTCCTTCTCCATCTGTCGGATTCCACCAAGTCTGGCCAAGTAAATAGCCATGGACAAAGCCATGAGTACATTATGAATTGTACTCGCAAACCACCTTAGAGAGAAGTAAAGGATATGCAATTTGGCAGTAGCAAGGAATAGGCACTATTCTAAGGTTACAAGGAGCGAGAGATAGTTTCTCTTGAGAATGATGACATCTCTATATCTTCGTTGAAATAAGTTTTGTAAACAATTTTCATTTGAAGACTAGTAGGTAAGGGTGACCCATTTTTCCTTTCCGGCCATCAAAATGACCCAAACAAATTTACCAACTTTCTCTTGTACCTCCCAGGTACACCTCCTCCAGTCCCACTGGTATTTTTCCGTACCTCCCAGGTACTCTTCCAAAATTCTTTTTGGAAAACTCTTTTACAAAAACAAAACTCCCTTTGATACTCAACACTTCCTTTCCCACGTCCATTGCCACGGACACGGCTATTCGAATAGATTTACACTCTACAGAGGTTGTACACTTTCCTCACAAGATCCGAATACTCATCGTGTGGGCATCATCCCTGCATAACAACATATGCCACGACAAGTACCCGATCGTAGTTTTTCGCCTGCTCGCCTTGGCCTAAGACATGCCGCCTAGAGTTGTACCTCCCAACACCAGAGTTCGAGGGGTCGTTTACCCATGAGTAGCAAATTCCCCGACCAGCTCGACCCTCCAGAATGTCGCGACCAACTGCGGGGCATTATTCAATGGGAGCTCATAGGTTGTACCCCTGCCATCTGTCCGAGACGGTGATACGTCTCCAACGTATCTATAATTTCTTATGTTCCATGCTACTTTTATGACAATACTCACATGTTTTATACATACTTTACATCATTATTATGCATTTTCCGGCACTAACCTATTAACAAGATGCCGAAGCGCTAGTTGCTGTTTTCTGCTGTTTTTGGTTTCAGAAATCCTACAAAGGAAATATTCTCGGAATTGGGCAAAATCAACGCCCAGGGTCTTATTTTTCCACGAAGCTTCCAGAAGACCGAAGGGATTACGAAGTGGGGCGACGAGGTGCCGCCACCATAGGGTCGCGCGGCCAGAGGGGGGCCCGCGCCGCCCTATGGTGTGGGCCCCTCGCGCCGCCTCCAACCCTACCCTTCCGCCTACTTAAAGCCTTCGTCGCGAAAACCCCTGTACCGAGAGCCACGATACGGAAAACCTTCCAGAGACGCCGCCGCCGCCAATCCCATCTTGGGGGATTCAGGAGATCGCCTCCGGCACCCTGCCGGAGAGGGGAATCATCACCGGAGGGCTCTACATCATCATGCCCGCCTCCGGATTGATGCGTGAGTAGTTCATCCTTGGACTATGTGTCACATCCCGAAATTTTCTAAAATTCGGAATGTAAAATAAAAATGAATTTAATGCTTGATTGATTGAACGTGATTGAATTTTTCACAAAGAACTAAAACTTTTGTGGTTATTAAAAAGGTATTTTCAAATAAATGCAGTTTTCATAAACCTTGTTTTCAAAATATTTTCCAACAATACTCTATTTTGTTCGGAGGTTTGAAACTTATAAAATCATTTATTTTGAGAAAATGTTAATCCCTAAAAAGATACTATAGCCACATATTTGATTTTACAAATTTTATATTTTTGTCCCAATTTTGATTTCTTATGAAAATATTTTTCATGAAGAATCCAACGATACCTTATTTGCCTTATTTGCCTTTTTCTGATTAAGTTTGATCCTCCAAAAATATATTTTAAATTTCTAGTTTTTTTTTTTAAAAAAGGAGCGTTCAGGCCGAACGGCCCAGCTTGCCCCCGCCCCCGACCAAGCCAGGCCGCCCTAGCCTTTTTTTTTTCCAGCTCAACCTGGCCCATCTAGGCCAAACCGACCAAACCAGCCCAAAAACTGGATCGTCTCCTTCCTCTGTTCACGTACATGTTACAGAAACTTCACCGTTAACATCTTGCATGGCAGTAAACCATTCCCTTCATATCTCCACTAATCTAGCGATCGTTTCTTGTCGACTTCAACACGAATTTTATTGCCCATTGAACCACGGTCTCATTCAGGGAATTAAAACCACATTTAGTTTCCTTATTTTCCCAAATCGTCCAGGTGCACCGAATGCCAACCGGTGGCATTCCTCTACCGATCTCCCTCCTCAAGTCATTATACTGCGAAGCGAGATGTCCAGTATGTGTTCCTTGCTTTCCTCCCTCACTTTTGTTCTCACACTTTCTCCAGATGAGCTCTCTACAGCAAATATAGACCATGCCACTCTTAGCCACAAATATCGAGTTCATCACCAAATTCCGACGCCTTTGGTGTTCATCTCGTAGATTCCCTCCACCAGGAGACTCCCCTCGTTAAGGTCTTTCTCCAGGACATGATGGTTCATCATTTTGTCACAGTAGACCGCGACGACCGACACCCGCAACAACGTCGCCGTCGTCGAGGTACGACGTCCTCGAACACTGCCGCCGGTATTCCGTCGCCGCTGAAGGTATTAGCTGTAGTATTTTGTTCCCATTCTATTTTCTTGAATCTAGCGCATACCTCTGATGCCTTAGTTTCGTTTTGTTTCGCACCGGAGCAATGACACGCTAAGCTTCGCCTTCAATCGGCCGTCACGAACATGGGTGTAGCGGCTGAAGTCCCGAGACCATGTATTTGTGTACACGCCTTTATCGCAGACGTCGTCCGTGCCTCGCGAAATCCTGAAGACAATCGGATCAACCTCGCCGTACACGTCCGCCTCGCTGACGACGTTCTATTCATCGTTGCTGTTGCCGACCAGGCTCGGCCACTGTAAGTCGCCAGCAATTCCCAGTCCATTCTATCTAGCAAGCACGGCATGAATTAGATAGGTTTTAATCCACTCGAATAGTTCATGGCAATGAGGCTCACGACACCAGTGAAGGCACGCGCGTGTACTGTCCATACAATGATTCCTAGTAGGATCCGTCAGTTTCGTATTAGATTGTACTAGCACATGTCAATCTTTCAAAATTCATAGCTACAGATCTATATCTTCGTTTTAGATGATTTCCGTGACATTAAGTTCGTAATTGTTATCTCTACATCTTTCGTGTAAAAAGTTTTCCCATCGGATCAACTTTCTCTAACAACTTTTCGGACACCATTAGAATTTGACCACGAATTGTAAAATCAATATCTTGAGTTCTACACGTCGATTTTCGACAAATTTTATATCATTGGAATCAGTAAAATACGTAGATCATTTCAGACATTTTACATGTCAGTTTTGCACACTTTTTTCGTGGTATTTTTAGGATCCGCAATACCGTTCTTCGACTATGAAATCATTTAGACACATTCATCATGTTCAATGATCACATCTAAATACATCATATTATCTTAGTCCATATTATTCAAATAGCAATTGAGTTATTTGAGTAAATGTTCATATCACTAGTTCTTATCTAATCTTTTTCCTTGTGTCATTGGTGAGTGTTGTCACACTCTCCATAATGGTATGTTGCTTTACGCCATATGGGACTCATATGATTCTATCACATGGATCATTCCAATTATTCATTTCGGTGTAGCAAATAACCCTTGATCATATGGCCTTGTCAATCTTTTCCTCCTAAGCATTTGACTTGGATAATCTTTTCCTTTCTAAGTACATGACCCTTCCAATCTATTAAACCATATCTTGCAAGCCAAACCTCAGGCCCCATCTTAGTACCATAGAGCGATGTCTGATTGTTGTCTTGTTTGATTATGTTGCTATGAATGGTGTGTTTATGTTGTGCTATTTTTATCTTATAGTTTGTGCGGAGAGCCACGTGTTTTGATTGAGAGAAAAGGGAATGATCTTCGACTACCAAAAAGGCAAGTGACACACACCAAAAGTCCCAGTTTTAAATTCTTGCACAGTAGTGTTTTTATAGTAGACATGTCTAGGGTTTATGCTTTTTGCTTGCTATTAAATCCTAGTAGTTTAGCTACACCACTTCTAGACTCCCTTAGCCGCCATTAAATTTAGTTATTACCTGCTATGCCATGGAAAAGGTTTTGATAGAGGTTAAGGAAAAACAACTAAGTTTAATGAATTACCTGGGTGAATGGTGGAGTTATGGAGAGGGTGGCTGTATCAGGGGCAAGACCCCGGTGCTAGTGCACACTTGCGGAAAGTCACCCAGGCTTAAAGAGATTGTAGACAAATATTGCTCATTAGCTTCACGTACAACCACATGCTACTATGGCTCGGCTTGACAAAGTATGTTGTATGAACCCGGATCCTAGGGGCCGGGTGGTGGTAGAGGGATACCGTAGGTGGGGGCGTGGCCCTTAGGGAATGGTTCGGGCGATTACACACGGAAGGTCTCGGCCACGGTCTACACCTGTCCTTAAGCAAAATGTGCAACGAGGTAGAAGGATTGACCTGGCCATGTGGGTAAAGGTGTACAACCTCTCGAGAGTGTAAAATCTAAGTACTTAGCCGTGTCCCCGGTTATGGACAACTTGAGCGAATTGACAAGTCCTTGTTCGAAGATCTCCTCATCCCAATTTCTTAAATAAAATTTGAATGGGTGAACAAGGGTAGGAAGGTACATTGGGGCTTTACCAATGCTATCTGTTAATTTGGTACATTGGGGTTTTACCAATGTTACTGCTAATTAGATTGAAAGAAAATGTTTTGATAAATGATAGGGAAAAATTGGCTTTATGCAACATAAACTTGAGCTCTACCAGCCAAATGTACACTTAAGTGTTAGGTTGCCATTTGAGTCCACTATAGTGTCATCTTGCCAATACAATTCAAATGTATTGACCATTCGTGGCTGTAACTTTTCATGTTGCAGATGTTTTGAAAGACGAGTGAGTTACGATGGTTAGGGTTACGAGTCTATCCTCAACATGCTCGCATGTGGCACATGAAGACGAAGGACTCCATGCTGTCTATGTTTATTCGTTGTGAAACTCTGATGATATGCTAGCCTTGTGCTATGCAATTTGTAATACTTTATGTAAATTCTGGATCATACGATGTAATAAAGACCTTTGTTTCTTGGTATTACATCTTGTACTGTGTGTGCTAGCGATTGATCCAGGGACTAGCACAGATACGCACAGAGATCGGCACCGTAAAAAGGTGAGGTCGCTACAGATGGTATCAGAGCATTGTGTTGACCATAGGTTCGTGACCCTAGGTTTGGATTAGAAATAGGAAGACCCTAGGATGAAAAAATTTTCTAATCCTATTTCAAAAAAAAAGTTTGCTTTGTGAACTTCTAGTATTCTCATCTACTTCATCTTCAAAAAAAAATTTACTCTTGCCTTAGATGACCTACCTTATGAAACCATCAAGGAAGTAGAGATGATGACCTTGTACCTGAAGTGAGGACTGATGCTTCATGTAATATTCTTCAACTCCGCAAGAAGTGTTTCATGGAAGACAAATGAAGAACTTGAATAAATACTTCGAGGTAGACTTCACAACACACAAGGATACACTGATGGAGTAGAATAGAAACTTGAAGCATCCAAAATAGAAATAGATCAGACCACCATTTTACTGAACCAACGATATCCTAAGAAAGTATTGATCATACCAAATTGTGGTATGACCATATTAGTTTGTTTGTGTTTGAACCATGTTGCTTGATGCCTGTTAGATGCTTGTTGTTTGATGAATTGCATTGATTTGCCATGTTTGGGTAGGAACCTTCTTTAGAACCTTTCTATCTATTCTCATCTTTACCCAATCCAGAGAATGTTTTCTCGGCAACTCGCCATGAAGACAACAATACTGAAACCAACCCTGATGTTTCCTATCAAGGTGATGAAGCCTGGAAGCAAACCAATATCTAGGAATCGATAGATGTTTTCTAAAAGGTTTATGAAAATCATAAGGAAACCTTAGATCAATTTTTTCATGAAAGCTTTTATCAAAACTAGTGAGATTGACCAAGAGTTAGATTGCGAGATGCACCAAACTGAATACAAAGTAATGATTGGGTGCGACATGGATTGGCCCCCATGACGACTACTCATATTATTTGCTCTTGTTATGAGGAATGGTAAATCTGAGAGACATACCTACAAGTGAGACGTCGCTAATAAGCCTGAACCTTACGGTGGAGAAATATTATACCCTTATAGTATGGAAAGTGCTTCCAAGCGTAGGACTACAACAATATTGAAGATCCAACCAATAGTTGAAGAATAGTGGAAGACCTTCGATGACACCGACAAGTAAGAAGATGAACGATGCATTGAAATACTCTCATCTTATTCTCCTGATTTACCCGAAGAATGACCCCTCCGTGTCAAAAGTAGTCAACAGCCAGCCCATACGAATTAGAATTCCAACGATGAGGAGACCTGCTCAAGTCACCTTGAAGAAATATGTTGATAAACATTTGCCTATTGGATATTAGCTCAGAAGCCATAAGCCATAGATATTTTCAAAAGATGACCTGAGGTCAAGTCATATCCTTGGATGTCACTCTGGGCATTCGGGATTTCCCGAAAATTCGGGACGGGTAATTCGGGAAAAAAATAATTCGGGTTCCAAAATATGACACCCGAAATTTGCTCACAAAATTTAACACCCGACAATTCGGGTACCCGATAATTCGGGTTCGGGTTCGGGAAATCCTGAATAGCCCGAAGTAGCTGTTCAACAATTTTTCATGTTTCAGCGATTCAGCAGCTAGAAATAACAACAACAGATGGCACCATTTCCACTGCATTTTCGACAGGATAAATATCATAACACAATCAAACTTCAAAGTTTAAACAACAGCTAGCAGCGTAGCTGCAGACTGCAGTGCATCACGCCATCACAAAAGTTCATTAAACAAAACGAAAATGCATCACTGAAGTTCTCAGTCTCAAAGCAACCACGCATAGATGGTCGAGTTACTCAAATTCAATGTACATGCCCAGCAGCTGGACAAGTGCATATACAACTCAATTCCTCCACGGATCCAGCAAGAATTAGCAGTTGGAGGTGTGGATGTGTTGGAGAAGAGCTCATCGTCGTCGTCGTCGTCTCACCCAGGAAGATGCAGCGACGAGGCGGCTGCTTGCGGGCAGTGGTGCGTCGGGCGGCCAGGGGATGGGGCAGCCACGCAGTAGGTGAGCGCCTCATCAAGTAGGCATTAGCACTCGGCAGTGGTGAGCGGCGGCGAGCGGGATCTGCGCGTCGTCGCTGTGGTTGTGACTTGTGGCGGCTACGTAAGGGGAGAGGACGAGGGTGAGGGGAGAGAAAAAGAAACGCAGTAATATTCAGTGTCTAGGGTTACCAACTTGGGCCGGGCTTTGTTCGTGCGGGTGGAATTTTCATGGGCTTTGTATCGTTTCGGGATATTCGGGACGTTCGGGTGCTCAGACTACGTTCCCGAATTACCTGAAATAAATTCGGGTATTCAAAACAGCTACCCGAATAAGTGATCGGGTTTTTCGGGTTCGGGATATATGGGTTCGGGATCGGGAATTTCGGGTTCGGGATTCGGGTTTCGGGATTTATGCCCGGCGTGACTTGGATGTGCCAAGTCATATCCAAGATGAGCTTAGCCTAAACCCAAGACCTAAGACTACCTACAAATTTTTTCTTTTAAGGGTGGTAGCCCACCCCAACATATCCCATACCCATCTTTCTTTGTAGCCTTTCTCGAATCTCGATGACGAGATTCCTTTTAAGGGTGGTAGTCTGTCACATCCCGAAATTTTCTAAAATTCGGAATGTAAAATAAAAATGAATTTAATGCTTGATTGATTGAACGTGATTGAATTTTTCACAAAGAACTAAAACTTTTGTGGTTATTAAAAAGGTATTTTCAAATAAATGCAGTTTTCATAAACCTTGTTTTCAAAATATTTTCCAACAATACTCTATTTTGTTCGGAGGTTTAAAACTTATAAAATCATTTATTTTGAGAAAATGTTAATCCCTAAAAAGATACTATAGCCACATATTTGATTTTACAAATTTTATATTTTTGTCCCAATTTTGGTTTCTTATGAAAATATTTTTCATGAAGAATCCAACGATACCTTATTTGCCTTTTTCTGATTAAGTTTGATCCTCCAAAAATATATTTTAAATTTCTAGTTTTTTTTTAAAAAAAAGGAGCGTTCAGGCCGAACGGCCCAGCTTGCCCCCGCCCCCGACCAAGCCAGGCCGCCCTAGCCTTTTTTTTTCCAGCTCAACCTGGCCCATCTAGGCCAAACCGACCAAACCAGCCCAAAAACTGGATCCTCTCCTTCCTCTGTTCAGGGGAGTGCTGTACACCGACCTGGTCGGTGTGTACGGGCCACCGCACACCCCACCGACCAGGCCGGTTGGTTGGGCCGCGGCCCATTAGTAGTAGGTACGTTTTTTCTTGCTGTTTCTTTTTTGTTAATATTTTTCTTTTTTAATATCTAACTTTTAAAAAATATATTTCGGATAACAAATTTTCAAAATCTGTTCAGATTCGAAATTTTGGAAATTTTAAAAATGTTCAGATTTTGATTTAATTTTTTCGAAATTTGAACATTTTTTCGAATTTGAACATTTTTCCAAATTTGAATGCTTTATATATTTGAACGGATTTCAAATTTGAACGCTTTTATAATTTGAACATTTTTGTATTTGAACATTTTTTAAATTTGAACGGATTTCAAATTTGAACAATTTTTTGTATTTGAACATTTTTCAAATTTGAACGGATTTCAGATTTGAACATTTATTTTATTTAAACGGTTTTAAAATTTGAACGTTTTTAAAATTTGAACTTTTTTTTAAATTTTGAACAGTTTTCAATTTTGAAATTTTTCTGAATTTGAAATATTTTCAAATTTGAACAAAAATAAATATAAACAAAAAAGAAACAAAACAAAACAAAAACAAAAAAGGAACAGAACATAAAAAAGGAAAAGGAAAAGAAAAGAAAAAAGAAAAGAAAAGAAAGAAAGAGAAACAGAAAACAGAAAAAAGGCGAACTGGGCCGACCAGGCCGGCCCATACCGCGCGCGGGGGTGTGCGGCGCGCGGTAGGGACCGACCTGGTCGGTGTATAGGATTTGCCCTCTGTTCACGTACATGTTACAGAAACTTCACCGTTAACATCTTGCATGGCAGTAAACCATTCCCTTCATATCTCCACTAATCTAGCGATCGTTTCTTGTCGACTTCAACACGAATTTTATTGCCCATTGAACCACGGTCTCATTCAGGGAATTAAAACCACATTTAGTTTCCTTATTTTCCCAAATCGTCCAGGTGCACCAAATGCCAACCGGTGGCATTCCTCTACCGATCTCCCTCCTCAAGTCATTATACTGCGAACCGAATAAGTGATCGGGTTTTTCGGGTTCGGGATATACGGGTTCGGGATCGGGAATTTCGGGTTCGGGATTCGGGTTTCGGGATTTATGCCCGGCGTGACTTGGATGTGCCAAGTCATATCCAAGATGAGCTTAGCCTAAACCCAAGACCTAAGACTACCTACAAATTTTTTCTTTTAAGGGTGGTAGCCCACCCCAACATATCCCATACCCATCTTTCTTTGTAGCCTTTCTCGAATCTCGATGACGAGATTCCTTTTAAGGGTGGTAGTCTGTCACATCCCGAAATTTTCTAAAATTCGGAATGTAAAATAAAAATGAATTTAATGCTTGATTGATTGAACGTGATTGAATTTTTCACAAAGAACTAAAACTTTTGTGGTTATTAAAAAGGTATTTTCAAATAAATGCAGTTTTCATAAACCTTGTTTTCAAAATATTTTCCAACAATACTCTATTTTGTTCGGAGGTTTAAAACTTATAAAATCATTTATTTTGAGAAAATGTTAATCCCTAAAAAGATACTATAGCCACATATTTGATTTTACAAATTTTATATTTTTGTCCCAATTTTGGTTTCTTATGAAAATATTTTTCATGAAGAATCCAACGATACCTTATTTGCCTTTTTCTGATTAAGTTTGATCCTCCAAAAATATATTTTAAATTTCTAGATTTAAAAAAAAAGGAGCGGCCAGGCCGACCGGCCCAGCTTGCCCCCGCCCCCGACCAAGCCAGGCCACCCTAGCCTTTCTTTTTCCAGCTCAACCTGGCCCATCTAGGCCAAACCGACCAAACCAGCCCAAAAAACTGGATCGTCTCCTTCCTCTGTTCACGTACATGTTACAGAAACTTCACCGTTAACATCTTGCATGGCAGTAAACCATTCCCTTCATATCTCCACTAATCTAGCGATCGTTTCTTGTCGACTTCAACACGAATTTTATTGCCCATTGAACCACGGTCTCATTCAGGGAATTAAAACCACATTTAGTTTCCTTATTTTCCCAAATCGTCCAGGTGCACCAAATGCCAACCGGTGGCATTCCTCTACCGATCTCCCTCCTCAAGTCATTATACTGCGAACCGAGATGTCCAGTATGTGTTCCTTGCTTTCCTCCCTCACTTTTGTTCTCACACTTTTTCCAGATGAGCTCTCTACAGCAAATATAGACCATGCCACTCTTAGCCACAAATATCGAGTTCATCACCAAATTCCGACGCCTTTGGTGTTCATCTCGTAGATTCCCTCCACCAGGAGACTCCCCTCGTTAAGGTCTTTCTCCAGGACATGATGGTGCATCATTTTGTCACAGTAGACCGCGACGACCGACACCCGCAACAACGTCGCCGTCGTCGAGGTACGACGTCCTCGAACACTGCCGCCGGTATTCCGTCGCCGCTGAAGGTATTAGCTGTAGTATTTTGTTCCCATTCTCTTTTCTTGATTCTAGCGCATACCTCTGATGCCTTAGTTTCGTTTTGTTTCGCACCGGAGCAATGACACGCTAAGCTTCGCCTTCAATCGGCCGTCACGAACATGGGTGTAGCGGCTGAAGTCCCGAGACCATGTATTTGTGTACACGCCTTTATAGCAGACGTCGTCCGTGCCTCGCGAAATCCTGAAGACAATCGGATCAACCTCGCCGTACACGTCCGCCTCGCTGACGACGTTCTATTCATCGTTGCTGTTGCCGACCAGGCTCGGCCACTGTAAGTCGCCAGCAATTCCCAGTCCATTCTATCTAGCAAGCACGGCATGAATTAGATAGGTTTTAATCCACTCGAATAGTTCATGGCAATGAGGCTCACGACACCAGTGAAGGCACGCGCGTGTACTGTCCATACAATGATTCCTAGTAGGATCCGTCAGTTTCGTATTAGATTGTACTAGCACATGTCAATCTTTCAAAATTCATAGCTACAGATCTATATCTTCGTTTTAGATGATTTCCGTGACATTAAGTTCGTAATTGTTATCTCTACATCTTTCGTGTAAAAAGTTTTCCCATCGAATCAACTTTCTCTAACAACTTTTCGGACACCATTAGAATTTGACCACGAATTGTAAAATCAATATCTTGAGTTCTACACGTCGGTTTTCGACAAATTTTATATCATTGGAATCAGTAAAATACGTAGATCATTTCAGACATTTTACATGTCAGTTTTGCACACTTTTTTTCGTGGTATTTTTAGGATCCGCAATACCGTTCTTCGACTATGAAATCATTTAGACACATTCATCATGTTCAATGATCACATCTAAATACATCATATTATCTTAGTCCATATTATTCAAATAGCAATTGAGTTATTTGAGTAAATGTTCATATCACTAGTTCTTATCTAATCTTTTTCCTTGTGTCATTGGTGAGTGTTGTCACACTCTCCATAATGGTATGTTGCTTTACGCCATATGGGACTCATATGATTCTATCACATGGATCATTCCAATTATTCATTTCGGTGTAGCAAATAACCCTTGATCATATGGCCTTGTCAATCTTTTCCTCCTAAGCATTTGACTTGGATAATCTTTTCCTTTCTAAGTACATGACCCTTTCAATCTATTAAACCATATCTTGCAAGCCAAACCTCAGGCCCTATCTTAGTACCATAGAGCGATGTCTGATTGTTGTCTTGTTTGATTATGTTGCTATGAATGGTGTGTTTATGTTGTGCTATTTTTATCTTATAGTTTGTGCGGAGAGCCACGTGTTTTGATTGAGAGAAAAGGGAATGATCTTCGACTACCAAAAAGGCAAGTGACACACACCAAAAGTCCCAGTTTTAAATTCTTGCACAGTAGTGTTTTTATAGTAGACATGTCTAGGGTTTATGCTTTTTGCTTGCTATTAAATCCTAGTAGTTTAGCTACACCACTTCTAGACTCCCTTAGCCGCCATTAAATTTAGTTCTACCTGCTATGCCATGGAAAAGGTTTTGATAGAGGTTAAGGAAAAACAACTAAGTTTAATGAATTACCTGGGTGAATGGTGGAGTTATGGAGAGGGTGGCTGTATCAGGGGGCAAGACCCTGGTGCTAGTGCACACTTGCGGAAAGTCACCCAGGCTTAAAGAGATTGTAGACAAATCTTGCTCATTAGCTTCACGTACAACCACATGCTACTATGGCTCGGCTTGACAAAGTATGTTGTATGAACCCGGATCCTAGGGGCCGGGTGGTGGTAGAGGGATACTGTAGGTGGGGGCGTGGCCCTTAGGGAATGGTTCGGGCGATTACACACAGAAGGTCTCGGCCACGGTCTACACCTGTCCTTAAGCAAAATGTGCAACGAGGTAGAAGGATTGACCTGGCCATGTGGGTAAAGGTGTACAACCTCTCGAGAGTGTAAAATCTAAGTACTTAGTCGTGTCCCCGGTTATGGACAACTTGAGCGAACTGACAAGTCCTTGTTCGAAGATCTCCTCATCCCAATTTCTTAAATAAAATTTGAATGGGTGAACAAGGGTAGGAAGGTACATTGGGGCTTTACCAATGCTATCGTTAATTTGGTACATTGGGGTTTTACCAATGTTACTGCTAATTAGATTGAAAGAAAATGTTTTGATAAATGATAGGGAAAAATTGGCTTTATGCAACATAAACTTGAGCTCTACCAGCCAAATGTACACTTAAGTGTTAGGTTGTCATTTGAGTCCACTATAGTGTCATCTTGCCAATACAATTCAACATAAACTTTATGATATGCTTGACTTGCCACCATTGAAAAATTGTTATTTGGATGTTAATCTTGCTGATAATTCTCTAAAGAAACCTTTGGGGAGAATTGATAATGTTCGCATTACGGTTAACAACAACCTTGTCCCCGTTGATTTTGTTGTCTTGGATATTGAATGCAATGCATCTTGTCCTATTGTCTTGGGAAGACCCTTTCTTCGAACTGTTGGTGCTATTATTGATATGAAAGAAGGAAATATTAAGTATCAATTTCCTCTCAAGAAAGGTATGGAACACTTCCCTAGAAAGAGAATGGAGTTGCCTTTTGATTCTATTATTAGAACAAATTATGATGTTGATGCTTCTTCTCTTGATGTTACTTGATTTGCACTTTCTGCGCCTAGCTGAAAGGTGTTAAAGAAAAGCCCTTCTTCGGAGATAACCCATGTTTTTATTTTACTACTGTATTGTTGAGTCTTGTAAGTTGTTAATACTGTAGCAACCTCTCCTTATCATGTTTTTGTGCCAAGTAAAGTCTCTATGGTAAAGTTGATACTAGATTTGGATTGCTGCGCAGAAACAGATTTGCTGTCTGTCACGAATTTGCGTAGATCTCTCTGTAGAAAAATCAAAAAAATCTGCCAATTTACGTGCGTGATCCTCAGATATGTACGCAACTTTCATTAGTTTTGAGTTTTTCCGTTTGAGCAAGTTAAGTGCCTCTGGAAAATTAGTCTTTACAGACTGTTCTGTTTTGACAGATTCTGCCTTTTATTTCGCATTGCCTCTTTTGCTATGTTGAATGGGTTTCTTTGTTCCATTAACTTTCAGTAGCTTTGTGCAATGTCCAGAAGTGTTAAGAATGATTATGTCACCTCTGAATATGTGAATTTTTGATTATGCACTAACCCTCCAATGAGTTTGCTTTAAGTTTGGTGTGGAGGAAGTTTTCAAGGGTCAAGAGAAGAGGATGATACAATATGATCAAGAAGAGTGAAAGGTCTAAGCTTGGGGATGCCCCGGTGGTTCATCCCTGCATATTTTAAGAAGACTCAAGCATCTAAGCTTGGGGATGCCCAAGGCATCCCCTTGGGCATCTTCTTCTTCATCGACAACTTATCAAGTCACTTCTAGTGAAACTATATTTTTATTCCATCACATCTTATGTTCTTTACTTGGAGCGTCTGTTTGCTTTTATTTTTGTTTTGGTTTGAATAAAGTTGGATCCCACCATCCTTGTATTTGAGATATTACGCTCCGCTTTTTCATTTGAACACTTATGTTCTTAGTTATGCTTTAATGTTCATGGCGAAGGCTGAAAATTGCTTCGTTGATTGCTATTTGGTTGGAATCAGAAAATGCTTCATATGGTTTGGAATAACTTGATACTTGGCAATTGTTTTGAGCTCTCATAGATCATGTTTAAGCTCTTGCATCATGTAGTTTAATCTATTAGTGGAGAACTACCGTAGAGCTTGTTGAAATTTGGTTTGCATGATTGGTCTCTCTAAGGTCTAGATATTTTCTGGTGAAGTGTTTGAACAACAAGGAAGACAGTGTAGAGTCTTATAATGCTTGCAATATGTTCTTGTGTAAGTTTTGCTGTACATGTTCATACTTGTGTTTGCTTCAAACAACCTTGCTAGCCCAAAGCCTTGTACATGTTCATAAAGTTGGATCCCACCATCCTTGTATTTGAGATATTACGCTCCGCTTTTTCATTTGAACACTTGTGTTCTTAGTTATGCTTTAATGTTCATGGCGAAGGCTGAAAATTGCTTCGTTGATTGCTATTTGGTTGGAATCAGAAAATGCTTCATATGGTTTGGAATAACTTGATACTTGGCAATTGTTTTGAGCTCTCATAGATCATGTTTAAGCTCTTGCATCATGTAGTTTAATCTATTAGTGGAGAACTACCGTAGAGCTTGTTGAAATTTGGTTTGCATGATTGGTCTCTCTAAGGTCTAGATATTTTCTGGTGAAGTGTTTGAACAACAAGGAAGACAGTGTAGAGTCTTATAATGCTTGCAATATGTTCTTGTGTAAGTTTTGCTGTACATGTTCATACTTGTGTTTGCTTCAAACAACCTTGCTAGCCCAAAGCCTTGTACTGAGAGGAAATGCTTCTCGTGCATCCAAACACCTTGAGCCAAAATCCATGCCATTTATGTCCACCATATCTACCTACTATGTGGTATTTTTCTGCCATTCCAAAGTAAATTACTTGAGTTCTACCTTTAAAATTTCATTCCTTTATCTTTGCAATATATAGCTCATGGGAAAAATAGCTTAAAAACTATTGTGGTGATGAATATGTAGCTATGTGTCTTAGTTCTTATAAGTTGCTTGTTGAGCGGTAACCATGTTTTTGGGGACGCCATCAACTTTTTACCTTTGTTGGATATCATGTGAGATGCTATGCATGTTCGTCTTGTGTGAAGTAAGGGTGATTTATCATGATCAAATGGTTTGAGTATGCATATGTTAGAGAAGAACATTAATTGGGCCGCTAACCAAAGCCATGTATCATATGGTGGAAGTTTTCAGTTCGGACATTCATCCTCAATCTCTTATGAGAATATTATATGTTGTTGAATGCTTATGCATTAAAGAGGAGTCCATTATCTGTTGTCTATGTTGTCCCAGTATGGATGTCCTAAGTTGAGATCTATTAAAAACGAGAAATAAAATGCGATTGATCTCCTTGGACCTTTGTACAGGCGGCATAGAGGTACCCCTTTGTGACACTTGGTTGAAACATATGTTATGCAATGATAATCCGTGTAAATCCAAGCTAATTATGACAAGGTGCGGGCACTATTGGTATTCTATGCATGAGGCTTGCAACTTGTAGGAAGTATTATGCATAACACATATGAATTATTACTACCGTTGACAAAATTGTTTCTATGTTTTCAAAACAAAAGCTCTAGCACAAAAATAGTAATCCATGCTTCCCTCTACGAAGGGCCATTCCTTTACTTTATGTTGAGTCAGTTTTCCTACTTCATTCTATCTTAGAAGCAAACACTTGTGTTAACTGTGTGCATTGATTCTTACATGATTACTTATTGCACTTGTTATATTACTCTATGTTGACAATTATCCATGAGATATACATGTTACAAGTTGAAAGCAATTGCTGAAACTCAATCATCCTTTGTGTTGCTTCAATGCCTTCGACTTTGAATCTATTGCTTTATGAGTTAGCTCTTATGCAAGTCTCTTTGATACTTGTCTTGAAAGTACTATTCATGAAAAGTTTTGCTATATGATTCATTTGTTTAGTCATTATCTCTTTGTTAGCAATCTATTGCTTCAGATCACTCCATTCATCTCATATGCTTTACAATAATGTTGATCAAGATTATGTTGGTAGCATGTCACTTCAGAAATTATTTGTTGTTATCGTTTACCTACTCGAGGGCGAGTAGGAACTAAGCTTGGGGATGCTTGATACGTCTCCAACATATCTATAATTTCTTATGTTCCATGCTACTTTTATGACAATACTCACATGTTTTATACATACTTTACATCATTATTATACATTTTCAGACACTAACCTATTAACAAGATGCCGAAGCTCCAGTTGCTGTTTTCTGCTGTTTTTGGTTTCAGAAATCCTACAAAGGAAATATTCTCGGAATTGGACGAAATCAACGCCCAGGGTCTTATTTTTCCACGAAGCTTCCAGAAAACCGAAGGGGGCCCCTCGCGCCGCCTCCAACCCTACCCTTCCGCCTACTTAAAGCCTTCTTCGAGCAAACCCCTGTAACGAGAGCCACGATACGGAAAACCTTCCAGAGACGCCGCCGCCAATCCCATCTCGGGGGATTCAGGAGATCGCCTCCGGCACCCTGCCGGAGAGGGGAATCATCGCCGGAGGGCTCTACATCATCATGCCCGCCTCCGGATTGATGCATGAGTAGTTCATCCTTGGACTATGGGTCCATAACAGTAGCTAGTTGGTTGTCTTCTCCTCTTGTGCTATCATGTTTAGATCTTGTGAGCTGCCTAACATGATCAAGATCATCTATTTGTAATGCTACATGTTGTGTTTGGTGGGATCCGATGAATATAGAATATTATGTTGATTATCAATCTATCATATATGTGTTGTTTATGTTCTTGCATGCTCTCCGTTGCTAGTAGAGGCTCTGGCCAAGTTGATACTTGTAACTCCAAGAGGGGGTATTTATGCTCGATAGTGGGTTCATGCCTCCATTGAATCTGGGACAGTGACAGAAATTTCTAAGGTTGTGGATGTGATGTTGCTACTAGGGATAAAAAATCAATGCTTTGTCTAAGGATTTTTTTGTTGATTACATTACGCACCGTACTTAATGCAATTGTCTGTTGTTTGCAACTTAATACTGGAGGGGGTGCGGATGCTAACCCGAAGGTGGACTATTTAGGCATAGATGCATGCTGGATGGCGGTCTATGTTCTTTGTCGTAATGCCCTGATTAAATCTCATAGTGATCATCATGATATGTATTGAATCTTTATTTGTCAATTGCCCACCTATAATTTGTTCAACCAGCATGTTATTTATCTTATTGGAAAGACACCACTAGTGAACTGTGGACCCCGGTCCATTCTTTTACATCTGAATACAATCTACTGCAATCATTGTTCTCTACTGTTCTTTGCAAACAAACATCATCTTCCACACTATACGTTTAATCCTTTTGTTTTCAGCAAGCCGGTGAGATTGACAACCTCACTGTTACGTTGGGACAAAGTATCTTGATTGTGTTGTGCAGGTTCCACGTTGGCGCCGGTTTCACTGGTGTTGCGCCGCACTACACTCCTCCACCAACAACCTTCACGTGTTCCTTGACTCCTACTGGTTCGATAACCTTGGTTTCTTACTGAGGGAAAACTTGCTGCTGTACGCATCACACCTTCCTCTTGGGGTTCCCAACGGTCGTGTGCTTCACGCGTGTCAGACGGAAAGGCGTTCCCAGTTCGTCGGGAAGGCCACGGTCGATAGGTGTCCATGCTCGAACTACCCCTTACATTTGCAGGACCCAAACTAAGGCGAGACAAACTACTACGCTACGACCCGTCCCACTAAAGGGTAATGTGGTTGTACTGGCTAGGTCCGGTGATGTACTCAGTCAACAAAAGGTTTTTTGAAAACAATTTTATTCACTTCTCTTGCTCCCAGCAAGTCCTTTCTGCTCAAAAACAATTAGTCAAAACCACACTTGGGCAGGGCTACCCAATTCCAAGGTTTTCGAAACACTTCTTTTCTTGAAAACATTTTCGTCCCCAACCTGTAGTCTGACTTTTCTTTGAAAAGCGGCGACAAGAATGATAAGGTGTTAAGCACCATATCCTAGCAAGTGTTTGATCAGTAGGTATCACGAGGGCTGCACCCGTAAGGGTGGAATAAAAAAACACCGAGTGGTAGGGCCACTCACATGAAGAAATAATCATGCAATTTATAAAAGTGCTAATAATGCAAGAGTAAGATAATTAGGTTGAGATATGCATCAAGAGGTGGCTTGCCTTGGTTGGCTATTTGTCCCGGGACTTCTTCTTTACGAACTTCTGCTCTTCTTTCCTCTTCGATATCCTCACCGAGATCCTCTCATTCTTGTCCGATTGTGATCGCATTCTAACGTCACAAAATAAAAGGCGAACGATCAACACATAACCATAGCGTCAAACACACACACACACACACACACACACACACACACAACTAGTAGCAACCACTCAATCAGAGGCACTAATCACATCAAACAAAAAGCACCTCGGGCAAGATGGTTTATAAAAGAACTATTTCTATCGTTACTGGAATAGGGCCTTAACAGAACATTTATTTGCTAAAAAGGCTCTGCCTCTCAACAAGGCATAAACTACTCAAGCACTGACGACTAACGACTTTTGGAAATCACCAGAAGTGGTATGGTGCCACAGTTCAGCATAAAAAATTTAAACAAAAACAACACAATTTCCCTATGGGTAAAATAAGCACTAGCATCAATTTAATAAGCCACTCCAGAATGATGCACACAAAAATTTGGTAAAATCACAGTATGTAAAGGTTCATAAACACAAGCTACTGAAAGTGGTTTCACTATTTTATGGTTTTTAAAACAAAAGATGTGATTTTTACAATTCCCGAAATGACTTGGGAACCATTTAAATGGCCTAAATCTTTCTGTGAATCACAAAAATACAAGAAGCATACCTACAGAAAGCTAACAACATGTAGAGCACACATGCATAAGAATCACATGAAAATAAGTTTTTAAATAACCTTGACAAATTAAACAAGATAGAAACCAGAGAACATAAACAGCTAGGCACACCAGTATCAGAGCATGATCAACCAGAGCCAAGCATACCCATGGATAGCTAAAGCTAAATGTGATCTAACCCACTGGTTTGGCATTTTTATGATTTGTAAATAAATTTAAAAAAATAATACACTGAAAAGTGTTCTGTTTCAGTAATAAAATCCTTAGAGCTAAATGACACGTCCAAAACGTATCTACTTTCCCGAACACTTTTGCTATTGTTTTGCCTCTAATTTGTGTATTTTGGATACAACTAACACGGACTAACGCTGTTTTCAGCAGAATTGCTCTGGTGTCTCGTTTTTGTGCAGAAATCCAACTTTCGGGAAAATCCTCGGAATTTATGCGAAAGGCCCTATTTTCCCGAATGCCGACGGAGCCGGAAGGGCAAGCCGGTGGGGCCCAAGGCCCCCACACACTAGGCCGGCGCGGCCCGGGGGCGCCGCCTTGTTGTGTGGGCGCCTCGGCGGCCCCCGACGCTCTCCTCCGGACTATATACGTCTTTCGACCTAAAAACGCCGGGGGTACGTCGATATTTCCGGAGACCATCCGATGCGCCGCCGCCATCGCGAAACTCCGCCTCGGGACCAGAAACTCCGTTACGGCACTCCGCCGGGACGGGGAATTGGAGGGATCTTCACCGCCATCACCACCGACGCCTCTCCATCGACCAGCCATGTTTCCCCCGTCCATGTGTGAGTAATTCCCCCGCTGTAGGCTGAAGGGGATGGTAGGGATTGGATGAGATTGATCATGTAATAGTCACAAGATTGTTAGGGCATGGTGCCTAGTATCCAGTAGATGTTACTTTTATGATATTGTTGCAACTTGTTATGCTTAATGCTTGTCACTAGGGCCCGAGTGCCATGATCTCAGATCTGAACATGTTATTGTTTCATCATGATATGCATTGTTTTATGATCTTACCTGCAAGTTGTATACACACGTTGCCGTCCGGAACCCGAGGCCCCAAAGTGACAGAAATTGGGACAACCGGAGGGGAAGGTGGTGGAGTGAGGATCACATGTGTTCACGGAGTGTTAATGCTTTGCTCCGGTACTCTATTAAAAGGAGTACCTTAATTTCCACTAGTTTCCCTAGAGGCCCGGCTGCCACCGGCTGGTAGGACAAAAGATGTTGTGCAAGTTTCTCATTGCGAGCACGTACGACTATATATGGAACACATGCCTATTGATTGATTAGTACTTGGATACCGCTTTATTATTACCTGCAAATGCCCTACCATGATTGTTATCTCGAATTCTCTCATCCATGCAACGCCCGTTCATCCGTCCCTCGTGCCTACAGTATTTTAATCCTGCTGTTTACTATAATCACTATCTGCTGTCTTTATTTCACCGTCTTCGTTATTTCACTATTCCTACTTGCTATAAAGCTGTTACTCTTGATAAACTCTTGCGAGCAAGTTTGTTTCAGTGCGGCTGAATTGACAACTCCATCTGTTAAGGCTTACAAGTATTCTTTGTCTCCCCTTGTGTCGAATCAATAAATTGGGTAATACTTCCCTCGAAGACTGTTGCGATCCCCTATACTTGTGGGTCATCAAGACTATTTTCTGGCGCCGTTGCCGGGGAGCATAGCTTTATTTGCAAGCTCACTTGGATTGATATTGTTCGCTGCAAATTCTACATCATGGGTAAACCTCGCGATATTAAAGTCGCCATATTACCATCCACTACAAGAAAAGGTACAACTCTGAGTACCTCCGCTGCTCTTGATTCACCATCTGTGATAAGTCAACTTGTTTCACCACCACAAACTTCACGTGTTGGTATTTCTGCTGAATCTGAAAATTCCTCTGATAATTTTGATGATGCTTCTACTGTGCTTGATAATGCTGGTTCATTAGGTCCTTTTCTAGATGCTACAATTGCTAGGTCTAGACAAATTGAAATTACTGAAACTCCTAAAAAAAATATTGTTACACCTGTTAATTCACCTGAGATTGATGATCTTGATGAAGATTATGTGGAACTTGATGATGATTTTATTGATAAATGCAATGCTACTAGTAGTACAAATAACCTTAAAAAGCGTATTGCACAACATGCTGTTAGATATAAACTGTCTCCTGATCCTAAATTTGCCACATCTCCTATAAACATTAAGGATAAAGATTATGATTTTTCTCTTGATTTATCTCATATATTTATTGTTGAGAAAACACCCTTTTGTGGTACTGAAAAAGAGAGTGTTGTAGAACATATGAATGAGCTTTCTACTTTAAGTAGCTTGTTTTCTGATGATGTTAAGATGCGTACTTATTTTGTTGCTAAGATTTTCCCTTTCTCATTAAAGGATGATGCTAAGATTTGGTATAATAATTTGCCTCCTGATTCTATTAATAGTCCAAGTTGTTTGCTTGATGTTTTCTTTCGGAAATACTTTCCCGCTAGTGCTCAACATATGGCTCTGCAGAGAATTTATAGCTTTGATCAAGAAGATGGAGAGAAATTGCCTGAAGCTTGGGCAAGGTTTTGCTCTCTTATTAGAGCTCGGCATGGACATGATTTGGAAAAGCATGATTTACTTGATATATTTTGTAGTGGACTAACCATTGAGTCTAGGGCATACCTGGATAGTTGTGCTGATTGTGTTTTCAGGAAGAGAACTCCGGACGAAGCTGAAGAATTATTGGCAAAGATAAGAAAAAATCATGATGATTGGTCTACACCTGAACCAACTCCGACACCTATATTGAAGAAGAGGGGTATGATTGAATTAAATGATGAAGATATGAGGGAAGCCAAGAAATCTCTTATGGAGAAAGGTATTAAATCTGAAGATGTGAAGAATTTACCTCCTATAGAAGACCTATGTAAGATAATTCCCCCTTCATCCACAATCGAGGTACATTCTCTTCAACGCTTTGATAGAGGAGATATTCCATATTCAAAACCTCCTGATCAATGTTTAGATGAATTTGATAATTATATTGTTAAGCAAAGTAATTTTAATATGAGAGTAGAGAATCATCTAATGGAAAATTCTCAAGCTATTAGTAAATTGCATGATATTGTGGAGAAAACCTCCAATGATGTTAAGATGCTTGTTAAACATTTTGATATGATTCAAACTCAAATTGATCAACTTACTAAAGTGCAAAATGACTTGTTAAAAAATAATCATGAAGAGAAACAAGTTTATGAAGTAACAAGTAGAGGCGGTGTTTCTACCCAGGATCCTTTATATCCTGAAGGGCATCCCAAAAGAATTGAACAAGATTCTCAACGAACTAAAGAAATTAGTAGTCCTTCTAAGAAAAAGAAGAAGAAACATAAAACTGTTGTAGAATCCTCTGAACCTGTTAATGATCCTAATAGTATTTCTATTTCTGATGCTGAAACTGAAAGTGGTAATGAACATGATGAAGATAATGATAAGAATGATACTCCTGATAAAGAAGAAATTGAAAAAGAACCTGAAAAGCATGATAAAAATAAAAAGTACACTAAAGAAGATTTTATTACAAAGAAACATGGTAATGAAAGAGAACCTTGGGTTCAAAAGCAAATGCCTTTTCCTGCTAAGAAACTAAAATCAAAGGAGGAGGAACATTATAATAAATTTTGTGATTGGATGAAACCTTTATTTTTGCAAATCCCTTTGACTGATGCTATTAAACTGCCTCCTTATTCAAAGTATATGAAAGATATTGTCTCTAACAAAAGGAAAATTCCTAATGAGGAGATTTCCACTATGCTCGCTAATTACTCCTTCAATGGTAAGGTTCCAAAGAAGCTGGGAGACCCAGGTATACCGACTATTCCTTGTTCCATCAAGAATAATTATGTTAGAACTGCTCTATGTGATTTAGGAGCAGGTGTTAGTGTAATGCCTTTTTCTCTTTATAAGAGACTTGATTTAGATAAGTTGATACCAACTGATATATCTTTGCAAATGGCTGATAAATCTACTGCTATTCCTGTTGGTGTATGTGAAAATGTTCCTGTTCAAGTTACTCAACACTGCTTGATATTAACTGATTTTGTTGTGTTGGAAATGCCTGAAGATGATAATATGTCCATTATTCTTGGGAGACCCTTTCTTAATACTGCAGGGGCTGTTATTGATTGCAACAAAGGCAAGGTTACTTTCAATGTTGATGACAAGGAACATACTGTCTATTTTCCCAAGAGGATTGATAAAGTATATGGAGTTAATACAATTTTTAATGTGAAAACTATCAAAGTGGGATCCATTGATTGTCCTATATATGAGCCTAAAGAAGAATATCAAACTCTTGTGATTGGATCCTAACATGATTGATTTGAGGTTTATTTCTTCTTATGTCATATAAAATTTATTTGGTAGCAAGACTTGATCAACCTTGTTAACAAGTATATTTTAATGCATAAGAGAGCTAAACAACATTTCTTTCTTTCTTCCTCCCTCCATTTGTTTTACTTGCTGTAGCACCTTTTGTTTTGCAATATGCTTTAGTTGTTTAAGATTTTGGAAATCATTTTCCTGCGTAAGTAATAATTATTTTAACACCCGTAAATGTGCATTTTTCAAAGTTCTCAAAAATTTACAAAAATTATACTTGGTAGTCTTATTTTTCGAAGGGGCACACGGGAGCACACTGGGATGACCGGTGGGGCACCCCGGGGTGGCACCCCACGAGCCGGCGCTGCCAGCAAGGGGGGGCGCCACCCTGGTGTGTGGGCCCCTCCTTGCCCCACTTCATCATCCCTTTCACTCACTGCACTCTCTTTCCCGAAAAAACTCGTACTCACTTTCTCTCACTCGCGTTTCTGCTCAAGAACTTGCGATTTCTCGATCTCTTTGCTCAGCCCAGATTTCTGTCTGAAATTTGGCACATTTGCTCTCCGGTATATGACTCCTTTGATTATCCAATTAGAATTTTGTTTGGTTGAGTATATCTTGAATATTTTTCTGCTGTAGGTAACATGTTTAGTGAGCTTGCATGCTTGTTCTAAGTGGTAGAAACTAGTTTTGATGCATGTTTAGTACTCTAGCAAGTTCCTATAGTAGTTCCCCTCAATTATATACCTTGAAATCAAATTTTATAATGATTGTTGAAAAATTTCAGAAAATGGAAGGGAGTAGGCACCAACTAAATCAACAATAATTGGAGGTGCAACAAGTCATGAGAGTTCACCGCGAAGAGGGAGTATACCCCTCTTATTACCCATGCACTGATTTTATGCGGAATGCAGGAATCCTGCAAGATGTTCAAACACTGATTTCCAATGCGGGGTTGGAAGGTTTTACTCGTTGGTGAACCTTATCAATATGCTAAACTAACGGTGTCGGTTGTGCAGGATTTCGAATTTCATCGGTCTCAAACTAACCCCATGGTCCGATACAAGATTTATAACAAAACTATCAACTTGCCTTTCAGTGATTTTTGTGCAGCAATTAGAGTGCCGCAGTGGGGATCCTGCGAGAAGGTCAGGGGAACGCCGCGGGAGCTCTCGAATCTTTATACAATGATTTGTCATGGGAGAAGCTTCTCCGATGATGGTGGTAAGATCAGTAGCATTCAACTCCCAGCTATCCGCTACTTTGCTTATTTCGTTACAAAGTGCGTTCTTGCTAGAAAGAATGCAAGTAAGTTGTCTGTCCAAGATATGGCTTTCTTAGCTGCCGCTTTGCAACAGGATAGGACTTATAATTTGGGTGCTTTAATAGCTTGTAGACTTGCTACTAATCGTGAGAAGGGAGGAATTTGTGGGGGTCTTATCGCCTCTCGCTTATTAGCTATGCATGGTGTAAAACCTCACCATCTAGATATTCCGCTTTCCATGGAGAAACTTGATGTTGTTTCCATGATCAAACATGAGTTTATTTCAGATGCATCTAATTTGAACAACCTGTATTATAGGATAACTTTGTATAAGAAAAATTGGAGAATAACTAAGAAAATTGAAAAACTAGTACGATTGCCTGCACCTGTTCTGCTTAACCTTGATGCCAGGAAAGGGTGGTCGATCACAGAAAATGAGCTAAATGCATACATAGAAAGAGAAGGCCATCATGCAAGGGACGGCACGGAGGAGGTCGAGGAGCACCCCGACTCTTCATCCGATGCAGCAAGCTCTTCATATCAACATTATGGTCATGTGGAGCCTCCACGACATTCTTCTGCGCGAGGGCCTTATTATCACTCCATGTACGATCCACCGGCGTGGAACCCCGACCCTCGTTGGGAATGAACTCCACTTAGGCCAAAAGCCTAAGCTTGGGGGGAGGTATACCGGCATTACTCATTCTTTGCATATTATGATTGCTGGATACTTGTACATACTTGTTTAGTTCTTAGAGTGGTTTTCTAATGAGAGGGAGATGATATTTGGGGAAGTGCTGTCCAAAAACAGATTCTGGGCTGTTACAAAAAAAAAATCGTACTCACAGCCAGAACGTTATTTTGAGTTGCAAATTTTTGAGCATGTGCCCCAGGTTGTTATCTAACTTTCATTAGTTGAACACTTTTTGAGCTGAGCAATGGAAGATTTTTGTTAACTTCGATTTGCTGCTATCGCTGTCAGGTTTTGGCAGATTTCTGCCATCCTGCTTTTCTGTGTTTCTTTTAGTTTGCATTCTCTTGTTTTCGCTTTGTTTCTTTTCTAAAACACAAAAAGACCAAAAATATTTCTGTTGTTTCTCTTCACCATTTGTTTATTTGGTTCATTGCTCTTATTTTACTTTATTTGCTATCGTTAGTTTGCTATGAGAAAACCCAAAAAGATTTTGCTTTGTTTTCTTGTTTCCTTTTGTTCTTGTTTCTAACCCGAAAACACCAAAAATATTTGTTGTTCTTCTTTGGTTTTGTAAAGTTCATTAGGGAGTTCAGAGGTCTCCGGTGGTTGGAGCTTGGTTTCATTTCATATTATTATTCAAGCTGCACAAGTGAAAGGCAATAATGACGATCTACGGCAATTTGACTGCGGTGAGAGGCTGGTATGAACTCTATTTATTTTCATTTTTGTACATATACTCATCCATGTGAGCATGATTAGTTGGTTCATGTGAGGTATATGTCATTTAATGAAAGTCTAGTAGTTTATGATCTCTCATGATTAGTTCCAATTTATTAATAATGAGTAGCATGTCATGGATATTTGCTTGCATTGTTTTATTCATAGATCGGTATGACATTGTGGTATCCTCCTCTGAATAATTCACTTGAATCGACTTGGCACATGCTCACGCATGCATATGACTAAACAAAAGTCAATTAAGCCTCGCTGATCTACTTTGTTTCAGAGTTCTTGTATCACTTTTATGCCTCCGTTAATTTTATTTTGTCGCAAGCATGATTATGACAGTTATTGCTCTCTTGATTGTCGCTTCCCAGTCTATTGCTAGCCTCCACTTGTACTGAGCGGGAACACTGCTCGTGCTTCCAAACACCTGAAAACCAAGTTATTCCAAAGTGTCCACCATAAATACCTATGCATGGCATTTCAAACCATTCCAAGTAAATTCTCATGTGCTACCTTTAAACCTTCAAACTACTTCTCAATTTGTGTTAATGTTTTATAGCTCATGAGGAAATATGTGGTGTTTTATCTTTCAACCTTGTCATTTACTCCGGACAGACTTTCACCAATGGACTAGTGGCACATCCGCTTATCCAATAATTTGCAAAAAGAGCGGCAACGGGGTTCCCAGCCCAATTAATCAACCTTCATTAATAATTCTCTTCACGTGTTTTGCTCGATTCATCGGTAAGCAACTTAACCCGCAAATAGACACTTCCCCATGGTATGTGAATGTTGGAAGGCACCCGAGGACTCGGTTAGCCATGGCTTGTGTAAGCAAAGGTTGGGGGAGTGTCATCCATAATGAAACTAAAATACATGTGTAAACAAAAGAGAAGAGGGATGATCTACCTTGCTCGGTAGAGATAACGTCCTTCATGGGAGCCGCTCTTGAGAGTCTGGTTGGCGAGGTGGTTAGAGTACCCATTATCATTCGTTGACAACAACAAACACCTCTCAAAATAATTTTACTTCTGTTTTTGAAAATGAAAAGCTCTAGCACATGTTAATCCCTGCTTCCCTCTGCGAAGGGTCAATCTTTTACTTTTATGTTGAGTCACCATCCTTTCTTTGAGCACCTTCTTGAGAGCATGACTGTCATTCTTAGTATAATATGCTTGTCCCAAAACATGATTAGCTGTGGTATGACTTTGATGCTTTTATCTTTGACAAATTTACTTCTAGTCTTTCTATGAACTTCAGAGGTGCGTGGGCATTTATGTTTTGCTACAAATACAGGCAAGCGAGATACCACTTTATCATATCCTTCTATGAACATTGCAATCCTGCTTATTGAAGTGCTTCATGATGCTTGTTATTAGTTTGTTGGTATCTCTTTTATGATTGACATAGTTACTAGATGACTTTATTTGCATGTACCTTATTATGAATTGCTTAAGCACTTGCCATATCATGAGAATATTTACATCATATGAACAAATGTGTTCGTGAAAGTTCTTTTATCGCACTCGGTTGTTAAGCTGAATTGCTTGAGGACAAGCAATAAGCTAAGCTTGGGGGAGTTGATACGTCCAAAATATATCTACTTTCCCGAACACTTTTGCTATTGTTTTGCCTCTAATTTGTGTATTTTGGATACAACTAACACGGACTAACGCTGTTTTCAGCGAATTGCTCCAGTGTCTCGTTTTTGTGCGGAAATCCAACTTTCGGGAAAATCCTCGGAATTTATGCGAAAGGCCCTATTTTCCCAGAATACTGACGGAGCCAGAAGGACAAGCCAGGTGGGGGCCCGAGGCCCCCACACACTAGGCCGGCGCGGCCTAGGGGGCGCGCCGCCTTGTTGTGTGGGCGCCTCGGCGGCCCCCCGACGCTCTCCTCTGGACTATATACGTCTTTCGACCTAAAAACGCTAGGGGGTACGTCGATATTTCCAGAGACCATCCAGTACGCCGCCGCCATCGCGAAACTCCGCCTCGGGCCCGGAAACTCCGTTCTGGCACTCCGCCGGGACGGGGAATTGGAGGGGATCTTCACCGCCATCACCACCGACGCCTCTCCATCGACCAGCCATGTTTCCCCCGTCCATGTGTGAGTAATTCCCCCGCTGTAGGCTGAAGGGGATGGTAGGGATTGGATGAGATTGATCATGTAATAGTCACAAGATTGTTAGGGCATGGTGCCTAGTATCCGTAGATGTTACTTTTATGATATTGTTGCAACTTGTTATGCTTAATGCTTGTCACTAGGGCCCGAGTGCCATGATCTCAGATCTGAACATGTTATTGTTTCATCATGATATGCATTGTTTTATGATCTTACCTGCAAGTTGTATACACACGTTGCCGTCCGGAACCCGAGGCCCCAAAGTGACAGAAATTGGGACAACCGGAGGGGAAGGCGGTGAAGTGAGGATCACATGTGTTCACGGAGTGTTAATGCTTTGCTCCGGTACTCTATTAAAAGGAGTACCTTAATTTCCGATGAGTTTCCCTAGAGGCCCGGCTGCCACCGGCTGGTAGGACAAAAGATGTTGTGCAAGTTTCTCATTGCGAGCACGTACGACTATATATGGAACACATGCCTATTGATTGATTAGTACTTGGATACCGCTTTATTATTACCTCGCAAATGCCCTACCATGATTGTTACATGAATTCTCTCATCCATGCAATGCCCGTTCATCCGTCCCTGTGCCTACGATATTTTAATCCTGCTTGTTTACTATAATCACTACTGCTGTCTTTATTTCACCGCTGCTTGTTATTTCACTATTCCTACTGCTATAAAGCTGTTGCTACTTGATAAACTCTTGCGAGCAAGTCTGTTTCCAGTACAGCTGAATTGACAACTCCGCTGTTAAGGCTTACAAGTATTCTTTGTCTCCCCTTGTGTCGAATCAATAAATTGGGTAATACTTCCCTCGAAGACTGTTGCGATCCCCTATACTTGTGGGTCATCACTAAACTACAACTCTGAAAATATTTCCTTTGGCACAAAATTACTCTATAGCTATATCTACCAGGAGCAGTTAGATTTGTTTCAAAAACATTTGTATTTTTAAAACTAAAATTCATTTACTGACTATCTAGACAAAACTTCTTTTGTAAATAAACTCAAATCTAGGAAGCTCTTGCATATGAGACTAGTGCCAAAATAAAGATATTTACTTCTACTGCACACCAAAATAAACCTGAAGCAAAAATGATTTATAAAAAGGACATACTAAATAAACTATCAAAACTGCAACATTCCAGTCTTTGATTTATCTACGCAGATATACCTACAAATAGCACATGCATGCAATTATTAATGGTTAGGATTTTGTTCACGAGCACACAGAAATTTCAATCATCAAATTTGGTTCACCGAGGAATTTACAGATTTACAAAACCTACAGCATCATAGTCTGGCAGATTTAAACAGGGGATAAAAAGAAGAAGGGGAGGGGGCCGAGTCTCTGGGCTGGCCAGATTCGGCCCAGCTCTACCGAGCTGCGCGGGAGCCGGCGATTTCAAATCGCCTGGACGTGGCAGCCAGGCTGGCGTGTGGGGCCCGCCTCTATGCAACCAAGCATGGGCCAGGCTGCATGTAGCCGTGGATCGCTGATCCGACGTTTGCTGGCTCGCCCGGCCACGGTGATGAGAACGGCGGTGCTGCAGCAACCTAGCGACGGGGGAGAGGAAGGAGAGCTCACCACAGGGCTCGGGGAAGATGCAGGTGGTGGCGGAGGGTCCGGGTCATGCAGGGGGTGCTCGGGAGCTTGCATGCGAGAGCCATGCCGACGCCACGGCCGAGATTGTGATGATGAGGGCGAGCTCCGCTACGGGCAGACACCGAAGGAGTCGACCTCCGCGCGATCTCCGAGGGGCTCGGAGATGACGGAGGGGACGCAGAGATAGTGGGGACGTGGGAGAATTGCGGTAGCGCTCCTCTGAGTCTCGGACGTGCTCACGGTGGTTGGCGAGCATGGCGTCGGGGACGTTGGCGGCACGGGCAGGTCGACATCACGACGTCATCACGGGCTCCTGAACAGAGAGGAGGGTGTCCTAAGCTCGGGAATAGGAACAGAGATGAAGAGACAGGGAGAGAGAGTGGAAAAAAATGATGGCTTCGCCGGCGACGAGCAGCTGGAAACGAGACATGCTCATGCTCGTTTTCCTCGTCGGTCCAAGGGAGAGGTGGAGCAGGGACTGCTCAGGGTGGTCTGTGAGGTGGGAGGGGAGAGCGAGTGGGAAGCTGTAGTGAGGAAGGCTTGGTTTCTTAACAGCGAACCGTTCGGTGTACTGCCACGACGTGGCGTCCGTGGGTTGGCGATCAAGGGCGGCGACCACGGTCAGCGGGAAGGGGACAAGAAGGGGAGCGGGGGCTGCTCCAGAGAGTTCAGAGGGGCGAGGGGAGCCCTGAGGCGAGAGGATAGGTCGGGGGGGCCCTGTCAGCTCGGAGGGAGGTCGATGAGCGGACGCACACAAGGTGTTCGATGCCGTGTCAGCATCCAGAGAGGGCTTGATCGCGGCCAGGAGGAAGCAGACAATGGAGAGGGTCCATGCTAGTTTGGTTAGGGATAGCAAGGAGAGGCTAGTGGCGAGGTGGCTCGGGCAGAGGAGCACGTTTGCATCCGAGCATGCCATCGGTGCACCAGGGCACACGAGAGAGAGATGGGGGTTTGGGCTAGTTGGGGGCGGTGCCCTGCGTGCTGGTGGTGCAGGAGGGTTGCAGGTGTAGTGTTGTCTATTTGTTTGGCTTGGGGTGAGGAAGGCTTGGTTTCTTAACAGCGAACCGTTCGGTGTACTGCCACGACGTGGCGTCCGTGGGTTGGCGATCAAGGGCGGGGAGCACGGCCAGCAGGAAGGGCATAAGAAGGGGAGCGGGGGCTGATCCAGAGAGTTAAGAGGGGCGAGGGGAGCCCTGATGCGAGAGTACGGGTCGGAGGAGGCCCTGTCAGCTCGGAGGGAGGTCGATGAGCAGACGCACACAAGGTGTTCGATGCCGTGTCAGCATCCAGAGCAGGCTCGATCGCGGCCAGGAAGAAGAAGACAATGGAGAGGGTCCACGCTAGTTTGTTTAGGGACAGCAAGGAGAGGCTGGTGGCGAGGTGGCTCGGGCAGAGGAGCACGTTTGCATCCGAGTGCATGCCATCGGTGCAGCAGGGCACACGAGAGAGAGAGAGAGAGAGGGGTTTGGGCTAGTTGGGGGCGGTGCCCTGCGTGCTGGTGGTGCAGGAGGGTTGCAGGTATAGTGTTGTCCATTTGTTTGGCCTGGGTGAGAGGGAGAGAGAGAGGGGCCACCATCTCTTTCAAGATGTTGTCTCCGGCCATGCATGATTTCCAAACAGAAAAGAACAAGTGGGTATTGTAGCAGGTGCCAGGATCGACCAGAGAGAGAAGGATATGATGCAGGGGTGGTGTAGGCTCGTGATATCCCCTTGATAGGTCAAAGCATGTATGAGAAAGAGAGGGAAAGGGAAGGAGGGATGCACATGCATCATGGTTGGAAAGGGCCGGCCACTTCTCTCTTACTTGCATGGCCTAGATGTCATGCACCTTTGTAAAACAAATCAAGGGTTAAGTGGAGCTGAAGTTGGTTTGATGCAAAGGTGGCTTTGAGGTTGATTTGAGAAGAATTAGAGACCTATAGAGGGAAACGGGCATTAATCATTTAATTCATCAAATGATTATTTGATCACATCAAGGGTTAGTGGAATGGAAGTGGCTGGTAAAAAAATCAAGGATGTGCATAAGGTGCAATAAGGTTTGTCCTCCAAATATGAATTTATTTAGATATGTATTGGAATCACCTCAATGTCTATGAACAATTGGAAAGGAAATTGATCGGAATGGAAGTTGAAAATGTTGAGATAAGCAAGGTAGAAAATAGAATTTTAAAAAACCTACTCACTATGTTAAGCAAGGTAGATTTTCTCAAATCTTAAAATAAGCAAGAAATGGTACAAGTACCATAACATGCATTTTGTCCAAAAAGAAAATAGAACCAAGAGGATAAGTATATAGAAATTATTTTTGGGTGGAAATGAGATGACAAATATACCAATCTCATTCCCTTGTTTTATGTGAAGAAATAATTTGAAAAGGTTTAATAAAACTAAAAGTAGTTTTGTAGTTAAAACTAGAGAAGAAAATAAATATGGTTTATTTGGGAATTTTCTTTAAAAGAAAGTAAGAATAAATTTGGGAAATATGATCTCAATGGTAGATGATCACCACATAATGTAACAATCATTTCCACACTTGGTTTTGTGAAGATTAAACTTGGATTAAAGAAAAACAAGAGGTAAAAGTGGAATAAGTGATCTTAAGTTTAAATATTGGATAGTGTACAAGATCAAGTGGAAAATATAGGTTGCAAGGGTATCTTGGTTCATGCAAGACGTGGAAATTGTAGAGGGGTTTGCATAGATGAGATCCATGCCTAGATATCACCAATAACAGTTGTGGATGCTTAGAGATCAACTGCCAAAGTTTGAATCTTTTAAGCCTGCCAAAAACAGATTTTTGACTTGGCCTCAAAACCATCAAGGATAAGTGGGTGTATGAGTGATCTGATCCAAGGAAAGGGTATGGTTGGGAAGTTCTCAAGACAAGGTAGGTCTAAGACCAAGTGCATTTCCTTCGATGGCAAGGGGTAGCTTAATCCATAGGCTCCAAAATGGAACCTGGTAACAGTTTTAGGACTTAGTCAATTTTTGGAGTTGTTTTCTAGGGTACTTGGCTAGAGGACAAAAGGGAGATGGATTTGGGAGCAGATGATTTTCAAAACTTCAATTAAGGATGGGGTGAGCTAAAGTGCATCACATAGATGATCTCAAGATAGGTGCATTCGTGGTTCCACAAATAGAAGGGTTTTAGTTAGTGGGTCGCTAGATGGTTTTGCCCCTAGAAGGGTTATGTTGTGAGGTAACTCAAGACAAATTTATCTGAACCAACAGATCAAGGCAATACATCTATAAGCAGACCAAGGCAATTCATCTTAATTAGATTTTAGAAAAGCTTTTGTTCCGCCAGATTTTTGCACTCTGGACACTTAACAAGGTTGCAAAAGTTGGGGTGTTACACAACGATCAAGTGATCAGCTCCTGGTATGTTAAAGTAATATCTACCATCTATCTTTCTAACCATACCATATGCATTTAGAGTAGTAAACCCAAGATGGCGAGGACCTTCCAATGCACGTAAATTACTTACATTGATATTAAGCCCTCTTCAGATATGGGGCCCCGAGCTTCAAGTGCTTGGTGGTTCAGGTAGGCGATGAAGGGTGCCCAAGTTTGGACAGATGTTGCTGTCTGGGAACACAGCCTTTGCGAGGATTATCATGTCCTCTTCATTGAGTATTGTGAAATCACCAGGTGCATGTAAGGTGTTAGTAATAACATAATACAAATAGCGAATAGCAGGGCACTCAATACAATTCCCCTGGGGGAGTGTGCTAGATACCCTCATCCTTGTAAAATATCTGCTAGGTGATGGATTCAGAGTAAAGCATGCATAGCGGTTGGCGGTGGTGCTATTCTCAAAGCCAAAGTAGTTTCACCACTCATCTAGAGAGTCAGCTCATACTTACGGTTCATCAAACGGAATGATATCCGGTCGACTCCAGGTTAATTCTCCTCAGAGTTGTGGTAATGTCCCAGGGTTCTGAGGAACTCGAGTGTCAAGCGGCGATAGGTGGCAACCTCCTGAAAAACAAAGTCAAGCAAACCAACATTGTTGCAAAGAGTATTGAAATCATGGTGTAGGCCTAGTTGGTTCGGAATATGAGGGCATGCCCATTTTTTCGACTTGATCTCGTGATCCTTGAGACGGTTGAGATGATGTCGGTCCTCGAGCTTGATGCTGAGCAAAGCGGGAGTGTCCTCAACCGGTAGTGCAACCTGTGCAGCCATAGCGCGCGAGCGGCTCCTTGTTTTCATCTAAAAATAAATTTGCAGTTATGGATCTTAAGCACAAATTAAAACTTTTAAAAAATAAAAATCTGATCCGATAGAAATAGACATATGATCGTCCTCTACACAACTTATAAAATAATCTCCTCTAAATTTGAAATCCATCATGCTCATTAGGGTAATGAAGTTCATAATATGACCTAAGTCTAGATTGATAATGGCAAAAGCTAGAGCATGGATTCGCGAATAAAAAGTTGGGGATAGGAGGAGAAGCGTACCATACTTCGATGGAGTGCAAGGAATCGAATAAAAAAACGAATGAATTTGGAGATCCAAAGGAGTGGGTTTTGAGTTTGGACGAGGAAAAGAGAGAGAGGATGTGAATTTTTTTGTTAGGTTTACCTCTTCCCTTCCTATTTGTGGCTTCCGATGCGTGGTACATGCGCATGGTACGGGCGTGATACGTCTCCAACGTATCTATAATTTCTTATGTTCCATGCTAGTTTTATGACAATACCTACATGTTTTGTTCACACTTTATAATGTTTTTATGCATTTTCTGGGACTAACCTATTAACAAGATGCCACAGTGCCGGTTCTCGTTTTTTGCTGTTTTTGATTTCAGAAAAGTTGTTTTACAAATATTCTCGGAATTGGACGAAACAAAAGCCCACGGCCCTATTTTCCACGGAGTGTTCCAAAAGACCGAAGAGGAGTCGAGGAAGGCCAGCAGGGGGCCCACCCCATAGGGCGGCGCGGGGGGCCCCATGGCCGCGCCAAGACGTGGGGATGGAGCCCCCTGGCTCCCCCGACGCTGCCCCTTCGCCTATGTATTCCTTCGTCCCCGAAAACCCAAGGACCGAGAGCCAAAATACCAGAACAGTTCCAGAGACGCCGCCGCCATCAACCCTAACTTGGGGGGGGGGGTTCAGAAGATCTCCTCCGGCACCCTGCCGGAGAGGGGAATCATCACCGGAGGGCTCTACATCACCATGCCCGCCTCCGGACTGATGCGTGAGTAGTTCCTCCTTGGACTACGGGTCCATAGCAGTAGCTAGATGGTTGTCTTCTCCTATTGTGCCATCATGTTTAGATCTTGTGAGCTGCCTATCATGATCAAGATCATCTATTTGTAACGCTACATGTTGTGTTTGTTGGGATCCGATGAATATGGAATACTATGTCAAGTTGATTATTGATCTATCATATATGTGTTGTTTATGATCTTGCATGCTCTCTGTTGCTAGTAGAGGCTCTGGCCAAGTTGATACTTGTGACTCCAAGAGGGAGTATTTATGCTAGATAGTGGGTTCATGTCTCCATTGAATCTGGGGGAGTGACAGCAACCCTAAGGTTGTGGATGTGTTGTTGCCACTAGGGATAAAACATCAATGCTTTGTCTAAGGATATTTGTATTGTTTACATTACGCACAGTACTTAATGCAATTGTATGTTGTTTGCAACTTAATACTGGAAGGGGTGCGGATGCTAACCCGAAGGTGGAATTTTAGGCATAGATGCATGCTGGATGGCGGTCTATGTTCTTTGTCGTAATGCCCTAAGTAAATCTCATAGTAGTCATCATGATATGTATGTGCATTGTTATGCCCTCTCTATTTGTCAATTGCCCAACTGTAATTTGTTTACCCAACATGCTATTTATCTTATTGGAGAGACACCACTAGTGAACTGTGGACCCCGGTCCATTCTTTTACATCTGAAATACAACCTACTGCAGTCATTGTTCTCTTTTGTTTTCTGCAAGCAAACATCATTCTCCACACCATACGTTTAATCCTTTGTTTTCAGCAAGCCGGTGAGATTGACAACCTCACTGTTAAGTTGGGCAAAGTAGTTTGATTGTGTTGTGCAGGTTCCACGTTGGCACCGGAAGCCCTGGTGTTGCGCCGCACTACACTCCTTCACCAACAACCTTCACGTGATCTTCATCTCTTACTGGTTCGATAACCTTGGTTTCTTACTGAGGGAAAACTCGCTGCTGTACTCATCATACCTTACTCTTGGGGTTCCCAACGGACGTGTGTTTTACCGTCACAAGCAGGGCGCATCCCTCATGTACCAGGTGCAGCCTCCTTTGGTTAAGGCGGTCGACTTGGTACGGTCTGGTGGTATGGTCGTATCCCCCTCGTATCGATGGTCGCGAAAGTTACTGGTTCCTTACCGAAAATTATGAGTTTCGTCGATGAAGCGGTACGGCTGGGCAGTATGGCCTGGTCTGCCCGTACCGATGCTCGCGAAAGTTACTGTTTCATGGACCAAACTTTCAATTTTTCTTCCTCGGGCTGGAGATGTGGTACGGGCGCGTGGTACGGGCGGATCCCACTGTACCGTTGGTCGCTAAATTTACTGGAACCTGCGAACTTATAAATTTCTATGCATTTTTTCACGTGTCCTTGTACATCAACATTACCTCGAAAATAACTAAGAAAAAATAGCAGTATAAAATATCAAGAATGTTCAACTATTTTTAAATCAAATCGAAAGGCATTGTTACTTATTTCTTCTCCTCTTTTCCAAAGCATCTCATGAACACTCTTTATTAAAAAAGCAAACAAATAAAACATTAAACTAAAAAAAGGAACTAGATAGAAAAACTTATTAAGCATGGGTTGCCTCCCATGAAGCGCTTCTAGTTAATTAAGGTCAATTAACTTGACCAAGATGGTGATCACCTAGATGTTGGAAGTGGAAGACCCACTCCAAAGTAATTAGATTTCAAAGTGATGATCCCATTATCGTCATGTTTGGCCTTCATGTTTCTAGGGACGTGTACTACAAATGGGTCTTTGGATGGTAGTCCAATTTTCACATTCCCTTCATGTAAATTGATTAGAGCTTTTATAGTTCTAAGATATGACCTTCCTAAGATTATAGGAGCTATAGGATCTTTAGGCATGTCCACAATAAGAAGATTAATAAGAGCAGGACATCTTTTAATTTATACTACAATATTATCTTTTATGCCTACATCTTGTCTATAAGTTGAATCAGCTAAGTGAAGTCTTAACTCAGTAGTTTTAAACGGCCCCATTCCTAACTTATCAAATAAGCTTTTTGAAATTGTGGAGACGCTTGCACCAAGATCACAAAGTGTAGCCACCTCATTCGTTCCAATATGGATCTTAATGGTGGGCTCAAATATATCATCAAGCTTAGCTGAGAGTTTTTCAGCTACCTTCTTATATTGCTGTTCTAAATCACGGACTTCGCATGCTACTTCATGAATAAATTGACGGTACATGACACCATTACCTTCATCGACTCCGGGGTGCTTGACCGTAATCATCTTCACTAAATCTTCTATGGAGTAATCTGGTGTTGGAGCATTGCTATAGTCTAGTTCTTCAGGTGCTTATTCTTCTCTATCGATCGTCATCATCCTGAGGTCTTCAACGGGGTTTGGTTTTGGTTTACTTGGAAATCTTGCAAGTATTATAGTTTGGCTTTCAACTATCTTCCCCAATTTTCCATCAACGGTCTTTGTCCTTTCCTGTAGAACTTGAACATCGTTCTTAATAGAAAGTTTGATTAGATAAATTTCCTAACATAGTGCTATGAATTTAAGTAAGTTTTGTAAGGGTGCTATTATGTTTAGTTTGAGCATGCATAATTTTTTTGAAAGTATTTTCAATTGAAACATTACCACTGCTTGCTCCACTACCATTAGTGTACGTAATTATTATTTGGAACTCATGTAGTATTATTATATTGTTTTGGAAAATTAGAGCATAGTTTTGACTCTTCCTTGCAGGGTTATAAAGATTTCTTGCTATGAAGTCTACTTCCTCAACATTAGAGTTGGTGATGGCATTAACTTGGGTACTTTCCTTACCCTTCAGAATATTTAAAAGATCATCTACCTTTGAAGTAAGCTCTTCATTGTTACCTTCGGTGATTGAATTCACCTTTCTTGAGGAGGATCTTTCTACATGCCATTGGGCATGTTTGATCTACATATCATCTATAAGTCTCCTTGACAGTTCAACTGGCTTGCTCAAAAATGTTCCTCCAACTGCAGTATCAAGCATAGACTTTGACATTGGGTTAAGGGCATTAAAAAATAAATGCAAAATTAACTAGTCTCCATTCCATGACTTGGACAGTTCATGGTGGCTTCTTTCATCCTTTCACATGCAAGCTCTAGTGGCTCGCGGTCTTCTTGTCTAAAACCTGTAATGTTAGAACGCAGCTGCATAGTCTTTGATGGTGGGAAAAACTTAGTCATGAATATATTAGTACATTCATCCCATGAAGTTATAGTGCCTTTAAGCAAAGCTAGCAACCAGCCTTTTGCTTTTCCTCTTAGTGAAAAAGGAAACAAGCATAATTTACGCATTGGGGTCAACATCTTTAATGTGCATCATAGCACATATTTCAGTGAATGTATTCAAGTGCATACCTGAGTCCTCAGCGGTTGAGCCTCCAAATTGGTTCTGCTAAACCAAACTCAAACGGTTAGGCTTAATTTCATAGTTCTCCGTTGTAACAGCGGGCTGAGTTATGGGTGCACGAATAAAATCATCATTGGGGATATCATATTCCTCAAGCTTATTTTCTGTCATAGTGATTATCTTTTTGGTATTTTCGCCTATGATTGTAAAAGAACAAGTAACTAATCTTTTTGGGGTTTCAAGTAGAGAATAAAAACAGTAAACTAATAACAGTAAATAAAAACTTAAAACAAAAATAAAATAACAAACAAGGTCTGTAGTAACCTTACCGGAATAGCGAAATTGCTTCCCCGACAATGGCACCAGAAAAAGGGTTGATACCTTCGATCCGGATTACGGATTGTAGTATGATAAGATTTTTCCCTAGTAAACCTAGGTTTATTCGAACCATGGGAAGCACTTCTAAAATGGTGTAAAGGAAACGTCTACAAGACTTGCTAGTTGATTTTATTTTATGTTTACCGGACCTTTCTAGTTTACTTTTAGGGGGGTTGTGTTCAATGATGGAAATAGGCCAAGGTTAAGGTTTCTCCTGCAGCTAGGCATACATATATAATTGAAGCGCATATGTGTAATAAATAAAATAGAGATAAGAGATTTGTGAGTAGCACATCCGTAAATACTCTTGCCCCTAAAGCCAGAGGTGACAAGAGCCTCTTTGTCCAACCATTATCCTCACAGCCGCGAGCAACAATAGTTATTAAGTATATGAATACAGACCAAAGCATTAAGCTAGATGATTGTGTCATGATCCCGAATGAATCACTAAACATGTACCGTTAATTTCTCCTTTCTGTCACTGAGGTTTCGCGGTAGCACCCCGTTCTCCACTCATCCCACCTCTTCCCTTCATCGATCCGAATGATATGGGTACCTGCAGATCATCGAAACGACGCAAAGAGACAAGGATACAAGATTGCAAAACTCCTATTCAATCCTTACACATATAATAAGATTAGATGCACATAAACGCTGCGAGGATTCACCTCAACCCGCAGCCTGTGAGGAATACTCACACATAATATCAAGATCAATAACAAAGATAGATATCATTGTGGAAAATACTTAGATTGAAATCGCAATATATATTATTATAATGGTCGCCAATTCTCAAGAAGATCTCTATTATAATGGTGATGGCTATAGCTATGGAGAGATTGGAGATGGATTGGATGAACTATGGTGGTGGATCTCCTTTGGTGTGGTGCAGATGGATCTGATGGATGGCGGCTCAGTTTGGCGAAGAATAACTCTCTGTTTGGTGTCGGTCCCTAATGAGTGCAGTTGCACACCGTTGGGGAACCCCAAGAGGAAGGTATGATGAGCACAGTAGCAGTTTTCCCTCAGTAAGAAACCAAAGTTTAATCGACCAGTAGGAGAAAGGAATGACTTTTGAAGGTGTTGCTAGCTGACTTTTTGTAGGGCGCACTATCGGCGTCAACAACAACGTGAAACCTGCACACAACACAACCAAAATACTTTGCCCCAACTTACAGTGAGGTTGTCAATCTCACCGATTTTGCTGAAAACAAAGGATTAACCGTATAGTGTGGAAAGAGATGTTTGTTTGCAGTGGAATTAAATAAAACAATGCTTGCAGTAAGTAAACAGAATAGGATGATTTTATCAGTGTAAAAGAAAGGACCGGGGTCCACAGTTCACTAGAGGTGTCTCTCCATAAAGATAAATAACATGCTGCGCGAACAAATTACAGCTGGGCAACTGACATAAAAAAGACCATACATGACGAGATGATTACTATGAGATTCATTTGGGCATTACAACATAATACATAGACCGTAATCCAACTGCATCTATGACTAATAATCCACCTTCCAGTTAGCGTCCGCACCCCTTTCAGTATTAAGTTGCAAGCAACAGATTATCGCATTAAGTAATGTGTGTAAAGTAAACAATAGAATTATCCTTAGACAAAGTATTGTTGTTTTCTCCCTAGTAGCAACAACACATCTACAACCTTAGAAGTTATTGTCATTCTTCCAGATTACTAGAGGTATGAACCCACTATCGATCATAAATACTCCCTCTTGGAGTCACAAGCACATACTTGGCCAGAGCATCTACTAGCAACAGAGAGCATGCAAGATCACAAATAACATATGCCAAGTATATAATCAATCTCAACCATAGTATTCAATATTCATCGGATCCCAGCAAACACAACATGTAGCATTACATAAAGATGATCTTGATCATGATAGGCAGCTCACAAGATCTAAACATGAAGCATAAATTGGATAAGACAACCATCTAACTACTGCTATGGACCCGTAGTCCAGAGATGAACTACTCACGCATCACTTCGGAGGCGGGCATGGCGATGTAGAGGCCTCTGGTGATGATCTCCCTCTCCGGCAGGGTGCCGCGAAGAGCTTCATAACCCTCCAGAGCTAGGGTCGGCGATGGCGGCTGCGATGGAACTTTTCGTGGATGGAGGCTCAGGTATTTAGGTTTTTCCCGAACAGGTGAATAAATATGCGGAAGGGCTAGGTCGGTGGGTGCCAAAGGGGCCCACACCACCCCTAGGTGCGACCAGGGCCTGGGCCACGCCTAGCCCTGGTGTGGCCGCCTCGTGCCGCCTCTTCGTCTCTCCACCGAACTCCGTCTTCGTTACAGTAAAATAGGAACTTCGGCTTTTGTTCCATCCAATTCCGAGAATATTTCCTGTACAACTTTTCTGAAATACAAAATAATAGAAAACGGGGAACTGACACTGTGGTATCTTGTCAATAGGTTAGTTCCGTAAAATGTATAAAAGTGCAACGAAGTGTAAACAAAACATATAGAAATTGGTGTAAAACAAGCATGGAGCATCAAAATTATAGATACGTTTGCAACGTATCAGTCCCTTCACGAAACTTTTAGGGTTTGACCTCGGGAAGGCTGCAGCACATGGTACAAGGGGACGGTATGGGTGGGGCTTGCCCGTACCGATGCCCGTTAAAGTCACTGGAACTGCCTCTTCGAGCGTACCCAACTTTGCCATACTTCTAACGCAATTTTCTTCAGTAATTGCAGGTCCATTTATCATTATCACATGATTTCTTGCACATCATCCAAAAATAGAAGAAATTGCACATCTTTGCATTAATTAGTCATTAGTGGCAAGTTGAGAGGTAAACTTACTCACTTTTTTTTGACTTAGCTAAGGGTTTAAACGCGAGAAAAAGTGGCATATTTCACGACCATCAGGTGCTCCACTGGTAATCCAAATACCAATTGTGCACCACCTGTTGTGCCACCGCTAACATTTAGGTGCACCACTACTAGCTCTTTGGGGTGCGTCACTAGTAAAATTTTGAAATTTGGATCTGGATCCAGATCCAGATCTAGATCTCAATCTAGCACCATATTTGTCGCAATTTTTTTGCTTGTTTGTGTTTCCTGAATTATTTGTCCTGTTCATCTACACAATTTTTTTTCTCATTTTGTTTTCCCAATTAGATGTGCCATGGGAGAGGTTGGAGGATGGAGAAGAGAGGAAGGAGAGGATGGAGAGGAAAGAGATGGTGTGGAGAGAAGAGGATTTAGAATGGGGGAGGGAGGAGGAGGAGGAGGGAGGTGGAGTGCTTGTAGGAGAGGAGGCCAGAGAGGAGGCTAGAGGAGGAGGAGGGAGGTGGAGTGCCTAGAGGAGAGAAGGTCGAAAAGGAGGGCATGTCGCCGAAGTGGAGGAGACGATGGAGGAGAGGATGGAGGAGAGGAGGAGATGATGGTGGATGAGGAGAGGAATATATGGAGCAGGGAGGAGGGAGGTGGATAAGATGGTAGTGGGGGTAGGTGGTGCAATTACAAATTTTGGAGGCGGGAAGGTTAGCAGTGGCGCACCACTAGCTTGGTGCGACACTACTATTTTTTGAAATTTTTTTCCTGAAAACTAAAACCTAAAAAAATTCCTCTTTCCTTTTTGAGATTGGGGAATCGAAAAATTAGCCAAACGACCTTGGATGTAAATTTTCTTGTAGATACATTTTCATATAAAAAATGTTTTCATCAGAGGTCGTATGCAACCAGAAAAGTCGTTTTACCGATACATGACGCCATTTTGCAAAAAAAAAAATCAAAATTGATATTTGTTAATTTCCTTTGCAACTAGATGAGGTAGCACATGGACATCTCAAATAATTTTATTTTTTATTCTTTTATCTATTTCTTTTATTCTTTTGAAAACTAGAAAGGCGATCCAGGAGGGATGTGGGCAGAATTTTGGGCAGAAGTTACCAGTGGCGCACCACATATAGGTGCGCCACTGCTATTAGCAGTGGCGCACCTATATGTGGTGTGTCACTGGTAATCCTAAGCTTATCTATACCCCCAACCCCACACTTACCAATGGCCCACCAAGTATAGGTGCGCTACTGCTAATATCATAGCCACACATACTAGTGGCGCACTACCCCACCAGTTGCGCCATTGGTAATCTACTAGCAGTGGCGCACCTATTCTTGTTGCATCACTGCTATATAGCAGTTGGCGCACCACACTGATAATGATCCTACAACTAAGATTTTTTTCTAGTAGTGAGATGGAGGATGGACATACCTTGGACGACTACAAGATCCACCAAGAGGGCTCCTTTTACCTTGTTCTCGCCTATTCACCGGTTGCATCAAGGCAAGTCTTCGAGAACTTGTGATGATTGCAATATGGACAAGAAGATCTGCCGCAAGTAAACTCACCAATTGATCGTTTGCATGTGCGATCCTGAATTTTGACCTGTATTTAGAAGTCAGAACTATTAGATAAAGTAATTTTAGCATTTAGGTTTGTAGTGTGTACAAGTAATGTACCCTAACTAGGTTTTACCAACCCATTTTAGGTTATAATAGGAATGCAAGCACGGAAACTAAGTTTTACTTTGCGTAATATCAGGCTAGGAGTAATAAGCTGGTGCTTGTCTCTCATGGTTGTTCTCTTCTGCTTATTGTAAGCTGGATTTTGATTTGATGCTTAAGAAATTCTTTATGGAAAGAACATTGATCTATGGGGCCAAGTCTTTTTCTTTTCTTTTTAGATTAGAAACAGAAATGACCATGTCTGATTTAAGGAGGATGCTCGAGCAGCGCGGAAACGACAGAAAAATTGCCGGCATTTGCTTTATCCGCACAACACCGTCCGATCTACCAGCATACCCACCGTAGCCGTCCGATTGTTCCATTTCTTTCTAGAACCTTCTCCACTTCTCGCTACATGGGCTGTGCTGGGCCGGGCCGGAGAAAACTATCGCCGTCGAGTAACGGCGGCAAGTGATTACCGTCCGGTACAATGGCGCAATTAACGCTAGTAAAGCTCTCACAGGCGGAGCGAATTCGTAATTCCCGCGCCACCATTAGAGCTCCGGACTCAAACTCCGGCAGGTAGGGTTCGGCGCTTACGAGGCGGGGTGGGCGTGGCCGCCGGCTATATAAACACCAAACCCTCCCCGCCGCCTCCTTCAGAGTTCAGACTACCCATCACCATCTCCTCCATCCCACTCCACACTTCCTGAGAAGACAGGGGCGAGAGCTCGGGAAGGAGAGGAACCAGGGGGAGCGGAGGACCGACGTACGACGAGATGCAGATCTTCGTGAAGACGCTGACGGGGAAGACCATCACCCTCGAGGTCGAGAGCAGCGACACCATCGACAACGTCAAGGCCAAGATCCAGGACAAGGAAGGTACTCTCATCGCGCCGCCTCCCATTCCTGAATCCTGATCCATGCCGTCCCTCGTGCAGCAAGATCGATCGAATCCACCATCTTCGCTTTGGTTTTGATCTGCTTTGCGGTGCCTTCTGTTTCAATTGATCGCAGGCATCCCGCCGGACCAGCAGCGCCTCATCTTCGCGGGGAAGCAGCTCGATGACGGCCGCACCCTGGCCGACTACAGCATCCAGAAGGAGTCCACGCTCCACCTCGTGCTTCGCCTCCGCGGGGGCCACTGCATGATCGAGCCCAACCTCAAGGCCCTCGCTCAGAAGTACAACCAGGCCAAGCTGGTCTGCCGCAAGTAATACAGAAACCCCTGCACCCTTGTCAAAGTAGCTGCCTTTTGTTGTTCATATACGTTGATACTGATATGCATAGTCTGAAGAACTGCCTCATTCGATAAAGAACGATGTTTTACTGTCTCATTCAATAAAAAAATGCTGCCTTGTGGGATGTGGTTATACAATACACGCTGATCTGCCACAAGTAATACATAAAGCCCCTACACTGTTCTCAAATTAGCTAGCTTTTGTTTGTATACCTGATACTGATGTGCATAGTCTGAACTTTCTCATTTGATAAAAAATGCTGCTTTGTTTGATGCGATTATGCATGTTGCACTGGTATAATTTCCATGTGTGCAACTTGTTTGGTCCTTGTGCTTTATATCTGAATATATGTTTATAGTAGAGTCAGTGGCCAAGTAATTCTAGTCCGAAACTGTCTCATTTGATGAAAAATGCTACTTTGTGGGATGTGCTTGTATAAGGGTGTGCAACTCGTGTGTGCCTTTGTGCTTTATATCTGAATATGTCTATGGTAAAGTCAGTAGCCAAGTAATTTTAGTATCTGGGAGGCATTACTTAGTTATGTGACTAGTAGTATTATGATGATGATATGATATGCCCTTGCATACTGACGATGGTTGATCAGAAAAAAAAATCTTTGCTGCCATCTACCTTGATTGATTTGGTTCAGCAGTAATTTCTCACAAGTAGATGGCACCAAAGATTTATTTTTAGCTCTTTGCACTGCTAATTGCCCATTTGCTCGTGTTCCATTATGTTTCGTCTCATGCTAGGTGTCTGCCTTTTCTTTTGTGCAGTCACCATACCTGATAAAAACACACTTTCTCTCTGAACTGTTAATTTGAAGAACACTCTTGCTTACAATAAGTGTGTTGATTCTTCTGTGAACTGATGTAAATATATATACAGTACTGCCACTTGATAGCCGAAGTATGTAATTGATCATGCATGCTCTTTGCTCTTCTCTTTGCTTACACGATAAGTTGTTTAGTGTAATTCATGATTCTGATGTAGCTAACCTTTTTCACCCTTTTTATACCATAGGTGCTATTCACGCCTGCCGCCCAGGGCCACGAATTGCCGCAAGAAGAAGTGTGGCAACAGCAACCAGGTGAGCCTCTTTCTTATCATCAAATAAATTGTAAAATCACAAGTGTTTAACTATTCACATGTAGGCTAACAGCCATGTTCTTCTCCTTTGTGATGTTCATACAATATGATTTTGATGCTGGTCTCATAGTTGGTTTCGCTGCACTCTAGTAACACCCAAAATTTTAGTCCTTAAAGGGCTTCTCGATTCTACAACTGAATTTATATTATTACCACTTATGATTGGCTTGTGTGCTACATGGCTCTGTTAAACCATCTTCTCATATATTTCTGATATTTGGGGCTGATAGAAGAAATTTTGTTTCTGCATTGAATCTTTTGTCCATGCTTTTCATCTAATGAATTTTATGTAACCTATTCTTGTCAGCTGCGGGCAAAGAAGAAGTGCAGGTACTGCTGAAGATCAAGATCCGCGCATCAGTTGAATCAGTTATCTACTTGTCTCAGCTTATCAAAACTGTCAGGATTTTGTAGGCAGATGAATCAGTTGTCTACTTGTCTCAGCTTATCACAAGTGTCCGAATTTTTAAGTATCTTAGTGTAGTATTCTGCTGGAAGTTGAGCAGTGTCTCTTTTGAACACTTGGTTATGGTTCAATGCATGCTGAGAACATGATTGTAATATGGCAGCTTAACTCTTTTGGCTGGAGTGAGCACTTGTCTAATTTTTATTTATGCTGTTCTCTTTTGAAATATTTGGCTGGAGTTGAATCTTTAGTGATCTTGGTCATGTGTCCTGTGTGGTGCCTGATATTGCTGGATCCCTGTTAGACAGTTGCTTGAATGATTTAAGGGTTTTTTGATGCTGTTCCTGATTTTTTTTGAGGGAAGAAGAAGTTAAGAGTTTTTTTTCTCACTGTACAGTTCCTGCTAGCTTCACTGAACACTCTGTAGTTGCCTTTATCTTGATGGCATCCTGAAGAAATGCAAATTGTTATGGTGGAACATGTAGTAGTTGCTTGTTTTCTTACTTTGCTCTCTTTTTTCTATTTTGTCTCATTGGATGCTAGATGTTTATCCAGGACTGCGACACCATTCAGAAATGACCAGTCGATTTTTCTCTCTCTTCTGGCTGCAATGATCAACACATCTTTGATGTATGCTTTCCGCTGCATGGACATTCCAGATTTAAGTGCTAGGACATAGGAATACACTTGTACACTCGTCTTTTAACCAGAGTAGTTGCTAGCTTTATCCCAAGGTCTATTACGAATTTACGATCCCCAAATTCTCCTTGTATCTGTTGCATCTGATCCCTACCAGGTCCGACTGTCATGGCGCTCTTTCAATGGCTTCACAGCAGCAGTTCATCTGGTTTAACACGCTGAACAGGGTGATTTCGACATTGTTGCCAAAGAAGACCGATGCGTTGGAGGTGTGCAAGTTCAAGCCGATTAGTTTCATTCATGCATCTACAAACGGCTGCCAAAGTCTTGTCCATACGGCTCGCTCTAGTGGTTCCAAACAATGCCTGCGAGAATCAATGAGCCTTCATCAAGGTACGGTCAACTCACGGCAATTGTATGATTGTTCACATGATGCAATGGCAAAGTGCCTCTTCTTAGGTTGGACGTGACCCGTGCTTTTGATATATATATTTTTTTCGAAATGGGGTGAGCCGAATATCCAAAGTTTACAATTCAAGGATCAATGAGGATCGATACAAAAAACAACCACCAAAAAAAGAGAACTGCTAAGCAATCTAGGCATCATGTAATCTCTTAATAGGCCGTCAAGTAGCCGGTAGAAAATATCCTGAACAACCATTCGAAGGCGGTTGCATCCAGAAATCATGCACCCCTGCTGGTCCTCCAGGAGCAAGAAACGCCAAAGCTGGATCCAGTGAACCATAGTGTGAATAACCTGCAAGAAATTAGTAGAGTCCTTTCTGTTAAAAACAATATCATTTCTGCAATTCCAAATTGATCAACATAAAGCCGAAACACCAATGTGAATCCTAGCTTTATCAGTTTTGTCAGTTCTATTAAGCCAATTCTCAAACATATTTGTGACATTGGATGGAGGTGGAATATTATATGTAGGAAAAACCACCCGCCAAATAAGCCTAGCAAAAGAACAGGAAATAAACAAATGTTGAACTGATTCCTCAGCGGCACAGAAAGAGCATTATTTCCATTCCAATTCCTCTTTGCTAGATTATCACGGGTCAAGAGGACTTTCTTACTAAGGAACAACATAAAGATTTTAATTTTTAGTGGGATTTTTATTTTCCAAAGATATTTACGAAGATATCTTGTATGCTCACCATACATAGATTTAACAGTGAATTTCCCTAAAGATGTTAGGCCCCAAACGAACTTATCTTAATCATCATTTAAATTTATTTCCATTAATCTTAGGCATAGGTGTACCCATTGATCTCATTTATCACCAACCAGTCTTCTCCGAAAACCAATATTTAACGGAGTTGAACTCATAACATTTGCCACCGTATCATGCTTACAATTAACTATGTCATATAGTTAAGGATACTGAGATGCAAGGATCTGATCACCTAACCATCTATCTTCCCAAAAACGCACTCCTTTTTCGGAGCCTACCTCAAATTTTCCTCTACTAAAAAATTCTCCTTTAACTTTCATTAGTCCTTTCCAGAAAGGTGAATCAGTAAGCTTACTTTCAACTTCAGCCAAGGTTTTCTACGAAAGGTACTTTTTTTAATAATTGTTGACATAACCCTTCTTCAGAAAGAAGATTAAATAATCATTTACTAAGTAGGCAAGAATTTTTAATCTCCAAAACTTCAATTCCAAGATCACCTTGGTCCTTAGGTCTGCAAATCATGTTCCACTTAGTTAACTTATATTTCTTTTTATTTTCCTCACGTGATCCTCCAGCTTCTGAGTTCACCTAGGCCTTCGAGCGCGATGGCACAGGCTGCTCTGCCCCGTGTTCTCCGCATCACGTTTGCGCTTGTAAACGCACTACAAGCAAGTGAAATGATCTACGGCAAAGATTTGGGACAGCCCCTGTGCCCCCATGCTCTTCATAATTGTAATGGAGATCTTGAACAAGTTGGTGGTTCGCCATGGTTGGTTTATTGATTAGTGAACATCAGTACAATGTACTTCCCGGATACACTCCGAAATTACAGAAAAAATATGCCAGGCTAGTAGATGCTCACAACTAGGAGCTAAAACGTGTGCTGCAACATTCACCTTACGACCAAAGTATCTAAAAGAACATGGGCCAAACCCAGTCGATAGCTCTTTGATGTCAGGCACCACTGCACCAAGCACATAAATCAGTAGCCAGAACAATGTCCTGGAAGCCATTGTCAGCAAAGATCATCAGTGCACTCTGAATTGCCAAAGCGTTGGCAAGTTCAGGGAACATATGCCTTTAATACCTACCGAAGCAGCAAGCTTGAAGATGCAGTTACGACCACAAATCACTGATCCCAAACTCATCAGGTGCTTATCAGGGAAATAGGTTGCACCACATTCACACATACCTTGCATGCAGGTGGTGGAATCCAATGACAAACCAAAGAGGAATCACACCTAGCAGGAGAACCGGTTTTGTAGAAACACATTGCGAATACTGGCACACTATTAAACTTAGTCTACAGAGCTCTCTTGTTTGTGATCAAGACCAGTCAATATAACTCAATCCAGAATATGCTTTTCAAGACTAGACCAGACGTTTAGGTTGGATAAATCGCAGACAAAAGTTAACCCACAGAAAAAACCATCTACTACCACATCAGGATTTTAGAAACCTCAACAAACAAAGCGATTTAAATTTCACTTCTCGATTCCAAGTCTTTCAGCCAAGGATTTTATTTGCACAAAGTGAAACTAGGAAGATTTAACCCGAAACTGGTTTGGGTTTTGAGACAAGAGGTCCACAAATCAGAAACTGCATGAGCATATGTAGGAGCAGGTACATTGCAAAAAAAAACTACGGTGTCCTTCCACTGGAGCTACCAGCGCGCATCCCTGCCCTCAGTGGTGAGCAGCTGCCTCCTCCTTGTGGGGTTTGGTCGCCTGGAGAGCAAGCAAATGTGAAACGACGGTAAGAAATTGGATGGGTCACAAAAGAAACTACAAAGGGGTAACTAAATTTAAATACCAATAAGGTTTAATCAGTCATACATGTTATGATAGAGTATAAACAAGCAGACCCTTATAATTAATTGGATGATCAAATAAATCAGAAGTACGATGTTTTACTACAACTCCGACCATTCCATCATGAAAGATTATAGAAGGATATCCAATTCAAGAACTTCACAAAGTAATGAAAGCGTTTCACAGAGACAATCGCCATACAAGTGGGTTAGTTAGGTAGTCACAAATAAACCCAAACATTACCCTAGGTGCTGTACTAGGGGTCTAGCATCTAACGTCATAACAAGGTTTACTAAGAACTAGAATTCAACAGAGTCCAGTCTGATTAAATTGGCGCGCGAGTGCACAGGTAGCAGCTCAGTTACTACTGACGCCCGCGGCGATTAGATATGTACAGAGGCAGTATGTTACATACATAACAGATGACCTCAGATATACAAAATAGAGAACTTAGTTTGGATTCCTAGTTCTAAGCAGTGTCCGGAAGAGAACTTAGTTTCTTCACATGTTCTTGACTGGAGCATAGAAACTCACATGTCCTGGAATCACAAGAACTATTCGAGGATAATAATACAACTAGTCGGCATAAACACAAGTAACACCACATGTCCTAGCTAAATGCAAACATGCAGGTTCTGTAAACATGCCAGTAGGCAAACAGAAACCACAGACCATTGACATGCATCACCAACAAACTAAGACTGAATCACGCTTTAGACATAACAACATAAGAAATCACCCCAATGACACCAGATTAAGCATTACACCACAAAGGTACTAACTTGGCCATGCTTACTAATCATATCCAGAAAAAAACCGAACTAAGCAGGCCAATCTAGTTACAGCCAAACGAGCAACAACCACCCAAACCAACGGAAAACAAATAAACCACCCACAATCTCAATCAGGTCCCTCAACGAAACCCCTCGGCCCGTTACCTTGAGGATGCCGAGCTTGACGGAGCCGTAGACGACGCCGACGCCGAGAGCCGAGACCCTAGCGACCTGCAACACCGCGGAAAAGCGAGAGGGTCAGATCCGATCTACGGAGGTCCTGCGCGGAGCGAACCGGGAGAGGCGGATGCGTCGGGGCTTACGAGGGCGAGGGTGCTGACGCCGGAGTAGGGTCCCGGGACGAACGGCATGGCGGCGGAATCCGGGAGGAGGAGGAAGAGGGCTCTTCCTGGTGGGGGTTTGGTCGTCTGGGGCAGGAGGGGACTGCAATCGATGAAGAGGAGAGCTACTAGGTGGGCCAGGCCGCCACTTTATAATGGTGCGACTTATCTCCTCTGTAATACGGAGTAGTACACCGTATTAGTTTACAACTTGATTATATTTCACAATATTATAACCTAGCCTGCAGATTAGAGTAGTTACCACCATCTTTCTTTCCAGTTCATTTTTTACAAGATGCTTTTTTTCTCTTTATAAAAAGGGAAAATTTGCTATTTTCTGGTGTTTGCTGATACGTACTGTTCGACTGTGTCATGTTCCGCTAAATGTGCCATAAAATTATAATGATACGTGGCCAATATGCAATAGGATGTGTGTTTCGGCAAACGCCAGAAAATAACGAATAGAAAACTTGCTCTTATAAATGTGCATCTATCCTCAAATATGTTTAATATTTTTCTTTTTGGGATGGGAGACCTGCTATGGATGTATCCAAGCGGAATCATGCTAAATTTCCGCTTCCAATTTATTTTATATTTTTAGTTTGAAATTTGGTGTACAAAATAGAAATCTCAAAATGAACTAGTAAGGGGCTAGTAAGACCATCTTTGCAAGGAAATGGTGAATGGAACCTGGGTACGCGCGCACCCGTTTACGTAAAGTTCAAAATAATGCAATTTAAAAGTTTCAAAAAAATGTGAACTAAAATTTTGCATGTATATACTATGTTGATACTTACTCGTGTGTGTTTTCACGGAAAAATACCATTGTATTGACCTACACAAAAATGACAAAATGCAAATTCCTATTCCTGTGAATAGTACAAATTCCTGTTCACTATTCTCATTTGGACATTTTGTCATTTTTATGCAGGCCACACACAATGGTATTTTTTCGTGAAAACTTACACGAGTAAGTATCAACATAATATGTACATGCAAAAATTTACTTCACATTTTTTTGAAAATTTTTAAATAACATTTTTTGAACTTTTCGTAAACGGGTGCGCGTGCATCCAGGTTCCAAACGTCCGGGTCGCATCTTTGCATCCATACCTACCTACTGTGAAAAATAAACCGCTCTCGGTTCACCAAGGGCTCCAGAGCTTCGCATATGTCCAGTGGCGAAGCCACGTTGGGAGCTATGTAGTCAATTGACCACACAGGATTTTGGGAAACCATTTGAATACAAGCATAGATTATGCAACAAATATAATAAAATAGCGAAAATACATGTATTTGTCATCACATATTTGAAATGATAACACAGACTTCAACTCCGGGCACCGCCAATGCATATGTCATAGCAGGTTCCTCACATGTTTCAGCATCCATCGAAGTAAAGAATATCACCAATTTTCTATGGAAAATAAAATTCACAGTGACCAATGATAGGAAAATTTCACAATGAACAAATTCAAATGACTATGTATATAGTACCCATCTTCCAAAAATACAAAATAACAAAAAATCTATAATTAGCTTACGCAGTTACTTTCTGTCCTACATTGACCACTACATATACATCACCAATTAATGTTTAGAAACAATGGAAATATTTTTGTACTTATACGCTTAGAAACAAGTGAGTGAGAAAGGTGGTTGTTTCACGAACACGACCAGAATGGTAGGTGCTATTCCAGCCTGCCGCTCAGGGCTACAAATTGCCTCAAGAAGTGTGGCCACAGCAACCAGGTCTTCTCTTATCTTATCATCAAACAAAGTGGAAGCGCTTTACTATACACATGTAGGCTAACAAGATCCATGTTCTACTCCTCTGTGAAGTACCGAAGCTGACGAATTACTATGATTTTTTATTCTTGTTTCATAGTTAGTTTCACCACGCTCTACTAGTAACATCTGCCATGTTAGCCCTTAATGGGCTTCTCGATCGGATAATCGGTTTTTATGTTATGCCTGCTTTAGATTGGCCAGTGTGCAATATGTCACCTGTTAAACCATTTTCTCATGTATGACCAGGACATATTTCTGATATACGGAACAGATATAATAAGTTTTGTTTTTGCAATCTTACTTTAGATCTAATGCATTTTCTCTAACAAACCCCTGCCAGCTGTGGGTAAAGTCGAAGAGGTGTTGGTTCCGCTGAAGAGCTACGTGTAAGTTGAATCAAGTTATCCAGTTGTCTACTTGTCTACTTGTCTCAGCTTATTATTAAAACTGTCAGGATTTTTAACCGTCTCAATGTAATATTGTGCTGCAATGAGGACTGTCTCTTTTGAACGCTTCGTTATGGTTCAGTGCATGCCTCAGGACTTGTGATTGTAATATGGTAGCTTAACTATTTTGGCTGGAGTGAGCACTTGTCTATTTTCTACTACCTCCATCCCAAGGCTTAAAGCCTATATTTTTTCAGAAAGTCAAACGAAGTAAAGTTTGACCAAATTTTTAGAAAAATTTATGAACAAATATGATATTTTGTAGGTACCATATAAAAATATATTTCATTATCTATCTAATGGTATTGATTTTGTACTTTTCATGTTAATGATTTTTTATAAAAACTTAGTCAAACTTAACATAGTTTGACTTTCTGAAAAAAATATAGGCCTTAAGCGTTGGGATGGAGGTAGTATCTACTATGTAGTTCTCTCTTAAAATATTTGGCTGGAGTTGAATCTTGAGTGATCTTGGTCACGTGTCACTAGTCTGCTGACAATCGCTCGATTGATTTCTAGGTTCTTTGATGTTGTTCTGATTTTGGCCCTTCCTTTTTTTTTTTGGCTGTAAGCGAGTTTCTGCCCAGTAGAGTTGCAAACGATGAGTTGGTTTTGTGTCAGCATCAGGTTTATACTTTTTTTGTGTGAGCTGGAACACAACGATTCCAATTAACTTGGCTCAGGGGAAACGGTAGCCACCAGGACAATTAGAAAGTTCGGGACATCAGGTTTCTACTGGTTATTTGCTTGACAAGGAAAGAAAGCAATGCTTTTGGGGGTAAGGGAGCAAAGGCGTTAAGCACCTTCTATTAGGACCCTAGGAAGATATTTGTCTGTTAACTGGAGCGGTAACTAGTTGTTCCTTCGCCGATCTCAATAGCCATGTGCTTTTCGGCAGTTTTCTTCTGTTTCGAATTTTTCTGAACTGTCGGCTTCTTACGACCAAGTTTCCGACCCTTCTTAAAGAGAATGTTACAGCTTAAGAGCCTTTGCATGACTCCAGGTCGCTCCCTTGTCCAAACATAGTCTTGATCTGTGAATTAACTCGTAAAAAAAAGTTCAAACATTATGGATTCAGGCGTCCATGTGCCATGGGATGAACAAAGAGACATGCACAGATACACCAGGCTTGGTAAAAAAAGGGGCAAGAGAAACTAATCGTCTAGGCTGGGCCTTGCATATTCACATATCTAGTTTACAGCTTACTTCATAACAGTAAAACTCTAATGCATACAATAGTAACAAAAGTAGCACCAGCAAAAACAAATTGAAAGTAAAGCCAGCTTAACTATCTAGACTCCCAAAACGTCCTATTTCTGAACTTATAATCCAACAAACTAGTACATGATGCAAAATAATTAGGATCACAAACAATAGCATTCGAAGTCCACTTATTACCAATCGAAAAGGTATGCCGACAAGAAAGAGTGTCATTGGCAATGTGTAGTGGGTAAACAAACATGCCCTTAATCCCGATGAACCTGCAGCTTAACATATTTCCAGTGGATAATACCAATCAGAATCGATACATAAACACAAACGAGCCAGGAAAAAAAGCTTGCCAAAGAAATGAAGAGGATATCATTTTTGTCACTAAGAAGTGGATCCAAAAAGATTCACCCCTGTAGTTGAAGAGCAAAATAGTAGGTTGTCAAGAAGTGATAAGCTTCAAACTACAAGACCACCCATTAGCATCACTTGGTAAGATCCTCAATATGAATAACTCTTTTCAGTGGAGGATGCAGAATGGTGTTATATAATGTAAAATATGGATTCCTTGAGTTGTATAGTTTCAGCAGATGGAAAAAAAATGGAACACAAATAAATCACTTAGTTATGTTGCTACGTTTGGTTTTTTAAAAGGAACTAAAATAATTGAAGCTGGAGTTATACAAAGTGAGACACAAAGCAAATCTGAATATTTTTGAGTTTCAGCAGCAATGTATAGAAAAACGTGCCTAGTTTGGACTATGTGGATAAAATTTGAGACAATCCCATCAGGCCCATGTATAAAAAAAGTGTGAATTTTGGACTGTGGTTCAAAGAATCTGAATAGTAATGTTACAAATAAAAACTGCTACAAACTTGTCTGGGAGACAATGTCACCGAGCTCTGGGGCTTCTTCATGGCTGACTTGAAGAAGCACAGATCTTTTAGGGTTGGAGAGCAGCAGCTGCTGCATGTCCTTTGGGAGGACACTGAATGCTGCTTGGAGGTTTGTCTTCAATATCTGACATGCTGCTATTGATTCAGAGGTACCTGTCCCAGAATTCTGGACAGCAAAGATTAAAAAATAAACATCAGGGCCACAGGATATTTTCTACAAAACATTGAGGGCATAATAGGTATGTTGAACAAGCTAACTGTAGAAGATAATCCTTTTGATCTCTATATGCTGAAACATTTGAGCATGTAATTTAAAAATAAATATCATTAGCAATTTCATGCCCCCTCTTGCTGAAAAGAATTATATCGTGGGGCCTGGTCAAAAAGATGTATATTGTGGGTGCTATTACGTCTGTTAATTCAAAAGAAAAAAATCATACATGGTGTGGAAATCTTCAATATTTCAAGTGCATGCATCCTTCAGACTATCAAGCACATGGGATAGTAGACTAATACTAGTACCTGCTAGGTACTAGTACTGAAGGATGGTCGTAAAGTGCCACCAGATCAAAATTTAGCAAACAAGTTATACAATTCTAGTATTTTTTCCTTTATTTCAATACAATGACCTGACAACTGACTATTGATGGTAGTTATTCACAGGATAAAGACATTAAGAAAACACAACGGGTCTCATTAAGCTAATGGACTTCATGACCGGACCATTTAACACTAGTCCATCACGATTCAGTTCTAATTTCTTGCAGCATAACATTGACAACATGTATAAATTTTGCCCGCATAAATTTGAAGTCATAAGCATCTGCACAAATCCGCAATTCTTAAGTTCATGATTTGTGTCATAAGAGGAAACGATAATTCATCCAGACCAGGGAAGTCCACAACGTATTTGTTATGTTCCATCTTATCTCACCAGAGGAGCTCAAGAAGTCAGGTTTTACTATGGATTTTGGTAGGGTAGAGGTATGAAGACAGAGGGTCAGGCACTAGCACCCGTTTAAACACCGCAGAGCCTAATCCATGTCGTGGTAGCAAGGCTCTAAGGATGAGTTAAATCATGATTCTTATTTCATTGGTCAAAAGCCTACAACATCAGATTGCTAATATAGCACAGGCTGCACAGCCTTGATCCATGCTAAACTCCAAGACTAACCAAACTGGTGTCTTAACTTAACAGGAGACCTACACGGAATCAACAACTCAAAATGTTCCTTGCCTAAACCAACTTAGACTCTCTTTTTGATCTCTAGCATAGTCGTCCTGCTAGTGTCGTACAACTCTTCCTGCTACATAGAAACAATTTAAAGATCTTATCAATAGCTTATCTCATCTCCTGATGGCTATCCTATCCCTTTCTTAACTTCCTTTATGTGTTCATCCAACTCAGGCATTCTTCCTGATTGGTTTGAGCTGGCCTAAAGCCCAAAGCAGATTTAGGCAATCCTTGTGTCAAAAGAAAAAACATTATGAATTAAATTGGTGGGTCTTAGTTATGCATATATATTGAATCATAGATCATGTGGGTTATTCCTGTGCTTATATTTGTCCTAACAACAAACAACCATAAATGGTCTTTTCTGAACTTCCTATATATGATTATTTATTTCTTTTTACAAGTCACAGTTAACTTAGGAATGCATCAGAAACAAAATTACCTCCATCTCTCTGAGAAGATACCGCTCAATAACATTAAAAGAATCAATCCTCTCCAACTCAGACATCTTTGACATTAACTTCTCAATGTCAACATTCAAGCGAGCTTGCCTCCAGAGCCTCTGTTGATCTTTCTCTGCAGCAGAACGTCTTTGTCGGAACCAAGGCATGAAATTAGGCCCTTCCAAGAATTTCCTGACAAATATCAGTGGTGAAACAAATATTAAAAAGATAGCTCAGGATTCCTTATTTTGCCAAGGAATTTAAACAAAAAAAAAATGCTTCAATAAACAAATATGGTTGTGGCTTACCTATATAGATTCAGCCAATTGGACCTCATCCTTTTAGACAAAAACTTCCCTGGACCTCTAGCAGCCAAACCATTGACAAACTCATCCGCATGAAATGGTGGAAGTAGCGGTGGATCAACAAAGGGAGAACTCCCTTCCAGCGGTGTGGTAGTTCTCAGATACGGCCCAAAAGGCGCGAGGAAGTTGGTCGTTAGCTCCAAGAAATGGCGCCGCAATATCTCGTTGTTGACGACCGACATGGACTCCTCGATTCTCGGTGACACACCGGCATCAATGAGCCTATTGAGAACAGATGTGTCGGGCTTTGTGGTTGGCACATACGTGCTCCACAGCGCCTCCCTGTGCTCCGTCATAAGGGAAAGAGGGCCTTCTCGTCTCAACTTGATGGAATTCAACAGGCCGGTGGGAGAGAACTTATTGATTGCAAGCTTGTCGAGCTTGAGCTTCACAGGTGTCCCGTTGGATCCGTTCGCGGACGCTGGCGTCTGCCCGCCTGCCGGGAGCACCCTAGTAGAATTCGGGTTCGGGCTTCCCACGGAGACCACATTCGGAATACTCTTAAGACTCTTCAAGAAGAACAGGTTGGTCACGCCGAGCACCATGGGTGGGAACACCTCGCCTTCCGCGAGCGCGTTCAGGCGAGCGAAGTCCGGGTCATGGATAGTGAAGTACGGCCGGAAGTCCACGCTGTACAAGATTGGAGCGACGAGGCTAACAAGGCCAGCCACGGCCTCCGAGCATTGGGGTGGTGACGGCGCGACAACCAGTATGGGTTCACCGACCACCATGAGCTCCCATAGCGTCCAGAGGTGGAGGAGCAAGCCACGGAACGCGGCGAAGAGGTCGGCGTCGTGGAAGAGCCCGTAGGGAACGGAGGGGTTGGCCGGCAGCAGAGCGGGCGGCGGGCCAGGGTCGTCGGCCGCGGGCGGGAGGTGCACCCTTAGCGCGGCGCTGCCGATGGGGAGCTCCATGGGGCACCCGGGCGCCGGCGGCGGCCAGGCGGCGACGTGCGAGGCGACCATGGTGAGCGCGGCGTGGCCGATGTCGAAGCAGAGCGGGCCGAGGATCTGTAGGAGGAGACGGAAGAGGGAGGAGTAGGGCGCGTGCGAGAGTATGACGACGGACTTCTGCTCGCCGCCGCGCGGGAGGCGCTCGTCCTGGCGCTGGCGGTTGAAGACGAAGCCGTAGAGGAAGGGGAGGCGGGAAGCGGGAGGGGAGGGGTCTGGGAGGCGGAAGGAGAAGAGCGAGTCGTGGACGGAGGAGCGGTGGCGCGGGAGGTGGTGGGACATGGAGTCCGGGAAGGAGGAGAAGGCGACGAGGCGGTCGAGGCCGCCGTGCGCCAGCGCGTCCGGCGGGTAGCAGGCCTCCACCAGCTGCCCGCGCTCCAGGTCGAAGCGGATGACGCAGAACGCCCGCGCCCACCGCGCCAGCGCCGCCGGGTCGGGGTCCGGCGCCGCGTCGGCCCGCAGCGAGACGGACGGGATCCGGTTCATCCCCGCGGCGGCGGCGGCCCGCGGGGGGCGCGACGATTTGGGTGTTGGGGAGATGTCCGGTGGGGAATTGGGGTTGCTGGACCCGGGAGGCGACGCCGCGGTGGGCGGCGCAGACAGCCGGCCGACGGCCGGGGAGGAAGGGGCGGGCGGATCGGACGGGGCGTGCTCGCCGTGATGTTGGTGTGGGATCTGGCTGGGGCTGTGGGTGAGTTGGGATTGGCGCAGCGCAGACGTGCACTTGTGTTTTGTTGCTTGCCAGATTGCCGTTACAGACAGGTGATGTTCGGTTACATGACTCGTCTCGGTGCATCATTGGTAGTACTCTGTTTTTTTAGGGTACATCATTGGTACCCTGTTTTTTTAGGGTACATCATTGGTACTCTGTTGGTTCGGCAGGTTAATTTGTTACGGGCATGTCTGATTGATACCTATCTATGTCATATTCTTTTTACCACATGTGTCACGTCATATATTTTTTGGTGACTAAATTGTTCGTCACACCTGTGGCAAGACTTGCAAGAAATCTCGAGTATGACATGTGGGGCAGTATGCTAAAAAAATTACAGCACACCACAAGTGAAGCGTATAACCAAACACTAGAGTAAAAGAGTGTGGCATGTCTAACATGTGTGGTGATAGGGTGGCAATTACTTGCTGTTGGAATTAGATAAGTGATCAAAACATTGATGAAAGTAAACAGACATGCGACGACAATTTGTCAGTGAGTTTCAATGATCAACGTCTATATCCCCGTGGAATAACTCCGCACATTCCTCATCATGTACTAAATCAACATAGAACATTAAACCAAGCTCCAATGCATGTAGATAGAGCATTTGAAGAAGACACGAACAATCATCATTTAACAAAAAAAAAATCCATGCCACTCTCTATGCAAAGTAAATTGCCTTTGTTTTTTCTAGAAACTATCCATGAGAGAACTTCAATCCTAGGTGGCACTAAATCTTTACAATCATCTTAATTAGGCATTTTGGAATAATGAGCATGAAGTTAAAGCATAAAAGGATCTCACCGAGAAAACTTTAGTTGATCCTGACATCCAAATAATTGAGTTCCTATGGCCTTGCTCGTGGAAATCCACATATCCAAATGCACGACCCATTAGGTTCTTCTGAACCGTAGCCTTCTCATCTCCAGATATCACATGATGAATTGTCCCACCATGGGATGTAATGAAATCATACAACCTGTCAAACCTCTCGGCTAAAGGAGTATCACCAACACATGTATTCTTTCCATTCTAGTTTTCCTTTTACAAAAAATATATAAAATATCATTGACATCCTTTAGTGCATTCTAGAATCTCGACCGCCGACCCCTTGAGTTGAATTTTGTTAATTAAGATATTTCCAATGAAAAATTCTTGCCAAATTTCTGGTCCATTTTAAGCTCTCAAGGGTTTAGGTCTAAAACATCACCCAAATTGTCTAAATGATACTACCTCCGATCCGAAAAGATCGAACTGAGTAGTGCACAGATAGTAGCGTACTTGCATACATATGTAGCATGAAGTAAACATGATCGAAGGGAGTACTTTCAAGTGCTCAAATATTCTTGCAATGGAAGTATTTTTCTAAGGAACTAAAATATAATTTTCACTTTGTTAGGTAGACCATAAGAGAAGATCATGTAAATTAGCAAGTTCCTCATACATGCATTAAGACACAATAGCCTTCGATGGGAGAGTTTAACCTTGCCAACATTCCAGCCGGTTTTTTCCCATTTTGTCCTATGCATGTTTCTATTATTTGATCAGTGGTCTAGATGAGACGGTATGAATTCTGAAATAAGGTGGAGGCAATTTTCCATATTTGTATGCAAAGGTATCCTCATAATGTGCAGATTTTTATTAGCATGTCCATTTTTTTTAAAAAAAAAACTCACATTTTGTGAAATCTGTTTGTCTTTGGTCCAGAAGTTTGTTCAAACATACAAGGGATAAATTTAAAATTTCAAGCATTCTCCTCAGTTTTGTTTACAAACATAAACTATGGTTTGCATATTGCAAGTTGGCTGCCCACTTTTCATGCAAATTTCCAACTAAACTATTCAACACCCATTGTTTTGTGTCTGGTGCATATTAAAAATAAATGGAGAGAGTGGGTCCCCTTTTCTCACTCCACTATAGGCAGTGAAGTAAGTACCCAACACGTCATTAAATTTTACACGAAAATCCCTCAACCAATACAAAATCAGACGATCTTTTAGATTTCATGATCATATACAAGAAAGTCCAATTGATATAATTATATTTGTAAAATCAACCTTAAGCAGAACCTTAGATATTTGTTTCCTGTGAATATGCTGCAACATTTATTATAAAATCAAAGCCATCTCCATGACTTTTCTACCTTCAATAGAATGGTCAATTTGATTGTCCGCATCGATTCATGTTCTAGTGTTAGTGTTTCTTATCAGCAATTTGAAGCTAATATTTAACAAGAATAGGTGTAAAATGGTGAATGGTACCAACTCTCGAATTTTTTAGCAGCATAAGCATTAGTTGGTCTAAGCACAAAATGGTTTTGACATTTGGGAGAGCCCCAAAGTTATTTTGTATAGAGTTGTATGGCCAAATTTATACTTCAGTCCTAGTTACCCAAGTCTGGTTCCTTTTGTTAATTTTCATATATTTTTTATTTTCTTTGTAATGTAAGAGGGTCACCTTGTCACTTTGTATCAGCTCAGACGTTTGAATTTATTTATAAAACAGGACAAAAATCTATTTCGAGAAGTTAAAGGGTCATATTAAATACAAAATTAGACAATCTTTTAGATTTCATGATCATATATAAGAAAGTCCAGTTGATATAGTTATATTCGTAAAATCAACCTTAAGCAGAACCCTAGATATTTGTTCTTGTGAAGACCCTGCAACATTTCATATAAAATCAAAACCATCTCCGTGATATTTCTACCTTTCATAGCATGGTCAGTTTGATCGTCCGCATCGATTCATGTTCTATTATTAGTGTTTTTGGTCATCAATTTGAAACTAACACTAACGAGAGTGGATTTTGTACTCCCACGCATGTGTGTGGGTGTTTTCGTCACCGTTCATTGTGCTTTGAGATTCGGATAAAAAGAGGAAAGGGAATGAATCTTTTCATCTATCATAGTGGGCACGAATCTCGAGTAATAAATGGACGGTGACGGAAACACCCACACCCATATGTGAGTGTACAAACGTATTTCCCCTAACATTTAACAAGAATAGGTGTAAAATGGTGAATGATAACAAATCTAGGCTTGTTTGGCGGCATAAGCATTAGTTGCCCTAAGCACAAAATGGTTTTGACATTTGGGAGGGCCCCAAAGTTATTTGGTAGTATAGAGTTGCATGGCCAAATATATACTTGAGCCGTACTTAGGCAAGCTCGTTTCCTTTGGTTTTTTTTTTTTTTTGTATATGTTTGATATGCTTTGTAAAAGGGCCACCTTATCACTTTGTATCTGTTTAAATTTATTTACAAAACAGGCTGAAAACCTATTTCGAGAAGTTAAGGTGTCAAATGAAACTTGCCCAGGTTGATAAATATCAGACATAACAGATTTGTAAACCTTGTAGGTGCACTTTTGGGTCATTTTTATGCCCCACTCACTACATGAATCTTCCGTTGCGCCGACGGCCGCGAGCCCTAGGCGTAGCCATGGAAGGTCATCGGTGTAGCATACGCCGAGGGCTGCCGTCGGCGTAGCCCCTCGGCGAAGGTCTGCCTCGGCGGAGACATGCCGGTCCTCGGCGTAGGACTAGCCCTCGGGTTTAGGGTGCTCCTTCGAGCTAGCCAAGCCGTGGCCTACGCCGAAGGCCCCGACATATTGCCATCGGCGTAGGATCCAGCTGTCGGCGTCCTGTGCCATTCCCTAGTGACTCACCTATTTTTGGTTCAAATAGTAATCCTTTCGTCATTTGCCTCCCACATGCCTCTCATTTGACCTCACATGAACAGTTCCAGTAGGACTAGCTCTCAACGGCTCAAAGGCCAAAGTTGGGAGGAGATGATGTCGATCGATGATGCTTCGGGACCGGAGAGAGCTGCGGCTGCAAGACCAAGGCAAGGCGGGGTCTGGTCGGTGGAGGTGTGGCCGCGGCCGTGCAATCAACTCCCGCTCCCCCACGAGGAAGATACAATCGGCTCCCTTCGCCCATCGATGATGCTTGAGAAGATAGTGTGAGCCTCAAAACTGCAAGTGCTGGCTCCCGCAGTCCCGCTCCCGCTCCTGGTCCTGGAGCAGCCATTCGAAAGCATGGAGCTGTGCTGAGAAGGACGTCTTGTGAATACGGGCTACGACCCTACCGTGTACGTGTTGTTCATAGAATCATAGTTAGCTGGTTTCCGGTTGAGCCGCCACCGTCCTCGTTACGGTAGATGCAGCGGACACAGAATTTCTACATGGCACGTCTAGTTGTCGATCGATGCACGGTGTAGGTACCACGACTAGGTGCCCGGTTTGGACAGCTGATGCAAAATATTGGAAGGGAGTAAAAGCCATTTCATTACTTAGGTTTTGTCACTATTTTTTCATCGGCTGAAAATTAAGTTAGAGCTTATTCCAACTCCATAATCTTCTGATTTGTATCGCGACTTCGCACCCTATGAATTGTTAAGGTTGCAAACGATATTTTTTTTATTTGCAAGTTGGGTTGCAACAAATATTGTTTTAGTTGCAACAGCAAATAGGTTGTAACTGACAATACATAAAATAAAAACAATCATTTTTAAATAAAGTACCACTTTATTAATTGAAAGATTTAAGCATTGCACCTACCATCTGCATAACTTAATATGCACACACCCGTATAATTCCCGCAAAAGAAAAGAAAAAAAGCCGCAATACATAACCAAAGCGATCAAATAATGACATGCACTCCAAGCCTGATAAAAACTATAAACCGATGATAAACACCATGTAGCCACTTTCTAAATATATTAGCAATGCTACGCGGTCCATATAAGGTAGGAGTTACTTGTATAGCTGACCATATAGATGTAGCAAATTTAGACTGAAAGCATAAATACTTGATTGTCTCATCACGATGACAAAATAAACACTTCGTACTTACGTGCCAATTACGTTTTCACAAGGTTGTCTTTGATGGAGAATACTTTGAGAAGATACTATTCAAATACTTTTGTCTTAAGCGATATCTTCATTTTCCATTTTTTTACCAACTGACACTTTTGGCTAGACTGGTGTTCTATACATAGAGGCGAGGCCACCGACAATTTACAACTCTGATGTTTTTTTTTTTCGAAATGGGGGTAGACCCCGGCTTCTGCATCATGGCGATGCACACAGCCTTTTATTGATAAAACAGATCCGAGTATTAAAGTTTACAAAACACGCAACACACCAGGGATTGATACAAGAATCAAACACCTAGCACACATACTAAGACTATATGTCAACATAGCCGTCTAGTATGACGCCAACCAGACCTGGCACAAGATATCCCGAGCGACCATCGGGAGCCGTGTGCATCCGAGTGGCCATGGCATCCCGTTGTCCCACCGGAGAAAGCGAGCCCAAAGTTGGACCCAATGGGAAACCATATGGATAACCTGCAAGAAATGAAAAGAAGGTTTTTTGTTAAAAATTATATCGTTCCTGAGTCTCCAAATAGACCAACACAAAGCAGCCACCCCAATTCGGATGTACCCCTTAGATACAACTCTGATGTAAAATCCACCAAAATTCTTTATACCCTTGTGTTAATTGGACTATTGCCGATCGTTGTAGCAAAGCATTCCATGATGCAAACCAGAGCCTACTAAATCCCTTCTAAACGTCATATTTGGGGGAGATGACTCAACACCTTAGGGACAATATCGCTCTTGTGATGAATAATGTTGTATAGACTTGGATATTATTATGGAGTACAACATACCTAGCCATTTATCCTCCTAAAAATCTAATTTTTGAGTCATCCTTAATTATGAATGATCCAAATCAGAAGAATATTTTTTACCCCATTAGACCAGTCCAGAAATGCAACTCCCGAGGTTTCGAATAAACATGGAACAATGCATGCAAGCCTAAGTAAGTATTTTCTTTTTGAAGAGTTTACCACACCCATTTTCCGTAAGAAGCTTGTAAAGTCATTTACCCTGAAGAGTTATATTCTTAACCTCAAGATTATGAATTTGTAGCCCTTCTTGATCTTTGGTTGGCAAACCACACTCATTTAGTCAGTTGTTACCTCCTTGCCAAAAGAAACTTGATCTAAAACAATCCAACCTATGTAATACTTCTTTGGGTAGCCGAGGAAGAAAGAACTCATACGCAGTAACAAATCACTTACTACCGATCATCACATAATTAAGCAAATTCTAACACACCCAATTACTTAACTCACCTACCGAAGCTGACAGAGATTTCAAAGCTGGCTTGCCATCTGTGGATTCTCACCCGAGAGCGTCGTGCTCTGCACTACACAAGTCTCAGCAGCATCTCCATTTTTCCAAGTAACCCAAACCAGCACGTACACATTGGCCAGCCGCCCACAGCAAGGAGCCGCAAGAATTCTAACCTCGTCCTTCCCTCCAATGAAAATCAAAGGTGGACAAAAAAAATTCAAAGCGTGCTCACTCTCATGGGGTCCAATGGCCGGCCCGACCTTCTCCCTCAAAAGGCGAAAGCAGAGAAAGCTTCAAACACAGCTCGCTCGCTCGTCCAGACCAGCCAGCCATCCCATTCATTCATTCTCCCACAAGCCTTTGATACTTTCCTTGGTCTCGCTTGGCGGCAGCTAGATTCCGACGCCGACCGACGCAAAGATCGCACCCGGCCGGGTTTCCATGTCGCGGCGGTGCTAGGGAGGGATCACAGGGAGAGCCATGGCGTCCTCGTCGGCGTCGGCGTCGGGGCCGAGCAGGTACGCGTCGGCGCTCCACCGGAGGACGCACAGGGTGACCTCGGCGCTGGCGCACGCGGCGCTGGAGTGGACCCTCATCGCGCTGCTGCTCATCAACGGCCTCCTCACCCACGCCGTCGCGCGCTTCGCGGCCTACTTCGGCCTCAGCCCGCCCTGCCTCCTCTGCGCCCGCGTCGACCGGCTCCTCGGGGCGGCGGAGGAGGAGGACGGCGGCGAGGGCGACGCGCGGTGGCTGCGCGGCGTGCTCTGCGGCGCCCACGCCGCGGAGATCTCCGGGATGGGGTACTGCCTCCGCCACCGCCGGCTCGTCGCCGAGGCCGGCGACATGTGCGAGCGGTGCATCTCTTCTTGGAAGAAAGAGAGCGGACACGGTGCGGCGGAGACCACGGTGTGCTCCTGCTGCAAAATTCTAGTGGAGATTCCTTCTCGCGCGTTGCCCCCTGACGATACACATCCGAGGGAAGATCCTGCTGCTGTACACGAGAAGACAGCCGGAGAGGAAGAAACAGAAGATCAAGGCTATGTTCTACTGGATCAAGAAGACCACGAAGACGAAGAAGAGGAGCAAGCAGAGGCGGAGCAGCAAAACGAAGAGGAGATTAAGGCGGCTCATGCTGAGGAGCAAGTGATCGCACGGGGCGAGGAGAGCATGGCCAGGGACGATCGGGTCAAGGCTATGTTCTACTGGCTCCTGTGGATGACGATTGCTGCTGGGGAGGACGAGTCCGTGGCACAGGGCGAAGAGATCGAGCACGATCGGTTGGTGCCGGTGGTGGCACTTGACGGGATGGCAGTCGCCGACGATTCGGATGCCGGCGAGATGGATCATACAGACGATGAGCGTGAACCGGATGATCTTGACACCGCAGTGGTTCTGGAGGAGAAGAGGATGCTCGCTTCTTCGGTTGCAACGGCGCCTGCCATGATCGACAGTTCTGTTCCCCGTGCCGAGGAACTCGTTCTTCAAGATGCCAGTGTTGAAATCGGAGAATCTATAACTGAAGAAGAAGAAGACATCGCTGTGCCTCAAGGTAAGCTCTTCATTTGCTTCTTGACCCACTGAATTTTCATCTAGCCAATTCCTTTGATGATCTCACGTTCTTGGCTCTGTCCCAGCCACTGAAGCAGTTCCTGAAGATGGCAGCAAATCAGCCGAGGTGGAGACTAACTGCGAGGTATCAATCGGAAGCGACATATGCGAACAGGAGCAAGATGGCCATGCCGTTCCGTTTCAAGAACTGGTGGCGCTTGAGGAGCTGTTTTCTCCATTGGAATATGCAGATGATCTGACATCGCCGCGGGAAAGCTTCCATGGATCTGCGAGAGCTGAGCAAGGTACTTGAATAATAATCGAGCAGTACTCTGTTTCTTCCACTTACATTTTTGCACCGTTGAGATGTTCTCTGAATTTTTTAATTATGATTGTTTCAGAATCAAGTGAAACCGAACAGAGATTAGATTACCTATCAAATGACCAGAACGAGAACGACCAAGACAGGGCACCTGGGACACCCACATACAGTTTTGCTTCACAGAATTCAGGCAAGAGGTTTTTGCTCGAAAGGAAGCTGTCACTGTCCTTATCCATGGATGGAAGTGTGTCGAGCGAGATCGAGTGCGGCGACCCTCCCACAATTGACCAGCTGAAATCGACGCTGAAAACGGAGCGGAAGGCGCTCAGCGCGATGTACGCGGAGCTCGAGGAGGAGAGGAACGCGGCCGCCATTGCGACCAACCAGACGATGGCGATGATCAACAGGCTGCAGGAGGAGAAGGCCGCGATGCAGATGGAGGCGCTGCAGTACCAGAGGATGATGGAGGAGCAGTCTGAGTACGACCAGGAGGCGATGCAGCTGCTGACGGAGCTGGTCACCAAGAGGGAGAGGGAGAAGCAGGAGCTGGAGAGGGAGCTGGAGCTGTGTAGGCAGAAGCTGCTGCACTATGAGGACAAGGAGAGGAGGAGAATGGCAGCTTTCAAGGAGAATGGCAATGGCACCTCGGAGTCTTCGAGTGATGAGGACAGCGACGAGCACTCCGATGACGAATGTGAGCTCGGCGAGTCTCCGAACGGCAGTGGCAATCTTCACAGCTCGGCCGATGCTACTCTTAGCCCCAGGACGGGTCAAGAAAACACCAGTCATCTCGTGGAGCTGGATGATTCCCTTACGTACTTCGAGATGGAGAGGCTGTCCATCTTGGACGAGCTCAAGACACTTGAGGAGAGGCTCTTCACACTTGAAGACGACGACACCAATGTGGCTTCTGACCGTTCCTCAGACGATTTCGTGCTGTCAACCGATGGTGCCCATTCTCCAGAGAATGGTCTCACCGGCAACAAGGCGAAGTTCGAAGGCAGGAGTTCTGTTTCGAGAGGAAAGAGCCTTCTGCCTCTCTTTGATGCAGTTGCTGAAAAGAACTGCGATCGCACATCATCTGCAGAGGCTGATGATTCAACGAACCCGGTCGCCGTGTTTGTGAAAGAGAAAGAGAGGCTGGCGATAATAGAGGAGGTTGATCATGTGTATGAGAGACTGCAAGCACTAGAGGCGGACAAGGAGTTCCTCAGGCACTGCATCAAGTCCCTCAAGACTGGAGATAAGGGCATGTATCTTCTTCAGGAGATCTTGCAACACCTCCGCGAACTCCGCAATGTGGAACTTCATGTTAAGAATGCCGGCGGCTCCATCGCAGCAAATTCAGCATAGTTGTTGCATCCATATATTATATGTGGTAAGTTTCTGCTCCTACATTTTGGTTTTGCTCCGTGTACAATATTGTTGGATATAAATTGGCACATAATTGTCAAAGAGCTCATACATCTGTGGTCAGCAGTTCAGTACCTCTGCGAATTTCTCTTTCAGAAAATGAATCCAATGTGCAAAAGAAAGAGCAAACAGAATAATTCCTACTTTCCAATAGATTAACTTTGAGATGGCACCTGAAACATCCAGTATGTTTATGAAATAATATCCTCCTTAAGCTGCTTTCAGATAGCTGAATTATTGTGGCAGTTTACCAAGAATTATAATGTCCTGAATCAATTATATGCTTTGCAGATTTGCAGATTTAGTTGTTCGGCTATGGATAGTCGATTCAGATGGTCCAAGTACTGGATCTGCGATATGGTCCCTTTGCAAGATATTGGCTTGTTTTAAGGGACGCTTTGCTTGTCTTGCCCGTGGGGGCCTGAAGCAAGTCTCCCCCTGCTGTGCTGGTCCAGCATTGCCGGCTTTATGATGAGGTTGGTGGTGGCAGGAATCATTGGCCCTTCCAAAGCTTCACCAAGTTGAATCATGGTGCCAGCTTCGGAGGCATCCACAACACTTCGAAAGTAGACGTAGAGAAAATCAGAAAGAGGGTAAAGCTTGTCTGAATGAAGATGTGGAGGACTTTTTTTTTCCCTTTGTTTTCGATTTTCTTTATTTTGGTTAGTTCTCAGATTTTCTTGTGCAGAGGTGGAGAACGTTCATGATTTTTGTTAGTACTTTATATGAGGTTGTAGGTTTGTAGCTTGTACGGTTGGTACGTGCAGTTTGTTCTTTTTCTTTTGACGAAAAGGCAGACGGGGCTGCTTTTCATTGCAATGTAGAAGGAGCAGTTTGTTCTTCGCTTGGTACTTCGCAGCCAGTTTTTTTTTTTTTTTTTGAATAACAGCAGGAGAACTGCTGTATTCATTGCATTAGAAGAAAAAGGTACGGAGACCCGAACTGCTCAGTTTATTGAAGGAAAACCGAGCGAAAACCTTTACATCAACAAGAGCACCGCTAGACATAAAGAACGCCGGGAAGGCTAGGAGCGGCACAAACATAGAAGCACACCACCGGGGCAAGCAGCGTCACCGAACATCATCCCTCGTGCTTACGGTGGGACGTCTTCGACTTCATTGCAACAGTCCCAAGGTCACTCCAAACATGTTGAATCGATCACCATTGCCACGAGCTTGTTCGTCGTCTTCAACAACATCGGAGAGAGAAGCCATAACCGAAGGGAGGACGCATGTGCCGCTCCGGTCTTGAGAGGGCGGAAAACAAGACTCGTCTGGCGCCACCTGCATGTCGAGAGTGCTCCTGCTACCGCCACCACGAGGCAACCCCACGAGACCCAGCACCACAGACTCGAAGAACACTCGCCATTGATAGTTCCCGACCAGCCGCTTGACCATAGCCCAGGTGCTCCCATCAGTACCATGTCTCCAAAATGATGCTTCCACCAAAGTAACGACATCGAGGATGACATGCGGATTTAGGTTTTCACCCAAAGACAAGAACCAAGAGCGGGAGAAGTGTTCGATCTCCTCGGTAATGCCTTCAACAAGGCAAACGACACACAGAAGTGACGTCATCACCGGCATCGACGGAAGTCGAGCAAGATTTTCATCCGGAGAACTGCACACCTCACTGGAACCTGAGTTCCCGGCACACCCAACCTCTCCACACGTACCTCGCCGGAGCAACATCAAGGGCGGCTTCATGACTAGCACCCCCGCTGGCCACCAAGAATCTGTGTGCACCCCACCTCCCTCCAGCCTTCAACTAGGCAGCCTCCAAACTGCCCGAGCCGCCAGGTCCCCGGAATTGGAGCAAGGCCGCTTGGCCTGTCCGCTGCCCTAGCCAGCAAAGGAAGTGGCGCCGCCACATCAGACTGGAGAGCAGCCGGAGCAGGGCGTCGTGCTACCGTGACACGGCCCGCGTGGCCCAGATCCGGCCCTATCGGACCCGCGCAGCCAGGCGCGATGCAGCACGCCAGCGCCGCACCTGCCGGCCTTCGCCACCCCGTCTAGAACCGCCGCACCTCGGTCCACCACCGCGCCAACGCCCGCTTGGGCGAGGCCAGCCTCACCCGCGCCGACACCCGCTTGGGCGCGACCAGCAGTGAAGCCCTCCGCGTCCACCGCGAGCTCCCCCCAAGCCGCCTTTGGAGGCCGGGCCGCCGCCACCGCGGCGAGGCCAGCGGCAGCGGCGGAGAAGGAGGGCCCTAGGAGGAGGGCCTGGCCGGAGACGCTCGAGTTCCCCCGTGCCGCCCAAGCAGAGCGACCGTTTGACCGATCTGAGATTTCGCAGCCAGTTTTGATGAAGAAAGAAAGCTCGTTATGATGGATCATGCTGCATTTCGGAGCGGTGTTTTGGAACATGGGTGCATATGCTCCCTATATTTTAAAATGCATCTCATAAACATTTTAAATTTTAAAAAAATGAAAACCAAAAATTTGCACGTACATCTTCACGTGCTACATGCTCACAAAGTCGTTTCATAAATAACCGACTTATCATGTGACGTGTGTAAAAAAGATAAAATTATGTGCTGAAAATAATGTTTGTCGCAAGATAAACTTTCTCATTTTTACATAGACCACAAAAATCAATGGTTTTTCGTGAAACTTGACGAATACACTTATATTATGGATATGTACATGTAGGATTTTTTGTCTAAATTTTTTGACATTTCGAAATATGTTTTTTTTTTCTAGAGGGAGCATATGCACCCGGGAGCCGAATTAAATTTCTGCATTTGCTATATGCTTCTCTGGTCCTTGATGGTTCTCCTGTACATTATTCAATCTCCTATGATCCTCATCAAGTTTGTAAAGACGTTGTCAATATACTGTAGCATATCCGTATGATAGCACGACAAGCTGAGCTCAATTATGCTGGTTTTGATGGGTGGCTTTGAGCTGTCTTCGCTCTTTCAGTTCATGGAAGCTAAGAGACGGGCCCTCTCGTTTCCCTCTCGCCCCCGCGTGGCGACGGGGGCAACCCTAAAAAATCCTCCTCCGCCGCCAGCCCCCCACCCCTCCTTCCTCCTCCCGCTGCCGCCAGAGGGCGTGGACATGCTTAGCTTGGTCGTTGCCGGCGGAGGTGGGGCCTGCTCGTCCCCTTGCGTGGAGGATCGGCGCGGGAAAGCTCCTCCATGGTTTTGGGCGTGGTGCGCTCGCCGGGCACCACGACGTGGTGGCTACCCGACGTGGGGCGGCGTGAGTGGCGGCGCGCCTGGGGCAGCGATGGCGCGACGGATGGCTACCCGGCCGCCGGCCTGGGCGGCGTCCTGGTGATGGTGGTGGCCTCCGGCGGCGGGCCATGTCTGCGGTGGAGGTCTGGGGTGGGACGGGCCGGATGGATGTAGGCCCTAGGTCGGTCTTCTCCTTACCCTCTCCGTGATCCTGGTTGTCGCCGGCGGAGGGTCGGCCGGCTGCACGACGTTTCGCCGCGTTGCCTCGGCCGACCTGGGATGGTCGGCAGCGTTGGGCCCGACCTGAATAATGGTGGCGGTCCTAGGGTTTCTCTTATGCGAAGATGAAGATCTGCTGAGGCCTTTCCGTCTTGATCTGGACGAAGTGATGAGTTCCGAGAAGTTCCGTCGGCGAATGTAACAGTGCATCTTATGCCTGGAGTTTGTTGGATCGGGTGGTATTCGGTCGTGTGCACCCATGCTTTTATTTCAACCGTTTGGTTTTGGAGGGAGCGATACGAAGCTATGTTCTGTGTTGCCATCAAAGGACATTATGGTCCATGGTGAAATCAGAGGTGGTGAATATAATGAATGCCAGATTGGAGGACTACCAATGGTGGTTCCAGTCTCTGAATAGTTGAGGAACTTGATTGGTGTTCTAAGTTTCACAACAGCAACATGCAAGTGGGGGCAGCAACACATGTGGAGTTTATAGTCTTACCTTTCAAGATGAAATGTCTGGTATTAACTGGTTGTGTTTGACAATGGCCTTGTTGAAGGCATTGTTTTGAGAGCGGGAAGTATCTGTTGAAGTGTATAAGTAGATTGCCTAGCCATTTTCATCAGTTCGGACTTTTGGTTCAAGTGGCTAGTGCATGAAGCTTAACATGGTATCAGAGCCCAGGGTCTCGAGTTCGAGTCTTTTGGTTCAAGTGACTAGTGCATGAAGCTTAACAATATCTTCAGGGTGCAAACCTTAAATCTTTTGATCGGGCGACAATGAAGCTTGTGCACTGTTTCCTTCTTGGAGGCGTTGCTTTTTAGAGAGCTAGAGATCAGGTGTTGTTCTGGTGATGGATGTATTGTTGTTGCTATAGCTGAAATACCATAGCGGTACCTTTTGTTTCTTAGTTTTTTATTTATTTTTGTAGCTGTGTGCATACGTACGACCATTAGGGTATTGTGTTGTTGTAGAGATTAGATATAATTGGTATCTCTCCATATTAATATATTTCTTTAATCGAAAAAATGGAAGCCCTATTGATGGAATGGCTGATGCAATAATTTAGACTTCAAAAGCACACATGCATTAGATTAGCACTAGTGTGCTACAATGGTACGAATACAGCTGAAAGATGGAATGCGGATGTTTAATTTGGGCACCTGGACGATGATTGATTGAATTCTTAGCATAAAACTACCAGAAGTTTTCAACAGTAGTACTTGTTTTTCTACCTTCCAGATCATATTAATTTGCTGGTCTTCAAGTATATATACTAACTAAAAATCTAAATGTCGAGTCGATTTTGCTTGTGTACACAAAAGCATCAGCCAACCTTTGAAAATAGTGGTGACTAAATAACTAATATAACTATGAAATATCTCAAAGCATGCAATGTAGATGTAGATATAACATAGCTGTGATTGTTTACCAATATTTTTTTTTTGAGAAACACAGTACAAACGCAGATGCTCACATACACGCGCATACACTCACCCTATGAATGCACACACGTACACCCTACCTTTATGAGCACCTCCAGAAGACTGAGCCGGCGGCAGATTGGATCTTAAAATTAATGAAGTCACCACATGCGCCTCGTTGTCTATAGAAACATCGTCTCCCACTGAATGAATATTCCGCCTTTATGAAACACACGGATATTAAACCTGTGGTTTTAACTCTGGTTATTTTGCTAGCGTGATAACTGAACATTGGTTCATGTTACATTTTCTGACCATGTGAAGATACCTGCCATCATGTACAGAAATGATTTTACTGTATTAGCACAAATATGCATGTGTAGACAACAAACATTGGAAACGCAGCAAGTAGGTATTTGAGAGAAACAAAAATACTTGACCCCTTCAACCAAATGATGTTTAAACACATCAAAATAGAGAGAAAATACCTTCTCTATCTCGCGCTTCCTTTTCCTCTCTAATTAAGGATACACATCATTAAACTAATTAATATTTGGGGGCCTCAAATATTTGCTAAAAAAATACTTTGCGAAAATAGGCCAAGCTGGCACTGCGCTCCGTATGGCCTATGTGGTGCTAACTAAGGGTGCAAACAAATACGGTAATTTCCGCACCAAAATGGACCCTGGATCCATTTTAAGATATCTATATTCGATTTTAAAGAATTCAGAGGATAAGAATATCCGATCTTGAAGTGGTCGTCCGGATACGGTACGGTATAGAATATCGCATAGTAAATAACATGCGGATATGGATTATGCAAAATTTAATTAGAATAATCTGGAAACTTTCAACCGGATAATCTGATTTATGAGTCAAAAACCAAGGCTAATCTCACAAAGTTAGTAGTTATTGAGTTACCAAATTTATTTGGCAACCATGTTTAGCTTTAAATTTCTATCAATCCTTGAGTTTTAGCTCATTGCATTCTCCTTTTTCTTAACTACACAAGATTTCAAGTTTAAATTTCTCTCAAAATTTACAAGAACTATAACTATTTACCGATGAGAGCATTATCTGACTATTTTTATTTTCGATCTGAGTTCATCCCATTTTCGATTTGAATCCGTAGTCTGGTACATCCGTATTCAAACTCGAAACCGGTCAAAATCCGCTCGGATCCGAATGCGAGCAAAATATATGGTAAATGATATGATACAACCAAAAATCAATCGGATCTGATCGTATACACCCATAGTGCTAACAGTATGAAAACGTTAGCTTTGACCTTTTATAAGTTCAGTTTGGCTCAAGGAAGGGGACGCCAGTACAGGTTTCTTCCACGTCAGGATCACTGTGCGACGTCGCAGAAATTTCATTCATGTCCTTTACTCGAGCTCAGGTGTTCACTTGGTCACTCCTCGCACGAGGACAAGTCCCAGGCGCTCCTCGACCACTTCACCGACGTGCTAGGCATCAAGGTTGAGCGAGGCTGCAGTCTCGCGTGGGACGACCTCGACCTGCCTACTCTAAACGGCGCCGACATGAACATTCCTTTCTCCACGAGGAAGTTGCACGACACGATCATGCACTCGCTGGCCGAGAAAGGCGCCCGGCCCCGACGGCTTCACAGACGTCTTCTATAGACGTTGCTGGAGCATCATCAAGCATGATGTAATGGTGGCCTTTCATCACCTGCATCGACTGGCCGGAGGCAACTTCCCCGCCCTGAACTGTTCATTGGCGGCATACTACAGGCCGATCGGCCTAATCCACACAGTTGTAAAATTTTCTCCAAAATCCTCACTCGTCGCCTTACTTCTGTCATGGGCGAATTGGCTTCGAACTCACAGAGCGCCTTCCTCAAAAGTCGTTGTATGCACGGTAATTTTACAGATTTTACGTTCGTCAGAGGCTTGGCGTGCTGTCTCAAGAAAAAACCAGCTATGCTAATAAAAAGCTGGACTTCGCGCGGGCATTCGATTCGGTATCTTGGGAGTACGTACCTGCTCGAGCTTCTTCAGCGCCTCGCCTTCTTGGGCGAATCTGATCTCGTTGTTGCTCCCCAGTCCCCACCGCATCGTCAGCAATCCTCCTGAACAATGATCACGACAACTGCATCCGTCACCGTGGCTGGTTGCGGCAAGGAGACCGGTTGTCTCCCCTCCTCTTCATCATCGCCATCGATCCTCTGCACCGCCTCCTTCATGGAGCCACCAGCCTTGGGCACCTGTTGCCGTTCCCAGTCCGTGAAGCCTGCTTTCGTGCGAGTCTATACGCCGATGGCTCGGTTGTATTCATAAACTCCATCACTGGCGAGATTGTGTTTCTATTGCACCTTCTGAATTCCTTCGGCTCTGCTTCAGAACTGCAGAACAACATCGATAAGTGCTCGATCGCTCCCATCAGATGTGAGGATATAGACCTGGACACCATGCTTCTCCCTTTTGGTGGCGAGAAGACAACATTCCTAACTCGCTATCTGGGCATGCCGCTCTCCCTTTCCCATCTTCGCTTTGTCGATCTCCAGTTTATCATCGACATGGCCCGCGGCCACCTGGCGACCTGGAGTGGTAAATGGGTGAACGGCGGTGGGCGAAAGGCGCTGACAGCATTTGTTCTGAACAAGCTCTCCATTTTCGCTGCAAAATCTTCGCCTGGCTCCTTCTTCAGAATAGACTGTGGTGTGCTGACGGGCTGCTGCAGAGAGGGTGGACAAAGAACTACTTGTGCCCTCTTTGCATACGTAGCCTGGAAATCTCGCAGCAACTGTTCTTCTAATTCCTGTACGCCACATGTCCTTCTGGTCCAAGATCATAGCTTGGCCAAACTGCAGCAGCATCGCCGCGATGAGGTGTGCTCCGGTGTCCCCCCTAAGCTCCACGTTTTCGAAAAGTTGGAGCTGCTGCAGTTTTTTTTTTTTTTTTTTTGGATCTGTGGAGTTACTTCAGCTTTTGGTATAAATATATGGAGTTAGCTCCGTGAAATAGAAAAATACGGATCAGCTGTTTATTTACATCCCACTGCCACCGATAAGTGACCAAAACGTTACACACGTCTTATCTTTCCCCCCTCCTCGCCCAAACTTTTCCCCGATTTGACTTCACCACAATGCGATTCACGCCTGCTGCCACCGAATCGAGGCCGCCGGCGAACGACTTAATGTACCTTCAGCCGGAGTTAAACTTGTCTGATTCGTTCTTGCTACCGTGCAAATCGAGTTGTAGTTTGTTGCCGCAACCGCCAGGAGCTTGCTGTCACCGCCACTACGTCTCACGCCGCCTCACCTAGGACGAAGTTGGTTGAGGCGGCCACAACAAGCTTCTGGCGGCGGCAACAAGCTACAACTCGATTTGCACGACAGCAAGAATGAATCGGACAAGTTTAACTCCGGCTGAAGGTACATTGAGTCGTTCGTCGACGGCCTCGATTCGGTGGCATCAGGCGTGAATCGCACCGCGGTGAAGTCAAATCGGGAAAGAGTTTGGGCGAGGAGGGGGAGAAAGATAAGACGTGTGTAACGTTTTGGTCACTTATCGGTGGCAGTGGGATGTAAATAAACAGCTGCTCCGTATTTTTCTGTTCCACGGAACCAAACTCCATATATTTATACCAAAAGCTGGAGTAACTCCACAGATCAAAAAAAAAAAAAAACTGGAGCAGCTCCAACTTTCAAAAACGTGGAGCTTAGGGGGGGACACCGGGGCACTACCACGCCGCGATAGCTCAGCACGAACACAGCTCCACGCAACTGCATGGATGTCGGTCATCTCGTTCAATGAAGCTCGTCAGTGCAAAGGTATTCAGTACGTCATCCTTCTATGCCGGCCTTGAATCGTTCAGCTGAGTTCTACCCTAATGATATCCCTGAAAATTATTTGCTAAAGTTTGAAATGCAGCTTGAAAATTATATTCATGACATAAGACGATATTAATGCTTTCATGGTTTGGAGAATCTTGTTGACCTTCTTTCAGTTAAGCGTGTTGAAACAAAGAGGCATAGAGTTTATGATATGGTTTACTTGCTCCTAAAATTGGTATTGGTTATGTACCAGTGGCGACAACAAGTGTTGAAAGGGTGTTTTCTACAATGACTTTAGAGAAAACAAAGTTAAGGAATAAGATGATATTCTTTTGGACGATCCTCTAGTTACATACATTGGACAGGACATTTTCTTCGAAGTGGCTGAAGATAATATAATCCAGACTTTCATGTCCTCAAGAAAACCTAGGTTAGAAAAGTGGTATTGCAAGTTTCTTTTATCCATATTTCAAATTATTAGTGTGGTCTGTTTGAAATCCTTTAAGTAGATATTATTTAGGGATGCTTCAACACTGTTTACATTGCAAATTGTATGACTATTTGTTGAGATGAAAATACAATTATTAGAAATGTCGTTAATAGTTTTTGGTGCGGCATGCCTATTGCTAAAATCATGACGAAGAACCTCCTTTTGCCTATCTTCATTAATCTGGCCGGAGTGTCGAGTTTCGGAAGGCTCCATCGGCGAACTTCAATGGACGACATGCCGGAGATTGCCGGATCGGATGGTATTCGACGCACGTAACCATGTTTTTTCTGACCGTTTGATTTCAAAGAAAGCGATGTGAAGCTCCACGGTTTGTTGCCATCGTGAGACATGTCTTTAGTTCCATGGCGAAGTCAGACGCGGAGAATGACATGGAAGCCGATACTTGAGAACTAGTACTGGTGGGGGTGCGATGAGGTTTTGGCTCGATGATTTGCGACTTAGAGCAGCGACATCGGCATGTGAGGGAGACAACACATGAGGAATCCAGAGTCTAAACTTATAGGGTGAAACCGTTGTGACTGGCAATGGATTTGTTATAGGTATTGTTTTGTGAGCGTGGTCTTTCTACTGGGTGAAAACTTATGATGTATGGACAATAACGATGCTTGTGCATTGTTTCCTTCTTAGATGCATCACCTTTGGAGAAGATGGATGTCTCATGTTGTCTTCGTGATGTTTGGTCTGCTGTAGGGGGACTTTTTTTTCAAGAACACGCACGAGAATTGTGTGTCTTCTTCATTGAGATAGAAAGAAGTTTCAGTTACAAGAACTAGCGAAGAGCGCCGATCACAAGCGAAAGGGCTCCCATCCACACCTAGCAAGAACACCAGGAACTTCTCTCTCTTGTCCTACTCCACACAACCCCGCTGACCTCCACAGCTCAAACTCCGCCTTGATCTTCCGGCAAACCTCCATCGGCAAAGTAGCAAATTTACCGAAGACTATTGTTTCTCTCCAGCCATAACCTCCTTCCTCTTCTTTCTCGGTACCACCTCCAAAAGAGTGTTCCACCAGGCTGCGATCTCGTCGTCTACGGTCGGAGTGAACCGGTGCAACCGAAATTCCAAAAGAAGCGAGTACCATTTCTGCCACGAGAAGGAGCATTGCAAGGTAATGTGGCTCGCAGTTTACGGTTCTTGGTGGCTGTTGACTGCCAAAACCCACCGGCGGGCAACGGCCTTGTCAACACCGTAGAGCCGGGAAGAGCCTAGAGCTGCGGCTGGCTGAGACCCCTCCTAGCGACGGCCCGCAATGCTCTTCTGGTCACACGCGGCGTTGCGAAGTGCAGGGGCGTGCCACCTGACCTATACCTGGTCAGGAAGGTGATGAGGATGCCTCGCTTAGTTTCCTGCAGGGCATACATGTAAACGTTAAATACGAGTCTCGATCGGCTCTCAGGTTATCCTGTGAATCGGCTCAAAGAGCCGATCCACCCATGATCCGTACGGGGTGCACGAATACTTGGTGGTCCCGCTTGATCAAGATGAAGCTAATGAGATCTACGACGATTTAGGGTTTTCACCGCATAATCGGATCATCCTACTCCAGGTTGGGCCTTGCGGCCACGCACGGTGCTCGTAAGCCGATCCTAAACAAGGCCAAAAAACCAACATGAAGTTGATCCTAGGAACATCCCGTTTAGGACTTGCGAACGCCACCCCACGTGCCACCGGATCCTCCCCCTTTGTAAGGCCTAACTATTGCAGATATTAAACTAATCCTTGTAGAACAAGGAGCAATCGTAACGGATCGAGATCTACTAAATAATGATCAAGCGGGGTGCCGCCCCACGCCCGAGACAGGCGTGAGGGCGGCTAGATATGCAAGGGTTGCACTACGTAAGCATGCTTAAACGAAGAACAATGCTAACCCTAACACATCTAATGATAACTACGTTGCTCGCCATCAAAAGCGCTTCAAGACGAGCAACGCATGAACAACGTGGAGCTTGTGCTGCCTAGATCGCAAGATGCGATCTAGGCAGCATGTCGCTTACCTGATAGAAACCCTCGAGACGAAGGAGTTGGCGATGCGCCGAGATTGGTTTGTTTTGGGGTTGAACGTGAGTTGTTGTTTATTCAATAAACCCTAGGTACATATTTATAGTCCGGGGGACTTTCTAACGTGGGAACATCCCATCGTGCACGATACAAACTCTAACCCTTATCTAAAATAATAAACTACTAAATAAAGATACACGGGCAATTCAGCCCAAAACCCTTCGTGTCGAGCCGCTTCGTAAATCTTCCACATGTAATCTTCCAAGCCCGGCCCACCTCCGGATTTGTCTAAAATCTGGTGATAACACATGCCCCCCTGGTTTTGGAAATAACATTTCCAAAATCATTATGCTTTCCCTCCGAAGGGTCATGTCGTGGCGAGAGCGAGCCGTTACAGCATCCGTCATCATTATGCCCCGTCTTCTCGCCTTCTCTAAAAAATTTCGACGAGCTTTAGCATCAATCCCTTGGAAGCCGTAATGGCATTAAACCTTCACCAGATTTCTCATTATTTAACCGTGCCGATCGGTTAGCTCTCTCTATCCTCTATTCCATCCCGGCTATCGGCACCAAAAAACCCTCTCCTCCCCGTAGCAATGTCTTCCTCTTCCTCTTCCTTCTCAAAACTCTTCCCCCAATCTTCGCCGAAGAAGAAGAACGAGGACAGACTTCCACCCCGCAGTGAATCCCTTCTCCTCCGACAAGGAGGAGAAAGAAGGAGAAGCGAGCAAAGGCCAAGGCCTCCCCTTCCGCCCAGCTCCCGCCGAAGAAGCGCCCCGCATGTGGGCGGACAGCGAGGACGAAGATGATGACGAAGAGGAAAAGGAGGAGGATGACTCCTCCTCCTCCATCGGGTATCCGCCGACCAAGCGCTTCCGCTCCCGGGCGGACAGCGAGGATGATGATGATGACGAGGAGGAAGAGGCTCCGGCCAAGGGCTGGGGCAGCGGCCGACGAGGAGCTCCCTGGGAGCAGCGCCGACGACGTCGACGGCGGCGATGACGAGGACAGCGACGACTAGTAGTATAGGACTAGTAGTAGCAGTGCACTAGGCACCAGATCCCTCTTTTGAAAGCCATCGGCTCTTTCTTGTAAAGCCGCTCCTTGGAATTAATGAAATTGTTCTTTCCATTCATCTTTTAATCGCTCCAATTTCATTCCTTCCGTTTGTCATGCTAAGACCGATAGCAACGCGTCGGACTTCTTTCCTTTTCTTGCGAGCAACAGGCACAGTCCAAGCCCCGTACTAGACGACGGCTTTTCCTTCCCGGTTCCTCCACCGAGACGACGATGATGCGGCCGCAGCCGAGGTGACTCTAATCGGCTCTTAAAAACAGGGCATCTTCCGGGCTTGTTGCCCCCGAGTCTTAGCCGAGGCAAAACAGAGCTCGTATGGACCTGGGCTCGATCATGTCCGAAGGAGCTCCTTATGCCGAGCTAGCCGATTTAAACATAAGTCGGCCTCCCAATGCAGAGAGCCCTCAAGGTGAGCTGCCCCCCGAGTTTCTTCAGCTCCTGCCGGCCAGATAGGCTCCTTTCCTTTGGTGGACCTGATGCAATCCATCCTTGACCTGACCCGCACGCCCATGCTGCTCCTGACATTGTTCTCGAAGAGAGGATCTGAGCTTCATAAAAAAAATCTCCCTTTGTGCTCCATTGACCCTCTGATCGTAACAGTTACTCCCCTTGAGTCGATGGCCATGCATCGGCTTTCATATCCTTAAGTCGATGCCTGCTGCATCGGCTGTGTTCGAAAATTTTCGAATTTTCATATATTATATTTTTTTATATATATATATGGCCGACCCGTGCATCGGCCCCCATATTCCAATACTCATCAACAGAAGACGAGATGCTTCCGTTGCGTATCCTCGTATTTTATCTACCTGGGTGCCCCCCCGAGCCGATTCTGTCAAGAGAATTGATGGTATCGGCTCTGTTGGATAACACGTTGAACCCAGGCAGAAAGGTGGGTGAGGATAATTTTGGCCGATTGCTGGCATCGGCCTCCACGTTGCTTGCTCGTTGAAGGTTTTGTAAGTTCCCTTCATAAGTTTTTTGGGGCCGATCACAAGGATCAGCCTCTCCTGGTTTGCTCATTGGTTTGATCTTTCTACTTGGTCAGGCTGGATAAAACCAACCCGACCTCTGACTTGATGCGCTTGCTGTCGTCCACCTTGAGTGCTCCGTAGAGTCGTGGAGCGCTCAGCTCTGTCGGCAAGACGAGTACCATGTTTGTGCCAGCCGATGTCTCATCATCGGCTTTCCTCTGTTTGGGGCGCCACTCCATCTTCCGTGGACGACCCTCTTCATCCAGGGTTCGCTGAACCTTTGCAGCCAGATCAGGCCGTGCCTTCCTTAGCGTATGCAGTGCACAACCTTTCGGCTTCCTCCGAGCCGCGCAATCGCTGAACCCTGCGCTTTTGGGAACGGCTGAGTCCGTCGGGGCACCACCTTGGCCGGTGGTACCTGTCTTCTTCCACTTCTCCCTCGTCTTCTCGAATCCTCAAGATCTGCCCAACGAGGTGACTCGCGCGCGTTTGCTTTCCGGCGGGAGAGGCCCTAGGCGCTCGAACACGGACACGTTGGCTGCCTCCTTCTTTTTCTGATTGCATTCGGGCAATTGCCGATTGTGGGCAATTGGCTCATTCCCGAATCCCAGCGAGTGTCCGAAGAAGGGGCAGTCCCAATGCCTCGGCGTTGTCATCTTGCTCCCTTGATGCTTCCGTGGCACGGCGCTCGTGTTCCTCCTCATCGCGATCCTCGCCGACGATATCTTCTCGGCTTCTCTAGCCGGACGATCTCCTCTATCATCGTAATTGGACCGTCGGCGTTGGTCATACCGACTCACATATTTGTTGAGGAGGTGATCGAGAGAGGGTCGCTGATATCTTATATTCTTCACCTCTCCCTCCGTGACATAGCGCTTGCCATCATGACGGAGCCGATCGCGTGGAGCGGCCTCCTCTCGTATCCTTGCTATGAGAGCGAGCTGCCCTCATCTCCATCTTTGCCGAGTGGTTTCCGGGTCCTACCATGTTGATGCTGAACGAGGGACCCGGCTGGCAACCTTCGAGGTAGGTGATTTCCACCATGTTAACGGCGGGGAAGGGTTGGGTGTCGACCTTCATGGCGTACTCGGTTGAAAATTAGCCGCCCCTTCTCTATCGCCGCTTGGATGTGCCGACGCCACACCCGGCAGTCGTTGGTGGCATGGGAAAGCGAGTTGTGGAATTTGCAAGTATGGCTTTCCGTTTAGCTCTTTTGCCGTGGGGAACTTGAGACCTTCGAGAACCGTCAACCTGTTTCTCCTTGAGCAGGAGGTCGAAGATCCGTTCGGGCCTTGGTTACGTCAAAATCAAATCCCCAGGCGGCCCCGGTGGCTTTACCCATTTGCGAGTGCCACGGGGTTCCTCCCCGAGTCCACTCAGCCATCGCTATTTCTTGGTCTCCCGCGGTGCACTTCATCTTCCTCTCGTATCGACCATAATTATCGCACGCTTGAACTTGTCTTGGTACAGGTCGGGGTGGCGCTGTTCATATGCCGATAGTTTCCGAACCATGTGCGCCGGCGAGGGATAATCTGCTTGGGAGGCCATGTCCTTGAGCTGTGTTGCAAGGCCTCGCTACCGCCAACTCGATCGCTTCCTTTTCAGTTATACGAACCGAATAACATCGGTTCCTAAGATTCTCGAAGCGCCGGATGTATTCTGTCACCGTTTCCCTCGCTTCTGACGTAGTTGTGCTAGATCGGCAATGCCGGACTCGGAAGCTTCGAATGGTATTGCATATGGAACTGTTCTTCCAATTGCTTCCAAGACTCGGATGGAGTTTGCTCGGCAAAGAAGTGTACCATCCAAAAGCCGATCCCGTGAGGGACCGTGAAAAGAGCCTCACGCGTAGCTGATCCGACACCGAAGCCGGTCCTAATTGAGCCAAATATCGGCCGACGTGCTCGATGGAGCTGGAGCCATCCGATCCACTGAATTTGGAGAAGTCGGGGAGCCGATATTTAGGTGGCAGCGGGATCATCTCGTAATCGTCGGGGTACGGCTTGGAATAGCCGATCGCCCTTCTTTTCGGCATCATGCCGAATTGGTCTCTCGGTATGGTGCCGATCTGATCCGCCGTGCTGGCCGTAGGAGTTGCACTCCGAAGATTCGCCGGGGTGGCGTACTTGGCCTGCCATGTTTGCTTTTCCAGCTACGAGCCATCTGCGGGAGCCGGGCTCGGGAGTTTCGTCGGTGTGGCGTATTTAGTTAGCCACGTCTTCTCTGTCGCCGACGTTCCTCCTGTCTTCGCCGGAGTCCCCGATGTTGTGGCCTGGTTTGTGAGTGCCCGAGCCACCGCAATCCGGCACATACATGCACGCGTATCCATGAGGGATCTCCTTAGGCGCCTCCATTAAGAACCGGTAGTCACTAGGGTCGCCACCAATCCCGTAGACGAGGAATGCCGGTGTAGTCGGCACTTCGGCAGGTGCTGCCAACGCATATGGCAGCGGTGGACGGGACTGGAATGGCAACTCTCCTTGATGAGTCCCGAGAGCTGGTCCTGACGGCGAGTACTGGTGGCTCATGATCTCCTGGATCACGCGCAGAGCGACACGCTCCAACACGTTGACCAAGTTCTCGAGTGGCGGTGTAGTGAGTGAGCCACCGGGTAGTTGATCTCTGCCGCGGACCCCCGGTACGTTCCTCCGACGGGGTAGAGAGGTCTATCCCATCGAGCGCACCTTGCGGTGAGAACCCCTTCCATCCGATGCCACCGGAACGGGTTCTCCGAAAAGAGCCGATGAGGTCGGCTTCGAGGGTAGCCTTGATCTCGTTGTATTGCTTCTTGAGGTCGTCGGGCGGATCCCCGTAGGTGATCGGCGTGCCGTCCGCCATCTCGGATGTAGATGGCGATGTGGTTGATGTAGACGATAGTCCCACCGGGCGTGCCGGAATGTGTTGACTCGCCAAAACCCACCGGCGGGCAACGGCCTTGTCAACACCGTAGAGCCGGGAAGAGCCTAGAGCTGCGGCTGGCTGAGACCCCTCCGAGCGACGGCCCGCAATGCTCTTCCGGTCACACGCGGCGTTGCGAAGTGCAGGGCGTGCCACCTGACCTATACCCGGTCGGGAAGGTGATGAGGATGCCTCGCTTAGTTTCTCGCAGGGCATACATGTAAACGTTAAATACGAGCCTCGATCGGCTCTCGGGTTATCTCGTGAATCGGCTCAAAGAGCCGATCCACCCATGATCCGTACGGGGTGCACGAATACTTGGTGGTCCTGCTTGATCAAGATGAAGCTAATGAGATCTACGACGATTTAGGGTTTTCACCGCATAATCGGATCATCCTACTCCGAGGTTGGGCCTTGCGGCCACGCACGGTGCTCGTAAGCCGATCCTAAACAAGGCCAAAAAACCAACATGAAGTTGATCCTAGGAACATCCCGTTTAGGACTTGCGAACGCCACCCCACGTGCCACCTGGATCCTCCCCCTTTGTAAGGCCTAACTATTGCGGATATTAAACTAATCCTTGTAGAACAAGGAGCAATCGTAACGGATCAGATCTACTAAATAATGATCAAGCGGGGTGCCGCCCCCACGCCCGAGACAGGCGTGAGGGCGGCTAGATATGCAAGGGTTGCACTACGTAAGCATGCTTAAACGAAGAACAATGCTAACCCTAACACATCTAATGATAACTACGTTGCTCGCCATCAAAAGCGCTTCAGTACGAGCAACGCATGAACAACGTGGAGCTTGTGCTGCCTAGATCGCAAGATGCGATCTAGGCAGCATGTCGCTTACCTGATAGAAACCCTCGAGACGAAGGAGTTGGCGATGCGCCGAGATTGGTTTGTTTTGGGGTTGAACGTGAGTTGTTGTTTATTCAATAAACCCTAGGTACATATTTATAGTCCAGGGGACTTTCTAACGTGGGAACATCCCATCGTGCACGATACAAACTCTAACCCTTATCTAAAATAATAAACTACTAAATAAAGATACACGGGCAATTCAGCCCAAAACCCTTCGTGTCAGGCCGCTTCAGAAATCTTCCACATGTAATCTTCCAAGCCCGGCCCACCTCTGGATTTGTCTAAAATCTGGTGATAACAGTGGCATAGCGTGCATAAGGCTAGATGTTGTAATCCTCTCCACTCCAATATGTCCACTGTCTAGAGTCTATTCCTCAAGGTAGACCAAATGTGGAGTTTATGCTTTAACGGAGCTCCAACTCCCCATAATTCTGAAGCTACCGTGGCTCTTTCTCTTCCAAGGAAGAAGACATGGTAGACCGTCTTCGTGGATTGGAAGCCAGATGTAGAAAGCTTCCAGGTGATCATATCAGCCGCCTCGCTTAAGGTGAACTCTGCGATTGCCGGCACCGATGGCGTCCCCCTGATCGCCGCGCTCCGACTGTCTGCATGCAGCGCCTCCACAACTGTCATCACTTCGGCTGCCGGGGCCACAAATGGCATCAGGTTTGGTGCCAATTGCTCCACACTCCTCCCATTGATCCACATGTTTGTCCAAAATCGAAGCCTCTCTCCATTCCCGACCTCGCATTTGATGCAGCTCTGGAACATCTCCTCCGCCTCTTCCGCAATTACAAAATCCAGATCCTTCCACGGCTTATCTTCTTCCAACATAGCCATACACCTCCAGCGCATCCGAAGAGCATAATTCAAGAGCTTTAAGTTCTTCACCCCCAACCCTCCAAGGTCCTTTGGTGTGTGTCCCAGGCCATGACGCAATGTCCTTTCCTCGCAGAACCTCCTGAGCAACTTATTGATTGTGGTGAAGAACCATGGAGGGAGGTCTAGACATAACATGTGATAGATCGGCGTAGATGCTAGCTTGGCATTCATATAGACTAGTCTTCCACTTTTTTTTAGTAGCGCATCACTCTAGGACGGGATCCATGTCGCCACCTTATCGATCAACGGCTAAAGCTCAGCCTTGGACGGTCTATATACAAACAATGGAAGCCCCAGATATTGAAGGGAAATTCCTGCACCGGGCAACCTAGAACGTCCAAGATAGGTTGCAGATCCACGTCACCACATCTGATGGGAGAAATCAAGCTCTTGGCCAGGTTGCAATGCAAACCAGAAGCATCTCAGAAAACCTGGGTAATTGCACTGCTACCGGTTGCTTCTTGGATGGACGGCCTAATCAACAAGACCACATCGTCCGCAAAGAAATATAACCTATACCTGATTCCATGATTCGATAGACTCTGAAAACTGTGTTCAATGTGTTGAAGAGCAGAACAAAAAACAGCGGCGAACTAGGGTCACCTTGCCGCAAACCACGCACATGCCATAATTGATCACCGGGCAGTCCATTAACCAAAACCCTTGTAGAGGAGCTCGACAGTAGCAACGCCACTCTAGCGATCCACCGCGGCCCAAACCCGAGGAAAGGCCAAGCTACCGAATCAAAGGCCTTAGCAATGTCCAGTTTCAACATCAAAGCCGGCACCCTTCTTTTGTGCAGGGTCTAGATGGAGTGCATCACCATATGGAAGTTGTCTTGGATCGCTCAACCCTATATGAATGCACTGGTTGGAATCGACTAGAAGAGGAAGGGGTTTAGCCAATCTTATTGTCAACGCCTTGGAGATAATCTTCGTGAGACTGTCGATCAGGCTAATTGGCCTAAACTCCCCAATATCCACCGCACCTTTATGCTTCGGCAGCAAGGTGATAAAAGCATCATTTACTCTGTCAAACCCTCGACCATGAGCCACCACTTTCATGACCGTATCCTTGATCAACGGCCAACAGAACTGATAGAACCTAGCTGTGAAACCATATGTCACTGGCACTTTATCTGGCGGCAACCCCTTGATCACCTCCCAGATTTTCGCTTCCTAGAACGGAACCTCTAGCTCAGTCGTACCCACTATCGACAAATTGGCGTCAAGGTTAAGCGACCATGCTCTCTGAATTGGAGTGCCTAACAGGCCAAAAAAGTGGTCCGTGGCCGCCGCGCACATCTCCCCTGGCTCGGTCACCGTGGTGCCCTGCCTCCTCAGGCCTTGCGCTAGCGTGGAGGTGAAAGAAAGCCGTGTTTGCGTCGCCTTCCTGGAGCCAAGCAATTCTGGATTTTTTCCATGCAATGGTCCGCTCAAGGGAAGCCAGGCCAGCACCTTCTTCTTCAATTGCCCCCGCAGCCATCTTTCCTCTGCATTGAGCTCCCGATGATCCATAGCTTTGTCCAAGAATCAGCTCTTTGATGTTTTCTACTCGCATCTGGCTCCACTGAGAAAGGGTTTTGGCCGTCGACCTTAACCTGTTGCTCAAGTCCACGAAGGGTTCATGATGCTCTTCCATAGCAAACCAGCCACCTGCTACCACCTCTTGGAAATCTCGCATCGTCGGCCAGAATGGCTAAAAGTGGAACCTAGCCTTCCTCTGATACGAAACATTCGTCGACATCATAATGGCGCAATGGTCAGAAAGGGAAGAGGACAACTCTTGCAGAAGGCAATCAGGGTGCCCTTCATCCCAATCTACCGTACAGAACCAGCGGTCCAGCTTCTCGATCGTGGGAGCTTGCCTCTCGTTGCTCCAGGTGTATCGACGGCCGGTCAAATCCTTCTTCTTTAGCTCTAGGTCGTTCAGCAAACGGCGGAATCTACCCATCATATGTTATGTGGCTGCTAGGGTTTGGAGCGAGAGGGCCGGCCGGGGGCCTTGCCCATGGCCAGTGGCAAGAGGGAAGGGATTTCCTTCTTAATTCTTGCTTGATTAGATTAATACATCTCTCCATATATAGAGAGGTTTACTTGACTCCCAAGCAAGGCTTACTTGACCCCTAAGCAAACCATAAGACTAACAGGCCCAGGCCCATGACGTACTCTAACACTACACCCCACCTGGACATGCAACTCGTCCTCGAGCTGCAACCTAAACAAACCATGACTCGACGCAACACAACCCTAACACCTAAAAACGAGCCTTTTACATCTCGGCTTGTTTTATTACTCTCAACCTGAAATAAACTGGGACGCTTTATTGTTGACCCCTGAACATAAAGTTGACACCATCCGCCCGTCGGACCTGCACCTGTACAACCACCTGGATCCCATGGAAACCAGCGGGACAAAAGGAGCCCGCGCGGCGGCCGACGGTGAAATGCAGTGGTGCTACGCGGTGCGCTCCTGTCGGTGACACCATGCCTTCTCCCCTCCGGATGACTGTCGATGGTGCAGACTTTGAGGTTGCTGCCCGCGGGAAAAACAGCATGTCCGCCGCCCGTGGGGGAAATCGCACGCCCAAGATCCCCGACACAGCGGACAAGATCGAGGTCCGTTGCGCAACGAAGCGCAACTTGGAGGAGCTGCAGCTGCAGATCACGCATCTCCCGCACATGCCGACGCACTAGGAGGCCGCGCGCAACAGCCTGCAATCTCACCGCCGCCAACACGTGGCGGATAGCGATTCAAGCCGGAAGCGGTGACAGCGACGGAGGGAAACGGGCCTGGTGGAAGGGCATCCCGGGCGGTGTCGATGTAGAGCCCGGGGCCAAGGTCGCTCCCACACCGCCGAAAGGCAGGGACGACGTCGGTGGCGGCAGCAGTCGCTGCTGCGGTGTTGGTGGCGACGGCAGCTGTTGTTGCAGCTGCCCACCAAACGGCAGGGACAACATCGGTGAGGACAACAGCTGCAGCGGCGGCGTTGGTGGCGGCGGCAGCTGCTGTTGTTGCTGCTGCAGCGTCCCGGTGGGGAAGAAGGTGGCCGGCTGCTGGAGAAGAGGGACCCCCGACGCCGAGGTAGGGCCCGGCCCGGAGATGGTGGACAGCGGCAGCGGGGACTGCAGTAGCCCGGCGTCGGGTGGCGGCGACGACGACGAGCGGCGTTAGGCTGCAGCGGCCCGGCGATCGCGGCGGAGGCCGCCTGGTGCGTCGGCTGCCACGGCAGCAGTGCCGCCGCCGGCGGCGGCCCATAGGGACCGGCCAGGAAGAGGCGGATCTCCTGGACAGTTGTGGTGAGATCGCGGAGGGCTGCGGTGATCTCCGCCGAGGAGAGAACGGCGGGGACGGCGGAGTGCGGCGGCGGCGGGTGGGAAGAACTCGGTGGAGGGCTGGACATGATCGAACCCGGGAAGCTGATGTTGGAGATATGCCCAAGAGGCAATAATAAAAGTGGTTATTATATATCTTTATGTTTATGATAAATGTTTATGTACCATGCTATTATTGTATTAACCGAAACATTGATACATGTGTGTTACGTAAACAAACAATGAGTCCCTAGTAAGCCTCTTAACTAGCTTGTTGATTAATAGATGATTAGTTTCATAATCATGAACATTGGATGTTATTAATAACAAGGTTATATCATTATATGAATGATGTAATGGACACACCCGATTAAGCGTAGCATAAGATCACGTCATTAAGTTATTTGCTATAAGCTTTCGATACATAGTTACCTAGTCCTTATGACCATGAGATCATGTAAATCACTTATGCTGGAAAGGTACTTTGATTACATCAAACGCCACTGCGTAAATGGGTGGTTATAAAGGTGGGATTAAGTATCCGGAAAGTATGAGTTGAGGCATATGGATCAACGAGTGGGATTTGTCCATCCCGATGACGGATAGATATACTCTGGGCCCTCTCGGTGGAATGTCGTCTAATGTCTTGCAAGCATATGAATAAGTTCATAAGAGACCACATACCACGGTACAAGTAAAGAGTACTTGTCAGGAGACGAGGTTGAACAAGGTATAGAGAGATACCGATGATCAAACCTCGGACAAGTAAAATATCGCGTGACAAAGGGAATTGGTATCGTATGTGAATGGTTCATTTGATCACTAAGTCATCGTTGAATATGTGGGAGCCATTATGGATCTCCAGATCCCGCTATTGGTTATTGGTCGGAGAGAGATCTCAACCATGTCTACATAGTTCACGAACCGTAGGGTGACACACTTAAGGTTTGATGTTGTAATAGTAGAACTTGAATATGGAATGGAGTTCGAAGTATTGTTCGAAGTCTCGGATGGGATCCCGGACATCACGAGGAGTTCCGGAATGGTCCGGAGAATAAGATTCATATATAGGAAGTCATATTCCAAGTTTGGAAATGATCCGGTGCATTTATGGAAGGTTCTAGAAGGTTCTAGAAAAGTCCGGAAGAAATCACTTTGGAAGGCAGAGTCCCGGAGGGACTCCACCACCATGGCCGGCCAACCCTAGGGGGTGGAGTCCCAGGTGGACTCCACCTAAGGTGGCCGGCCACCCCCTCCCAAGGAAAGGTGGGAATCCCACCTCAAGTGGGAATCCCACCTTGGGTAGGTTTCATGTCATATGGAAGGTTTTGGTTTGGGGTCTTATTCGAAGACTTGTAGACCAACTCTTGGGTGTTCCACCTATATAATGAGGAGCAAGGGGAGGGGGCCGGCCACACCAAAGCCATTGTGGCCGCACCCCTCATAGTGGCCGGCCACCTCCCCCTCTCCCAAACCCTAGCCGCCCCACCTCCTCCACCTCTCCCGCAAACGCTTAGCGAAGCTCCGCCGGAGTTCTCCATCGCCACCACCACCATGCCGTCGTGCTGCCGGATTCAAGGAGGAGCTACTACTTCCGCTGCCCGCTGGAACGGGGAGAAGGACGTCGTCTTCATCAACACCGAACGTGTGACCGAGTACGGAGGTGCTGCCCGATCGTGGCGCCGTGATCAAGATCTTCTACGCGCTTTTGCAAGCGGCAAGTGATCGTCTACCGCAGCAACAAGAGCCTCATCTTGTAGGCTTTGGAAATCTTCAAGGGTGAGTCTCGATGATCTCCTCGTTGCTCCCGTCTTCTAGATTGCATCTTGGCTTGGATTGCGTTCTCGCGGTAGGAAATTTTTTGTTTTCTATGCAACGAATCCCTGCAGTGGTATCAGAGCCGTGTCTATGCATATATGGTTGCACGAGTAGAACACAATGGTTTTGTGGGCGTTGATGCTTTTGTTGTCTTTAGTTTGAGTACTTTGCATCTTTGTGGCATAGTGGGATGAAGCGGCTCGGGCTAACTTTACATGACCGCGTTCATGAGATTTGCTCCACGCTCGACATGCAACTTGTATTGCATAAGTGGCTTTGCGGGTGTCTGTCTCTCCTACTATAGTGAAGATTCGATTTACTCTTCTATTGACAACACTAGTATCACCGTTGTGGTTCATGTTCGTAGGTAGATTAGATCTCTCTCGAAAACCCTAAACCACGTAAAATATGCAAACCAAATTAGAGAACGTCTAACTTGTTTTTGCAGGGTTTGGTGATGTGATATGGCCATAATGTGATGATGACTATGTATGAGATGATCATTATTGTATTGTGGCAACCGGCAGGATCCTTATGGTTGTCTTTAAATTTCATGTTGAGTAGTATTTCAAAGAAGTTGTAATAGTTGCTACATGGGAGAACAATCATGAAGACGGCTCCATTGACCTTGACGCTACGCCGACGATGATGGAGATCATGCCCGTTGATGATGGAGATCATGTCCGTGCTTTGGAGATGAAGATCAAAGGCGCAAAGACAAAAGGGCCATATCATATCACATATGAACTGCATGTGATGTTAATCCTTTATGCATCTTATTTTGCTTAGATCACGACGGTAGCATTATAAGATGATCCCTCTCACTAAAATATCAAGATAATAAAGTGTTCATCCTTAGTAGCACCGTTGCCAAGACTTGTCGTTTCGAAGCATCTCGTGATGATCGGGTGTGATAGACTCAACAAGTGCATACAACGGGTGCAAGCCGGCTTTGCACATGCGGATACTAAGGTGGCCTTGACGAGCCTAGCATGTACAGACATGGTCTCGGAACACATGATACCGAAAGGTAGAGCATGAATCATATGATTGATATGATGAACACTTTGAGTGTTCGCCATTGAAGTTACATCTTGTCACGTGATGATCGGACTTGGTGTGGTGGATTTGGTTCGTGTAATCACTAAGACAATGTGAGGGATATTGTTTTGAGTGGGAGTTCACCTAGTTTTTAATTATGTTGAATTAAAATTTGAACTCAATTTGTCATAAACATTAGTCTAAACTATTGCAAATATATGTTGTAGATATGGCGTCCCCAATCAATTTTAACCAGTTCCTAGAGAAAGAAAAGCTTAAGAGCAACGGTAGCAACTTCACCGACTGGTTCCGTCATGTGAGGATCTTCCTCAATGGCGGAAATCCACAATATGTGCTTGATGCACCGCTAGGTGACCCTCCTGCAGAAACTGAAACCGATGAAGTAAAGAACGTTTACGCGACTCGGAAAACTCGGTACTCTCAAGTTCAGTGTGCCATCCTATGCAGTCTGGAAGCCGATCTTCAAAAACGTTTTGAGAACCACGATCCACATGAGTTAGTCAATGAGTTGAAAACTATCTTTGAAACTCATGCGGCCGTGGAGTGCTATGAAGCATCGAAACACTTCTTCAGTTGCATGATGGAAGAAGGCAGCTCCGTTAGTGAGCACATGCTCGCCATGACCGGGCATGCGAAGAAACTCAGTGATTTGGGAATAGTGATTCCTAACCGACCGGGATTAATCGTGTCCTTCAATCACCGCCACCTAGTTACAAGAACTTTGTGATGAACTACAATATGCGGAACATGAACAAAGAGTTACCCGAACTCTTCTCCATGCTGAAATCTGCCGAGATTGAGATCAAGAAAGAGCACCAAGTGTTGATGGTCAACAAGACCACCGAGTTCAAGAAACAGGGCAAGTCTAAAGGCGTAAACAAGAAGGGTGGCAAGAAAGCTGCCACGCCTCCCGTGAAACCTAAGACCGGCCCTAAGCCCGATGCCGAGTGCTATTACTGCAAGGAGAAGGGACACCGGAAGCGTAATTGCTCCAAGTATTTGGCGGATCCGAAGAGCGGCCTTGTCAAGAAGAAGAAAGAAGGTATATCTGATATACATGTTATAGATGTTTATCTTACGGGTTCTCGTACTAGTACCTGGGTATTTGATACTCGGTTCGGTTGCTCATATTTGTAACTCGAAACAGGAACTAAAGAATAAACGAAGACTACTAAAGGATGAAGTGACGATGCGCGTTGGAAATGGATCCAAAGTCGATGTGATCGCTGTCGGCACACTTCCTCTACATCTACCTTCGGGATTAGTTTTAAACCTCAATAATTCTTATTTTGTACCCGCGTTGAGCATGAACATTATATCTGGATCTTGTTTAATGCAAGACGGTTATTCATTCAAGTCTGAGAATAATAGTTGTTCTATTTTTATGAATAATATCTTTTATGGTCGAGAACCAGAAAAGAATGGTTTATTTCTTTTAGATCTCGATAGTAGTGATACACATATTCATAACATTGATGCTAAGCGAATTAAATTGAATGATAATTCTACTTATATGTGGCACTGTCGTCTTGGTCATATTGGAGTGAAACGCATGAAGAAACTCCATACCGATGGATTACTTGAATCACTTGACTTTGAGTCACTTGATAGATGCGAAGCATGTCTAATGGGAAAAATGACTAAGACTCCATTCTCTGGTATTATGGAGCGAGCTACTGACTTATTGGAAATCATACATACCGATGTGTGCGGACCAATGAGTGTAGCATCGCGCGGTGGTTATCATTATATTCTAACCTTCACGGATGATCTGAGTAGATATGGGTATATCTATTTCATGAAACATAAATCCGAAACTTTCGAGAAGTTTAAGGAATTCCAAAGTGAAGTAGAAAATCAACGTAACAAGAAGATTAAATTTCTACGATCTGATCACGGAGGTGAATATCTGAGTTATGAATTTGGCATGCATTTAAAGAAATGCGGAATACTTTCACAATTGACACCGCCGGGAACACCACAACGAAACGGTGTGTCCGAACATCGTAATCGAACTCTCTTAGATATGGTTCATTCTATGATGTCTCTTACTGATTTGCCGTTATCATTTTGGAGTTATGCATTAGAGACAGCCGCATTCACTTTAAATAGAGCACCATCAAAATCCGTTGAAACGACACCGTATGAATTATGGTTTAATAAGAAACCTAAGCTGTCGTTCCTTAAAGTTTGGGGTTGCGAAGCCTATGTAAAAAGGTTACAACCGGACAAGCTAGAACCCAAAGCGGAGAAATGCGTCTTCATAGGATACCCTAAGGAAACTATAGGGTATACTTTCCATCACAAATCCGAAGGCAAAATCTTTGTTTCTAAGAACGGAACCTTTCTTGAGAAAGAATTTCTCACTAAAGAAGTGACTGGAAGAAAAGTAGAACTCGATGAGATTGATGAATCTTTACTCGTTGATCAGAGTAGCGCAATACCGGAAGTTGTTCCTGTGCCGCCTACACCGTCAACAGAGGAAGCTAATGATGATGATCATGAAACTTCAAACGAGATAGCTACTGAACCTCGCAGATCGACAAGGGAACGTGCCACTCCCGATTGGTATGATCCTTGTCTAAATGTCATGATTGTGGACAACAATGATGAAGACCCCGCGACGTATGAAGAAGCGATGATGAGCCCGGATTCCAACAAATGGCAAGAAGCCATGAAATCCGAAATGGGATCCATGTATGATAACAAAGTATGGACTTTGGTAGACTTACCCGATAGCCGCAAGGTCGTCGAGAATAAATGGATCTTCAAGAGAAAAACAGATGCTGATGGTAATATTACTGTCTATAAAGCTCGACTTTTCGCAAAGGGTTTCCGACAAATTCAAGGTGTTGACTACGATGAGACTTTCTCACCTGTAGCGAAGCTAAAATCTGTGAGGATTTTGTTAGCAATAGCTGCATTTTTCGATTATGAGATTTGGCAGATGGATGTCTGATGTCTACGGGTGCTTCTATTCTTGTAGACAGTGTTGGGCCTCCAAGAGCAGAGGTTTGTAGAACATCAGCAAGTTTTCCCTTAAGTGGATCACCCAAGGTTTATCGAACTCAGGGAGGAAGAGGTCAAAGATATCCCTCTCATGCAACCCCGCAACCACAAAGCAAGAAGTCTCTTGTGTCCCCAACACACCTAATAGGTGCACTAGTTCGGCGAAGAGATAGTGAAATACAGGTGGTATAAATAAGTAGTAGCAACGGCACCAGAAAAGTGCTTTGCCCGAGACGATAAACAAGCAGTAGTAACGCAGCAGTAGTAACGCATAGCAATGTAAACAAGCAGCGATAGCGATATTTAGGAACAAGGCCTAGGGATCATACTTTCACTAGTGGACACTCTCAACATTGATCACATAACAGAATAGATAAATGCATACTCTACACTCTCTTGTTGGATGATGAACACCATTGCGTAGGATTACACGAACCCTCAATGCCGGAGTTAACAAGCTCCACAATTAAATGTTCATATTTAAATAACCTTAGAGTGCATGACAGATCAACACAACTAAACCAAGTACTAACATAGCATGCACACTCGTCACCTTCACACTATGTAGGAGGAATAGATCACAAGCAATACCATCATAGCAATAGTTAACTTCATAATCTACAAGAGATCATAATCATAGCCTACGCCAAGTACTAACACGGATGCACACACTCGTCACCATTACACCGTGCAAGAGGAATAAAACTACTTTAATAACATCACTAGAGTAGCACATGGATAAATTGTGATACAAAACACATTGCAATCATAAAGGGATATAAATAAGCACTTCACTATGCCATTCATAACAGTGAATAAGTATTCCGTGAAATATAGCCTAAGAGACCCACACGGTGCACACACTCGTCACCTTTACACACGTGGGACAAGGAGTCTCCTGGAGATCACATAAGTAAAACCCACTTGACTAGCATAATGACATCTAGATTACAAGCATCATCATATGAATCTCAATCATGTAAGGCAGCTCATGAGATTATTGTATTGAAGTACATAGGAGAGAGATGAACCACATAGCTACCGGTACAGCCCCGAGCCTCGATGGAGAACTACTCCTCCTCATGGGAGACAAGCAGCGTTGATGGAGATGGCGGTGGTGTTGATGGAGGAGCCTTCCGGGGCACTTCCCCGTCCCGGCGGCGTGCCGAACGAGACTCCTGTCCCCCGATCTTGGCTTCGCGATGGCGGCGGCTCTGGAAGGTTTCTCGTACCGTGGCTTTTCCGTCTCGAGGTTTTAGGTCAGGGACCTTTAAATAGGCGAAGAGGCGGAGTCGGAGGGGCGACGAGGCGGCGACACCATAGGGCGGCGCGGCCAGGGCCTGGGCCGCGCCGGCCTATCATCTGGGGGCCCTGTGGCCCCCCTCTGGTGGCTCTCGGGTGTTCTGGATGCTTCCGGTGAAAATAGGAACCTGGGCGTTGATTTCGTCCAATTCCGAGAATATTTCGTTACTAGGATTTCTGAAACCAAAAACAGCAGAAAACAGGAACTGGCACTTCGGCATCTTGTTAATAGGTTAGTTCCAGAAAATGCACGAATATGACATAAAGTGTGCATAAAACATGTAGATATCATCAATAATGTGGCATGGAACATAAGAAATTATCGATACGTCGGAGACGTATCAATGTCAAAACGGCGTTCCTTAATGGAGACATTGAGGAAGAGTTGTATATGGTACAACCCAAAGGTTTTGTCGATCCTAAAAATGCTGACAAAGTATGCAAACTTCAGCGTTCAATTTATGGACTGAAGCAAGCATCAAGAAGTTGGAACCGACGCTTTGATAAGGTGATCAAAGACTTCGGGTTTATACAGATGTCATGGAGAGGCCCGTATTTACAAGAAAGTGAGTGGGAGCTCCGTAGCATTCCTGATATTATATGTAGATGACATATTATTGATTGGGAATGATATAGAACTATTAAGCAGATGTAAAGGGTTATTTGAATAATAGTTTTTCAATGAAAGACCTTGGTGAAGCATCGTATATATTAGGCATCAAGATTTATAGAGATAGATCAAGACGTCTAATAGGGCTATCACAAAGTACATACTCGGACAAGATTCTAAAGAAGTTTAGAATGGACGAAAGTAAGAAAGGATTCTTACCTATGTTACTGTGCAAGGTCTTGAGTAAGACTCAAGGTCCGGCTACGGCAGTAAGAAAGAGAAAGGATGAGTCGGATCCCCTATGCCTCGGCAAGTAGGCTCTATCATGTATGCCATGCTATGTACTAGACCGGATATAGCACATGCTCGTTAGTTTGACTAGCGGATATCAAAGTGATCCAGGAATGGAACACTCGGACAGCGGTCAAGAATATCCTGAAGTACTTGAAAAGAACTAAGGATATGTTTCTTTGTTATGGAGGTGACCAAGAGCTCGTTGTAACAAGTTACACCGATGCAAGTTGGAACACCGATCCCGATGACTCTAAGTCACAGTCCGGGTACGTGTTTATATTGAATGGTGCTGCAATGAGCCGGGCAAGCTCGAAGCGAAGTGCACGGTGGCGAAGTCATCAACGGAATCGGAGTACATAGCGGCTTCGCAGGCTTCATCGAAGCGGTATGGATGAAGAGGTTCATTGTAGAGCTCGGTGTGGTTCCTAGTGCATTGGACCCATTAGTCATCTATTGTGACAACATGGGTGCCATCGCCAATGCACAAGAACCAAGGTCACACAAGAGGCTGAAGCATATGAAGCTGCGTTATCATTCGATTCGCGAGTACATCGAAGATGGAGAAGTAAAGATTTGCAAAGTACACACTGATCCGAATGTAGCAGATCCGTTGACTAAAGCTCTCCCTAGGGCAAAGCATGACCAACACCAGAATGCCATGGGTGTTAGGTACCTTACAATGTAATCTAGATTATTGACTCTAGTGCAAGTGGGAGACTGTTGGAGATATTCCCAAGAGGCAATAATAAAAGTGGTTATTATATATCTTTATGTTTATGATAAATGTTTATATACCATGCTATTATTGTATTAACCGAAACATTGATACATGTGTGTTATGTAAACAAACAATGAGTCCCTAGTAAGCCTCTTAACTAGCTTGTTGATTAATAGATGATTAGTTTCATAATCATGAACATTGGATGTTATTAATAACAAGGTTATATCATTATATGAATGATGTAATGGACACACCCGATTAAGCGTAGCATAAGATCACGTCATTAAGTTATTTGCTATAAGCTTTCGATACATAGTTACCTAGTCCTTATGACCATGAGATCATGTAAATCACTTATGCCGGAAAGGTACTTTGATTACATCAAACGCCACTCGCGTAAATGGGTGGTTATAAAGGTGGGATTAAGTATCCGGAAAGTATGAGTTGAGGCATATGGATCAACGAATGGGATTTGTCCATCCCGATGACGGATAGATATACTCCGGGCCCTCTCGGTGGAATGTCGTCTAATGTCTTGCAAGCATATGAATAAGTTCATAAGAGACCACATACCACGGTACGAGTAAAGAGTACTTGTCGGAGACGAGGTTGAACAAGGTATAGAGAGATACCGATGATCAAACCTCGGACAAGTAAAATATCGCGTGACAAAGGGAATTGGTATCGTATGTGAATGGTTCATTTGATCACTAAGTCATCGTTGAATATGTGGGAGCCATTATGGATCTCCAGATCCCGCTATTGGTTATTGATCGGAGAGAGATCTCAACCATGTCTACATAGTTCACGAACCGTAGGGTGACACACTTAAGGTTTGATGTTGTAATAGTAGAACTTGAATATGGAATGGAGTTCGAAGTATTGTTCGAAGTCTCGGATGGGATCCCGGACATCACGAGGAGTTCCGGAATGGTCCGGAGAATAAGATTCATATATAGGAAGTCATATTCCAAGTTTGGAAATGATCCGGTGCATTTATGGAAGGTTCTAGAAGGTTCTAGAAAAGTCCGGAAGAAATCACTTTGGAAGGCGGAGTCCCGGAGGGACTCCACTACCATGGCCGGCCAACCCTAGGGGGTGGAGTCCCGTGTGGACTCCACCTAAGGTGGCCGGCCACCCCTCCCAAGGAAAGGTGGGAATCCCACCTCAAGTGGGAATCCCACCTTGGGTAGGTTTCATGTCATATGGAAGGTTTTGGTTTGGGGTCTTATTCGAAGACTTGTAGACCAACTCTTGGGTGTTCCACCTATATAATGAGGAGCAAGGGGAGGGGGCTGGCCACACCAAAGCCATTGTGGACGCACCCCTCATAGTGGCCGGCCACCTCCCCCTCTCCCAAACCCTAGCCGCCCCACCTCCTCCACCTCTCCCGCAAACGCTTAGCGAAGCTCCGCCGGAGTTCTCCATCGCCACCGCCACCACGCCGTCGTGCTGCCAGATTCAAGGAGGAGCTACTACTTCCGCTGCCCGCTGGAACGAGGAGAAGGACGTCGTCTTCATCAACACCGAACGTGTGACCGAGTACGGAGGTGCTGCCCGATCGTGGCGCCGTGATCAAGATCTTCTACGCGCTTTTGCAAGCGGCAAGTGATCGTCTACCGCAGCAACAAGAGCCTCATCTTGTAGGCTTTGGAAATCTTCAAGGGTGAGTCTCGATGATCTCCTCGTTGCTCCCGTCTTCTAGATTGCATCTTGGCTTGGATTGCGTTCTCGCGGTAGGAAATTTTTTGTTTTCTATGCAACGAATCCCTACAGCTGATACCAAGTCTTATGTGGCTGCTAGGGTTTGGAGTGAGAGGGCCGGCCGGGGGCCTTGCCCATGGCCAGTGGCAAGAGGGAAGGGATTTCCTTCTTAATTCTTGCTTGATTAGATTAATACATCTCCTCTCCATATATAGAGAGGTTTACTTGACTCCCAAGCAAGGCTTACTTGACCCCTAAGCAAACCATAAGACTAACAGGCCCAGGCCCATGACGTACTCTAACATCATCCTCCTGTGCAGTTTGGAATTGTTATTATCCGCAACTTCGAGAATTAGGTTGAAATCTCCAGTGACGGCCCAACAACCTTGCAGCCCATCTCGGATGCCACGCAACTCCTCTAGAAAGCCCACTTTCAGATCCTCTCGCGACGGGCCATAGACCCTGGTAAGCGACCAATGCTCTCCATCATTGAATTGCAGCGTAATGGTTACCGAGAATGTGTCCACCTAGGTGTGAGAAACATGAACGCTATCACCTTGCCACGCCACGATTATCCCCCAAGTCGTGCCCACCACCGGTAGGGCAACAAATCCATCGAACCTTGGGCCCAGCAGCCCCATCACCATGAATCTATCCACACTTGCCAGTTTCGATTCAACCATGCACACGATCGAGGCTTCAGCGTCATTCACCACCGTTTTCACCACCGTGCCCCAGTTGGGAGCATTCAATCCACAAGTGTTCCACACCACTATATTGTTGTTCAACTTATCCATAAAACACAATCCGCGATCCACCGATGCACCACATCAATACACCAACTCTCTCGGCACATCTGCCATGTCCAGGAAGAAAAGCTTAGCGAGGGCGTCAATCCTTGAGGGTGGCAGAGGGCCCTCAAAGTAAGCAGTGTACCGCTCCAAGCAATCTACCGGAGGCTCTCCCTCGATCTCACACATGTCTAAACGTCTCATGAACACCAACTGCGCTTTCTTCAAGTACAACGCTGGCTTGCCTATCGGCTTGTGTGCAATTCGCGTGCTGCTTCTCCTATCCTCCTCCGGGATGAAGAGTCTCTTGCGGCGTCCACGTTGCACATCAGGTAACGGAAGTACCGGTGCTTGGATATGACCCCTGATCTGACAGATGATGACCCACAAGTATAGGGGGTGTATCGTAGTACTTTCGATAAATAAGAGTGTCGAACCCAACGAGGAGCAGAAGGTGTTGACAAGCAGTTTCGATGAAGGATTCACTGTAAATGCTCACGAGACAAGTATTCGGGGGTTTTGATATAGCAGATAAATAAAGTACAAGTAAATAAAATGCGAGAGTAATAGTTGCAGCAAGTGGCCCAATCCTTTTTAGCACAAAGGACAAGCCGGTTTGTTTACTTATAATGACCAAACGTTCTTGAGGACACACGGGAATTTAGTCTAGTGCTTTCGCTTCATATAGCTGATTAATCTTCATTGTTTTGATAAGTGTTGTGTGGGTGAACCTATGCTAATGCACCACCCTTCCTAGGACTAATACATACTTGTGATTATACCCCTTGCAAGCATCCGCAAATACAAGGAAGTAATTAAGATAAATCTAACCACAGCCCTTAAACTCGAGATCCCGCTATCCCTCCTCGCATCGATATACCAACGGGGGTTCAGAGTTGCTTGTCACTCCGGCAACCCCACAATTAGCAAACGAATACAAGATGTATTCCCCTAGGCCCATAAAGGTGAAGTATCATGTAGTCGACGTTCACATGACACCACTAGAAGAATAACACCACAACTTAAATATCAAACCATTGAATATTAATCAACATAGTTCACTACTAACATTTAGACTTCACCCATGTCCTCAAGAACTAAACGAACTACTCACGAGACATCATATGGAACATGATCAGAGGTGATATGATGATGAATAACAATCTGAACATAAACCTTGGTTCAATAGTTTCACTCAATAGCATCAATAACAAGGAGTAATCAATACCGGGAGAGTTTCCCCTACCAAACAATCAAGATTCAACCCTAGATGTTACAGCGGTGACGAGGTGCAGCGGTGGAGATGACGGTGACAGTGGTGGACATGATGGTGATGATGATCCCAATGAAGTCCAGCTCGATGGTGGTGACGATGGCGTCGATTTCCCCCTCCGGGAGGGGAATTTCCCGGCGGATTTCAGCCTGCCGGAGAGCTCTTTTCTCTCCGGTGTTTTCCGCCCCGCGAGGCGGCCGTGTCTCTTCGCGATTATTCCCCGGAGCTTAGGTTTTCGGGAGAAGAAGTACGTGAAGGAGAGGCGGCCGAAGGGGGCTGTGGGCCCCCTCCCCAAAGGCGGCGCGGCCAGGCCGTGGCCCGCGCCGGCCTATGGGGGGCCCATGGCGGCCCTCCTCGGCTCCTCCTTTTGTCCGGCTCATTCTTCCGGAAAAATAAGATCTTCGGTGTAATTTCCGTCAATTGTTGATCTCCGTAAATATTGCATTCTCGACGGTGCTTTTTCCAGCAGAATCCCGACTCCGGTGAATGATTCTCCAATAATCATGAAACATGCAAAATAGATGAAATAACATAAGTATCATCTCTAAATATGAAATATATCAATGAATAACGAGTAAATTATGATATAAAATAGTGATGCAAAATGGACGTATCAACTCCCCCAAGCTTAGACTTCGCTTGTCCCCAAGCGAAACCGAACTCGATAAACAAGACCACATGTTTATGGAGTGAAGAGTCGATAAATAAAATACGGACAAGAAGCATCATATTAATTCACACAAGACATTCTAGTGAACAACTTCCTCATATAATTCAACTTGAAACAAGTAGAAGGAAATCACAAATAAAGGTGCATAGGAAATCATAATTAGTG
>NC_061510.1:92788143-92805324 GCF_022539505.1 Lolium rigidum | reverse complement strand
GAGATCACCGCATCAAGCGCCCTAACTGTTCCTCTGTCACGACCATCCAATGTAGAGAAACTATCACACAGCAAGGAGGGCGCCGTGGCAGAGAGCCTCGGGCGTGGTGGTGTGGTCAGGACTCCACCCGGACCAGGGGTTTCGATATCATACCTAGCAAGCGAGGGCTGTTGTACCACCGAGCTTCTATTGGCGCCCACGACACGATCCTCTGATGCAGTGTTGTGTGCGTCTTTGTTCTGTTCTTCTTCATTGGTCAAAAACAGGCCACATGCCAACTATGTACTCGAAACCTCCACACTCGATGTCTCGATCCCACCGAAGGCTGATCCTGAGGGGAGCTCATAACTGCCACGCCTGGCGACCAACCTTGCGGCCCCGCGAATCCTCTTCATATGCTCCCCAGAACCGACAAACTGTTGCCAGTGTCCAAAGACTCACGCTTGGGCTCCAGCACGGAAAGCTGTAAATCCGCCATGTCCAGCTTGCCCCATGGTGCCAAACTGGATGGAAGCACAAGAGGTCACGTGCTCCACCACTGTTGGTTGTTCAGCTTCCTTCCGACCAACAGTCACTTCCTCCACTACCGGACGCTGACCACCTCCCTGACTTCCACAGGCGCTTTCCACGTCCCGAGCGACCGCCCCGAAATTTTGAAAATCCTGGTCAGCTGCATTGTCCCTGCCGCGGCACCTCCCTCCAGTAGCAGACCCAACAATGAGCAAAGGAGGGGGCTAACTTATAGCATGTTCAAAAGAATATAACGATAAAATTGGTGCGAGGACATATAGTACATCATAAGTTACACAAAAGCTAATAGTATCGAAATATCTCTCCATATTTTTCCATCTTTAAACCTAATACTACCTCCGTTTCAAGGAATAAGGCGCACGCGCATTCCAAGACGAACTTTGACCATAAAAATTAAGCAACAAAATCTTAATTATATTATATGTAATTAGTATCGTTGGATTCGTATTGAGAAGCACTTTTTAATGATAATAATTTCATACGAACAATCTTTATCTATTTGAAGTAATTCTTGGTCAAACAAAAAAAGCGTAAAGTGAGGGCGCCCTATTCCTTGAAACGGGTAGTAAATTGCAAGTACAAAAACTAGTTATCCTCTAACAGTAATTAAATAGATGACATGTTCTAATCTTGCAGTTAAATGATATAACTAATGTGGAAGGCAATTCTAGAAAAAATACATGCAGAAGGCAAGAAGCTGGAAAGTTCAGCTAAAACATTCTAGACAAATTACCTACAGACACTAAACTAGAAGCGTTCATGCCAGTGATTGAACAAAAAATAGTTGAGCCTCTGGCAGTAATTAAAGATATTTTTTTCGATAAAGGGAATATATTAATATCAAAAGATACCAATTACACTCAGCCTCTGCAACAACGCAACACCTTAATGGCAGTACGGATGCACACAGCCAAAAAAGAAAAGAAAACTAAGAAACAAAAGTCCCGCTATAGCATCCTAGGCTTAGCAACAGCAATACAACCACCACCGAGACAACACCTGAAATACAGAATCTCCAAAAGCGACGCCTCCAAGAAGGAAACGGTGCACCAGCGCCGTCGTCGCCCGACCAAAGATCTTAGGTTTTCACCCTTAAGATAGTCCCCACTCTCAAAACAATGCCTCCAACAAGGTCATTGCCAGGCACAACCAGTTAAGGCCAGACCTTGGGTTTTCACCCTGAAAGGTAGGACTCTGAACTTCACCTGTGCTGCCGTCCCCACTTTCATACCACTGCTGCAGAGCCAGGGGCACCAAGCAAGTCCCTCAACAATGCGGAGACTTGAACCTCCCTTAGCTAGTCCTCCGCTCCGGCCTTCACGTTATCCCCTTCATCTGACTGCATCATGGACCAAAATGTCTCTTGATGCCAACACAGACTAGAGCTTCGCGCCGCTCCCTCCAGAACCAATCGGTCGGAATAAAAACATGGGTGCGCACGACCGAATACCACCGATCCAACAAACTCCGTGCAAAAAGCACCGTTACATTCGCCGGCCGACGCCTTCCGAACTCAACGCTTCGCCGGATCGAGAAGAGCAAACCTCGAGTAAGTCTTCAACTTCGCCGCATCCTCACTCGCGGCAGCCACATGAAATTCGCAATTGCTAGGCGAGGTGTACTTGCAAAGTTGCAGGCTTGATTCTCTGCATGCATGTCCTCAGCCTTGGCACCCGCGTGCATGTGCGTGAACCAGCTTGGAGCGGCATACATCCGGCCAAGCATGCACGCCTGCCTCGATTGCCGGACTCACACAAGACGCGGACGAATCCCCGAAGCGTCTGATCCGATCGGAATGCCGGCGATCTGCCACTTCGGGAGACGGGCAACGTCCGGATCGCGAGGCGATGAGCGGGAGATCCACATGGGAAAGCACCACTAGTAGCTGCGGGAGGTTTGCCGGGACTACGCCGGAAATCTGGCCTCCCGACGGCAACTGCAACGTCCCTCAATCACTGCGCCAGATCGGATTCCTGCATGGCGGAGGAAAAGGACTCTCGGGAAGAAAGAAGCGAAGGTGGCGGGGGGGGGGGGGGGGCCAGGAGCAAGGTAGACTTCGAGATCGATCGGGAGACTACCCTTCGCACTCGCTCGGGACAACGCCAGTTCGCTGCTGGGCTGCAGCTGGGCGATCTTGATGGGCTGGAAGGGGCTGAGCTGCACCAGAATAGCTATTTTGAAAAGAATTAGGGCATATCTGCTCCCTTGCCTGCATGGGCTTGACCTGGGCTTCAGCCCGTTTAGCCCGGGACCTGGGTCCTCCCCTGCCTCCCTCGGGAAACCCTATTCTCCGCCTATTGCGGGCTGTATCTGGCTCGCCGCACAGGGGTGTTCCTATTCTGGGCCGGCCCATTACCAGCGATGGAGCTTTGTTTCACGTTCTTCGCGTTGGATCAGGTCGAGCTATGTGTTCCTGTCTTCGTGCCTTCCCGGTACTTCTTCGGTTTTTCCATTTTCTTTCTCGGTTTTCTTCGGTTTTTCTTCTGATTCTTCTCCGATTTTTCATTTCCGATTTGTTCTGTTTCTGTATTTTTGTTTACTTTCTTTCATCTAATATGAACAATTTCAAAATATGGAAAAAATTAAATGTAAACAAATTTCAAAATTGAACGAATTTTATATTCGAACATTTTTATGTTTGAACAATTTTTAAATTTGAACATTTTCAAAATTTGAACCTTTTCATATTTGAACATTTTCCAAATTTGATTTTTTACAATTTAAACATTTTTTAATCCGAACAATTTTGATGTTTTGAACATTTTTTGGATTTGAACATTTTTCAATTTTGAACAATTTTTAAATTTGAACATTTTCAAAATTTGAACCTTTTCATATTTGAACATTTTCCAAATTTGATTTTTTTACAATTTAAACATTTTTTAATCCGAACAATTTTGATGTTTTGAACATTTTTTGGATTTGAACAATTTTCAATTTTGAACTTTTTAAATTTATTCAAAATCCGAATATTAAAAAAAAACTCCAGAAAACCGGAGCAAAAGGAATACAGTTTACCTGTCAGCGATAGACTGAACGTGGGAGTAAAGAAGCCACGCTAGCATAAATGGGCCAGGCCCAAGTATAGGTAACTTGAGCGGAGCCCCACGTAGGTAACGCTAAGGGCGGGGAATAGGGGCTCCCGCCTCCCTCGCCGGCAACACTGCACCGGCGACTCCCCTGGCGCCTAGCAGCGGGGAACAACCAACACGCGAAGACGGCCCATCCACATTACCGCCATCCGGGGCCCACAAACATCACGCCGTGCCGGAGCCTGAGTTGCCGACGGCGAAGGCGACGGCGAAGCCGAGGAAGGTGGGTCGCGCGGCAAACGCGGGGGAGAGTCAGAGACTAGCGCCTCTACTTCCTTGCAGACGCGTCTGATCTTGATAAAGTACCGCAGCGTCTTCGCCCGCTAGCGAACGGCCGCCCCCTAGTGCCTGCCGCCACCCCTCTGTTGCACCGGCGGCTCCTCGATGAATAGAAGCCGACCCTCCGGGATGTGCTCCGGCGAGTCTGCCTGCACCCAAACCTTGAATCTCTACATATCATCACGACGCGCCATCGGCTCCGCCACATCATAGCCACCACAAAGCCCCAGCCATCCAGCACCGCCTCCGCCGTTCTCCAATGCCACGCATGAGACGGGACGCCCAACAGCTCCAGAGGCACGAGATGTGACAGAAGCGCGCCGTCGCTTGAGCCTGACTCAACCACCCCCTCAGGGAGAGGGAAAACCACGACGTCGTCACCCGCCTCGAGTCACCATCCTGTCCCGCAGGCGCGCGTCACGGCACATCACGAGGAAGTCCTCCGGCGAGAACGCCCGAAAGGACATGTTCGACGGCCCGATGTTGAATTCCCGATGCAGGGCGAGCGCAACATCCGCCAAGTCGATGTGTGGCCGAGATCCAATGATGGTAACCATCACCGCCCGCCGGAGCCGCTCCTCCATATGCCCTATCTCCTCTGAGTACTCCAGGAAGCAAGCGGACACCACGGGCACCGCCGAAGCCACACCGACCTCACGCGCCAGAAATGGCACCACCTGCACCGGCGAAGGAACGAATGACACGCTAGACGTTGGGACGCAGGCGAAGGACTCCTCGGAGCCCTCGGGGACTTCTATTTGTTGTATTTCTTCTTTACTATTAGGTGTGTGAATCTGTATTACCATTTAGGTACTGCGTTGTTACAAGACTAGTTTATTGGTATCTTCATGATACTAAGATATTTTTTTATTTATTTCAAAAAAAAAGATATTCTTTTTATTGAAAAAACAAATTGCTAAAATCATAGCTCCGCCATCACGAGCTCAATCACCGTCCGCGCATGAAGATCTGCAGGCCAGCCCAGTCCCGGCCAGCAGCCGTCGCCGTCCCCCGTCCGACGACGTGCACACCGATGCCTGAGCACCACCTCGCGTATCGCCGTGCCGGCCGCGGCCAAATCCGGCACCGATCCGGCGGGTGCCTGCGTGCGTGTGATCAGCACGACACGAGCAGGACCAGTGCTCGATGGATGTCTGCTTTGCTTCTCGAGATCTGAGAGCACATGCTCGCTTCGCCCCTGATTCTCCTTGGCCTTCCATCCGTGCCACCCTGTGGGTGAACAAAAAAGCTTCTTTTGATCTCTTCCCCATGTGCGCCATGAATTGAATTCATCTCCTTTACTTCCTCAGGGCAGGTTAGTCCCTCAGTTTTTAGTTAATTCAAGTCCTGAGTTTAGTTAAAGTCAAATTTTGTCAAATTTGATTAATAATATAGAAAAAATTATCAACATCTGTAATACCAAATGCATATGATATGAAAATATGATTCATGACGACTCCAATATTATAGATTGTGTTGATATTATGTTTTAAATATTTGATCAAATTTTACAATGTTTGACTTTGACTTAACCCAGAACACAAGCTAATTGTGAATGGATGGAGTATTAGTCACGCGTGTATCATTAGGTCATCTATTTGACCTATAAAATATAAATTATACTCCAAGAATTATGCCATTACATTTATACATCTAAAGTTTGTAATAATACTTTTCTATAATAATATCTTATATTAATTTTTTCAAATTTACGATCTAATAATACACACAGGACTAATAAACCCGGCAGAGGGAATATTTAAATAGTTTCTTTAGATAAAATACTATAAAGCCCGACTTTAAATCATTAAAACTAGCACAGTTGAACGATACATAGTGTTGAGGAGAACAATCTTACAAAGCAGAATAAAAATCATGCCAGAACAAGAAAAAACGGAGTCTGTTGGGTGTCACATGCTAAGCTAAGTGTAAATTGTATGCTAATGACCTAGCTATCAATTACAAAATTGCCCCTACCTAGCTTATACAGTCCTACATAATTAAGTTCTGTCCAGATTCATTTGTTGCTTCAAGTTGAATGAGTTACTTCTCATCCTTACTTAAAGCGGACCAGGATGCCAAAATGCAGCATTAAGATTGTCTGACTGACTAATCTCCCAGATTAAGCCATTTCAGTTTTCTATGCTTCGTGTAAACGTCTTTGCCCACTTGAACAAACGAATCAATCAGAAACACAAATCATCAGTCTCCAATCATATGTATCAGACATACAGATACAGATACAGCTCATGCTGCTCTCAATCTGCTGCAAAGGACACACATAAACACATCCCCACACCCCATATAGGCATCCGTCATCCTGTCACCTCTTGCCCCCAACTCGTGTGCCCAAACAGCTGCTAATGCCGCCTCGGTCATGTCATCATGGAGCAGATGATTTAAGCGTCGCAACTAACTAGGGCTTCGTCTATCCTCTTCTCGTCCTCTTTGATGGGTACGTTAGATACTTCATTATTTACAGTAATTCTTGGCGCCTTTTACTTCGAAGCTCTTTTTTCGGTTCTTGCGTTCTGTTTGAGGTCGGGATTACTTTGTTCAGCAGATGTTAACATCTTATTTCTTAGCCGTATTAGTGCTTGAACTAGCAACTATGGCTCAAAGTTCCATGGAGAATTTTACTTTTGTTAGTGCCCTGTGCTCTTTTTCGCCATTGATTTAGACAGTTCGAAATCATTTGAACATGTGGTCCTTCTACAGTAATATGGGCATAGCACCTTACTACTCGGTAAGCAATTTTGCAGATACAAAGTTATTTTCTTGGTTCACCAAGTCGATCATTGTTTGTACTCTGCTGATCAGTTAATCCTGATGGCTGCATTGGCAGAAACATTTATTTTCTAGGTTCAATCTAGCAGAACCCCGTTCCATGGTTCTTCCTCTGCTTAAAGGAGATCAGGAGAGATCCTAGTTGTTTTCCCTTTAGGTGTGTGAAGGTCACATCTAGCTGGCTTGCTTCTTATTCCTTCCACTAAAGCTGCCCCCATCCTCCTTTTCCCCTTTCACCAGTTGATGTGAGTGTGACATTGTTCATCCAACTACTGTTCCTTGATTCTATAAAAGGACCACACCGATCTTGCTGTCCGTGTTGTTGCGCAAAAAGGAAAATCCAAATCTAAATCCAGACGCAAATGCAAGAGCATTATTAGTGCTAGCTGCATCAATCGCTGTCTATCCTCTTGATCGCTTGTTGATATATATAGCCTAACACCATTACTGTTCTTGCCTAGAAGAAGCAAGCGCAGGACCGAGTCCAAGGCTGCAATGCTGAGGCGCGAAGCGGATGTTGCTGCTGCTGTTGAGGGGTGACGCCGAGGCCTTGCGCGACCAAGATCCGCAAGCGGTGCGCGCTGTCGTCGTCGTCCGGCGCTTCGGACACTCTGAGTAAGCTGAGGCTGAAGCGAGGCGTGGTGTTGAGGAGCAGGAGAAAGATGTCGCAGTCGTCCTTGAACGGGCGCTGCCGCTCCGACGGGATGCACTCGTCGGTGTCGGCCCGGAAGCTCGTCAGCGCTTTGTGGCAGATGAACGAGGGAGGCTTGCTCGAGGAGGAGGAGGAGGCCGGTATCGCGAGGGACGCGGCTGCGCGCTGGGGCTCGGCGGCGCACCGGCGCTGTGCGTCGTCGGTGGAGGTGGATGTCTCCTGCCGATCGCCTCGTTGCGCTTTATCATTAATAGCCGTTTAGTTTCTGCGGTTTGATCGTGATGTTTCTCTTGTGTAGATCTCGAAGAGGTCAAGAAGGAAGAGCAAGGTTTTGGATGCTGATCACGGAGAGTGGTTTTCAGATAAGCTGAGTAATGGCGGCAGGATTGGGGTAATTAAGTCTGTGCTTTCACAATGTTCTTCTCATCTTTGCTACTGTATTACTACTGCTTATCTGACTTAATCTACGGGATAATCTTCTTTTAGAGTAACAATCTTACCGTTAGTAGGTCAAAGAACTGAAAGTCTGCCCCTGACTCTGCATTTTGGATGCAAGCCATGGAGTCAGTTGTCTCCGGACCTCACACATAGTAGTACTATGGCGTAATACTACAGTAGGGAGAACTCCAGCCTGACATTGAACATGGCTTGCATTTCCAAGGATGCTTTGTGACACCTTTGTCCAGTTTCCATATAGACTACAAACTAGGCTTTGCAGTATTGTACAAAACCTGACTTGTTTATGCACCTACTATTGCCGTTCATCCACCCCTCGTCGTGCCTAGGCAGTTGATTAGGGAATGCAGTAGACTAGTGATTGAGCAGTTGTGATCTTGTAGTTATATGCGGCGTCGGCGGTCGACGGCGGCGTAAACAAATCGATTTTGATTTGGAACCATCTCGAATGGCATTGCAGATTCGACGGGCGGTTGTCCAAGTTAGTAGTTGAGACATGTTTTTCATTGGTGTGCATCAGTTGTAGACGAGGGCCATGACAGCCTCAGCTGCGACTGTGTGTCTGTCAAGACAAGAGCTCCTCATCATCCCATGTCCTTTCTCTAGCTAATAATTCCTTCTGCACCTAATCGCCCTAACAGAAGCGGAAATGCAATTCTAACGGTGCCGTGGCCTACAGGTCAAGCATCCAACACTCAAACAATGTCGCGATTCGTGCATCCCTGCGTGCACCACTAAGTTCAGACTAAGTTACAGGAATTGAAACTTAATCGTGCTTTGTAGCACGAATCACAAGGAAAAACCGACGGCGAAAACTTAATCGGTAGGTCAAGGCGCCACTAGAAAAATCGCTTTACTAGCAGAAGTGACAATAATCGAGTAAAGTCACATAATATGTTTATGAAGTGCTAGCAGAAGTTCTGAACCATCCTTTTGTTCTTCAGGTGCACGCATGCGCTGCAGACTCGAGTTCCACATGTTCAGTGGACAGAATGGCACACCTGCAGGACATGTACCACAATCTGACGGCGTCCAAGGAGCTCGTCAGAGTTCTCGGCAACATCTGGGGGCCCGGTGTCCTGAACCCGTCCACGGTCTCGCTCCTCTCCGCGCTTCGCTCCGAGCTTGACCTCGCGCGCGCCCACGCGCGGCAGCTCGCGAAAGAGCAGAGCCGCCGCGTCGACGAGGTCGAGCTCCTGAAGAAGCGGCTCGCGGCGGAGGCGCACGCGTGGAAGAGCAAGCAGAGGGAGAAGGTGGCTGCCACCGTGCGTGTCGTGGCCGACCAGCTCGACGGCGAGAAGAGGTCCAGGCGGAGAGCGGAGAGGGTGAACGCCAAGCTCGGGAAGGCGCTGGCGGAAACGGAGAGCTCTTTGGAGGCGGCGGAGAGGGAGCTTCACAGGGAGAGGAGGTCGAGGGAGCGCCTGGAGAAGGTGTGCGACGAGCTCGTGAGGGGCGCCGCCTCGTCGTCCTCGGCCGCGGACAGGGGCGTCGACGAGGAGGAGATGTGTCGGGAGTCCGAAAGGGCACAGGCGGAGCTGCACAAGGAGCGGGAGATGCTCCGGCTCGCCGATGAGCTCCGCGAGGAGAGGGTCCAGATGAAGCTGCATGAGGCGAGGCTCCAGTTCGAGGAGAAGAACGCCGTCGTAGAGCTGCTGCGTGGCGAGCTCGAAGCCTTCCTGGAGACCAAGAAGCAGGATCATCAGGAATCATCTGCCGCGGATGCCGGTCACGATCACCAAGCATCTGAAGTTGATGGTGCCAACGGCATTGCTCGTGTTGCTGTCAGCAAGAGGACGGATGGAGAAGACGACGATGACCACGAAGAAGATGATTCAGGAGGCAGCGACATGCACTCCATCGAGCTGAACATGGATGGCAACATCAAGGACTGCGGCTGGAGCTACAGCACTGCTGCCAATTCCAAGGACATGTCGACGTGCAAGAAGGCAGCGTCTGCGAGCAGCACGGGAACGCAGTGCGCCGTCGATCCGTGGGCCGGCGCCTCCTTCGACCGGGGATCGCTTCAGGAGTCGGAACGAGGCCAACAGTGGGACGTCGACGACGAAGGGTGCAGCGATACTACCAGGGACATCGACGAGGAGTCGGAAAGGTACCTGGCCATCAAGAACCTCAGGGAGCAGATGCTGGCCGGCCATGGGTTCATGTTCATGTCGCCAGCAGACGAAGGAAATGCCGACACAGAACAACAACGCTACAGTACTGTGATATGACAAAATGAGCAAGGGGGGAACGATGATGACATTGGCAATTCGGCATGGAGCTATGAGTTGGATCGATTGGCCGGTGTTAAACTCTACCCGTTATGTTCTCCCCTAGAATTGTGTACATATAAAAACGGATTTGACAGAAATTATAATTTTTATTACCTTTCAGTCTACTCGTTACCTATTGAATTTGTCTGGTGATCCATGGGAATATGGTACTAGTTGCGAGTGCGAACCAAGATTCCTGTAGTTATAGGTGGGTTGCACCTGACATTTTTCTATTTGCAACTGAGATTTCCGTAGGTGCAAAAATGAACTGCAACTTTCGAGTTACACGTAGGTTGTAACTGAGAAAAAAAATCCGCACTATTAGATTTACTCTAAGATTCATGCTAGCCTATGAGTTGTACATGAGTTGCAACAAGGTTTGTGGCAGAGACTTGGATGACATCTTGTCGTCATGTAACTGAGATTTAGTTAAATCTAAGTCATCTAAGGTCTTGACGTGCCCATATAAACGCGTACCCACAAGTAAGTTGCCACAGTGTTAATTTCCCGTGGGGTTGGCAAATCACTTTTTTGTTTCTTTTCCAAAAAAGCCTGGACGTCTAGATTAAAACGGCGGCTCCCCATCACGTTGCACCATGGTGAAATAAATTGAACTTCCCCACTATATCATAGTCCTTTTATTATTTGGATCCTTATCATTTAATAGAGATGTGAACCTTTATATTACTCAAAAAAAAGTAGTAATGAGACCATCACAAGCATATGCATAAGATAATTCCACACCCACCCCCACCCCAAATCCCACAGTGGTGCGCCACTTTGGGGTGGTATCTGATGCGCGTAGATGACACGTCCGTTGGGAACCCCAAGAGGAAGGTGTGATGCGCACAGCAGTAAGTTTTCCCTCAGAAAGAAACCAAGGTTTATCGAACCAGGAGGAGCCAAGAAGCACGTTGAAGGTTGATGGCGGCGGGATGTAGTGCGGCGCAACACCAGGGATTCCGGCGCCAACGTGGAACCTGCACAACACAACCAAAGTACTTTGCCCCAACGTAACAGTGAGGTTGTCAATCTCACCGGCTTGTTGTAACAAAGAATTAGATGTATAGTGTGGATGATGATTGTTTGCAGAAAACAGTAGAACAAGTATTGCAGTAGATTGTATTCGATGTAAAGGAATGGACCGGGGTCCACAGTTCACTAGAGGTGTCTCTCCCATAAGATAAATAGCATGTTGGGTGAACAAATTACGGTTGGGCAATTGACAAATAGAGAGGGCATAACCATGCACATACATGATATGATGAATATAGTGAGATTTAATTGGGCATTACGACAAAGTACATAGACCGCTATCCAAGCATGCATCTATGCCTAAAAAGTCCACCTTCAAGGTTATCATCCGAACCCCTTCCAGCATTAAGTTGCAAACAATGGACAATTGCATTAAGTATGGTGCGTAATGTAATCAATAACTGCATCCTCGGACATAGCATCGATGTTTTATCCCTATTGGCAACAACACATCCACAACCATAGAACTTTCTCGTCACCTGTCCCAGCATTTAATGGAGGCATGAACCCACTATCGAGCATAAATACTCCCTCTTGGAGTTAAGAGTAAAAACTTGGCCAGAACCTCTACTAATAACGGAGAGCATGCAAGATCATAAACAACACATAGGTAATAGATTGATAATCAACATAACATAGTATTCTCTATCCATCGGATCCCAACAAATACAACATATAGCATTACGTATAGATGATCTTGATCATGTTAGGCAGCTCACAAGATCCGACAATGAAGCACATGAGGAGAAGACGACCATCTAGCTACCGCTATGGACCCATAGTCCAGGGGTGAACTACTCACTCATCACTCCGGAGGCGACCATGGCGGTGAAGAGTCCTCCGGGAGATGATTCCCCTCTCCGGCAGGGTGCCGGAGGCGATCTCTCGAATCCCCCGAGATGGGATTGGCGGCGGCGGTGTCTCCGTAAGGTTTTCCGTATCGTGGCTCTCGGCACTCGGGGGTTTCGCGACGGAGGCTTTAAGTAGGCGGAAGGGCAGCCTCGGAGGGGTCACGGGGGCCCCACACAACAGGGCCGCGTGGGCCCTATGCGGGCCGCGCCGCCCTAGTGTGGCGGCGCCTCGTGGCCCCACTTCGTCTTCTCTTCGGTCTTCTGGAAGCTTCGTGGCAAAATAGGCCCCTGGGCGTTGATTTCGTCCAATTCCGAGAATATTTCCTTAATAGGATTTCTGAAACCAAAAACAGCAGAAAACAACAACTGGCTCTTCGGCATCTCGTTAATAGGTTAGTGCCGGAAAATGCATAAATACGACATAAAGTATGCATAAAACATGTAGATATCATCAATAATGTGGCATGGAACATAAGAAATTATCGATACGTCGGAGACGTATCAGCATCCCCAAGCTTAGTGCCTGCTCGTCCCGAGCAAGTAAACGACAACAAAGATAATTTCTGGAGTGACATGCCATCATAACCTTGATCATACTATTGTAAGTATATGTAATGAATGCAGCGATCAAAACAATGGTAATGAAATGAGTAAACAAATGAATCATAAAGCAAAGACTTTTCATGAATAGTACTTTCAAGACAAGCATCAATAAGTCTTGCATAAGAGTTAACTCATAAAGCAATAAATCAAAGTAAAGGTATTGAAGCAACACAAAGGAAGATTAAGTTTCAGCGGTTGCTTTCAACTTGTAACATGTATATCTCATGGATAGTTGTCAATGCAAAGCAATATAACAAGTGCAATATGCAAGTATGTAGGAATCAATGCACAGCTTCACACAAGTGTTTGCTTCTTGAGGTGGAGAGAGATAGGTGAACTGACTCAACATAAAAGGTAAAAGAATGGCCCTTCACAGAGGGAAGTATTGATTGCTATATTTGTGCTAGAGCTTTGGTTTTGAAAACAAGAAACAATTTTGTCAACGGTAGTAATAAAGCATATGTATCATGTAAATTATATCTTACAAGTTGCAAGTCTCATGCATAGTATACTAATAGTGCCCGCACCTTGTCCTAATTAGCTCGGATTACCGGGATTATCATCGCAATACACATGTTTTAACCAAGTGTCACAAAGGGGTACCTCTATGCCGCTCGTACAAAGGTCTAAGGAGAAAGCTCGCATTTGGATTTCTCGCTTTTGATTATTCTCAACTTAGACATCCATACCGGGACAACATAGACAACGTATAATGGACTCCTCTTTAATGCATAAGCATGTAGCAACAATTAATGTTCTCATTTGAGATTGAGGATATATGTCCAAAACTCGAAACTTCCACCATGGATCATGGCTTTAGTTAGCGGCCCAATGTTCTTCTCTAACATTATGCATGCTCTAACCATTAAATGAGTGGTAAATCTCCCTTACTTCAGACAAGACGGACATGCATAGCAACTCACATGATATTCAACAAAGAGTAGTTGATGGCGTCCCCAGGAACATGGTTATCGCACAACAAGCAACTTAATAAGAGATAAAGTGCATAAGTACATATTCAATACCACAATAGTTTTTAAGCTATTTGTCCCAGGAGCTATATATTGCAAAGGTAAAGAATGGAAATTTTAAAGGTAGCACTCAAGCAATTTACTTTGGAATGGCGGAAAAATACCATGTAGTAGGTAGGTATGGTGGACACAAATGGCATAGTGGTTGGCTCAAGGATTTTGGATGCATGAGAAGTATTCCCTCTCGATACAAGGTTTAGGCTAGCAATGTTATTTGAAACAAACACAAGGATGAACCGGTGCAGCAAAACTCACATAAAAGACATATTGTAAACATTATAAGACTCTACACCGTCTTCCTTGTTGTTCAAACTCAATACTAGAAATTATCTAGACTTTAGAGAGACCAATTATGCAAACCAAATTTTAGCAAGCTCTATGTATTTCTTCATTAATGGGTGCAAAGTATATGATGCAAGAGCTTAAACATGAGCACAACAATTGCCAAGTATCAAATTATTCAAGACATTTTAGAATTACTACATGTAGCATTTCCCGATTCCAACCATATAATAATTTAACGAAGAAGATTCAACCTTCGCCATGAATACTATGAGTAAAGCCTAAGGACATATTTGACCATATGCAACAGCGGAGCGTGTCTCTCTCCCAAACAATGAATGTTAGGATCCACTTTATTCAAACAAAAACAAAAACAAAAACAAACCGACGCTCCAAGCAAAGCACATAAGATGTGATGGAATAAAAATATAGTTTCAGGGGAGGAACCTGATAATGTTGTCGATGAAGAAGGGGATGCCTTGGGCATCCCCAAGCTTAGACGCTTGAGTCTTCTTAAAATATGCAGGGGTGAACCACCGGGGCATCCCCAAGCTTAGAGCTTTCACTCTCCTTGATCATATCGTATCATCTCCCTCTCTTGATCCTTGAAAACTTCCTCCACACCAAACTCAAAACAACTCATTAGAGGGTTAGTGCACAATCAAAATTTACATGTTCAGAGGTGACATAATCATTCTTAACACTTCTAGACATTGCACAAAGCTACTGAAAGTCAATGGAATAGAAAAATCCATCAAGCATATCAAAACAGGCAATGCGAAATAAAAGGCAGAATCTGTCAAAACAGAATAGTTCGTAAAGACGAATTTTATTGAGGCACCATACTTGCTCAGATGAAAATGCTCAAATAAAATGAAAGTTGCGTACATATCTGAGGATCACTCACGTAAATTGGCATAATTTTCTGTGTTACCTACAGAGAATTAGGCCCAGATTCGTGACGAAGAAAGAAATCATGTTTCTCGCAGATAATCCAAATCTAGTATGAACCTTACTATCAACGACTTTACTTGGCACAACTAAGCACAAAACTAAGATAAGGAGAGGTTGCTACAGTAGTAAACAACTTCCAAGACTCAAATATAAAATAAAAGTACTGTAGTAAAAACATGGGTTGTCTCCCATAAGCGCTTTTCTTTAACGCCTTTCAGCTAGGCGCAGAAAGTGTGTATCAAGTATTATCAAGAGATGCAGTATCAACATCATAATTTGTTCTAATAATAGAATCATAAGGTAACTTCATTCTCTTTCTAGGGAAGTGTTCCATACCTTTTTTGAGAGGAAATTGATATTTAATATTACCTTCCTTCATATCAATGATAGCTCCAACAGTTCGAAGAAAAGGTATTCCCAATATAATGGGACAAGATGCATTGCATTCAATATCCAAGACAACAAAATCAACGGGGACAAGGTTATTGTTAACGGTAATGCGAACATCATCAACTCTCCCCAAAGGTTTCTTTGTAGCATTATCAGCAAGATTAACATCCAAATAACAATTCTTCAATGGTGGCAAGTCAAGCATATCATAAATTTTCTTAGGCATAACGGAAATACTGGCACCAAGATCACATAACGCATTACAATCAAAGTCATTGACCCTCATCTTAATGATAGGCTCCCAACCATCTTCTAACTTTCTAGGAATAGAAGTTTCAAGTTTTAGTTTCTCCTCTCTAGCTTTTATGAGAGCATTTGTAATATGTTTTGTAAAGGCCAAATTTATAGCACTAGCATTAGGACTTTTAGCAAGCTTTTGCAAGAACTTTATAACTTCAGAGATGTGACAATCATCAAAGTCTAAACCATTATGATCTACAGCAATGGGATCATCATCCCCAATGTTGGGAAAAATTTCAGCAGCTTTATCAATTTCAGAGTTTTAGCAGTTTCAGTGCAATTTTGCACGCTTTGCACTAGGAGTAGTAACATTGCCAACACCAATTATTTTACCATTGATAGTAGGAGGTGTAGCAACATGTGAATCATTAACATTACTAGTGGTGGTAATAGTCCAAACTTTAGCTACATTATTCTCTTTAGCAAGTTTTTCGTTTTCTTCTCTTTCCCACCTAACATGCAATTCGGCCATCAATCTTATATTCTCATTAATTCTAACTTGGATGGCATTTGCTGTAGTAACAATTTTATGTTCAATATCCTTATTAGGCATAACTTTCGATTTCAAAAGATCAACATCAGCAGCAAGACTATCGACTTTAGAAGCAAGTATATCAATTTTCCCAAGCTTTTCTTCAACAGATTTGTTAAAAGCAGTTTGTGCACTAATAAAGTCTTTAAGCATAGCTTCAAGTCCAGGGGGTACACTCCTATTATTGTTGTAAGAATTCCCATAAGAATTACCATAACCGTTACCATTATTATAAGGATATGGCCTATAGTTGTTACTAGAATTGTTCCGATAAGCATTATTGTTGAAATTATTATTTTTAATGAAGTTTACATCAACATGTTCTTCTTGGGCAACCAATGAAGCTAACGGAACATTATTAGGATCAACATTAGTCCTATCATTCACAAGCATAGACATAATAGCATCAATCTTATCACTCAAGGAAGAGGTTTCTTCACTGCAATTTACCTTCTTACCTTGTGGAGCTCTTTCCGTGTGCCATTCAGAGTAATTAATCATCATATTATCAAGAACCTTTGTTGCTTCACCAAGAGTGATGGACATAAAGGTACCTCCAGCAACTGAATCCAATAGGTTCCGCGAAGAAAAGTTCAGTCCTGCATAAAAGGTTTGGATGATCATCCAAGTAGTCAGTCCATGGGTTGGGCAATTTTTAACCAAATATTTCATTCTTTCCCATGCTTGAGCAACATGTTCATTATCTAATTTCTTGAAATTCATTATGCTACTTCTCAAAGATATAATTTTAGCAGGGGGATAGTATCTACCAATAAAAGCATCCTTGCATTTAGTCCAAGAATCAATACTATTTCTGGGCAGAGATAGCAACCAATCTTTAGCTCTTCCTCTTAATGAGAAAGGAAACAATTTTAATTTTATAATGTCACCATCTACATCTTTGTACTTTTGCATTTCACACAATTCAACAAAATTATTGAGATGGGCAAGCAGCATCATCGTAACTAACACTGCAAAATTGCTCTCGCATAACAAGATTCAAGAAAGCGTGTTTAATTTCAAAGAATTCTGCTGTAGTAGCAGGTGGAGCAATAGGTGTGCATAGGAAATCATTATTATTTGTGGTTGTGAAGTCACACAACTTAGTATTTTCTGGAGTAGCCATTTTAGCG
>NC_061510.1:92741049-92788043 GCF_022539505.1 Lolium rigidum | reverse complement strand
CGATGTGCATTGCCATGCCATGTGACCCTTGGCCTTGCATACCTCACATAGGAGATTGGGACATTCCCGTGGAGGGTGGCCTTGTTGCTTGCACTTGTAGCATCGAGTCCATAGGCATGTGACGAGGTAGGGGCCATTGTGGTGGTGGCACAAGAGGGAGAAGTCGCCTTATGAGGAAGGCCCTCTTGATGTGCCCTCTCCATCCTTGGAGTGGTAGACACCCTAAGATGGTGTTTGTCGCCTTCATGTCGAGGCTCTCGTAGTCGTGCTTCATCACCATGTCTTGATGAGTGTCGTCGAAGATCCTTGGGGGATGTTGGTCGATGGCGATCATGAAGTGGCTTGTGGCGGCGAAGCGCATGTGGTGACGTATGTCGATGTAGACCATGAGGTGGTAGTGGTCGACGACTATCATGAGATGGCGTGAGTCGATGACGGTCCTTGCCATGCCGAGATGATGGCTCATGCGACTTGGCATGTTGCTTGCGGCGCCTTGTGGAGCTTGGAGAAGAGTGTCGATGACGATCATGTTGGGGACGCTCTTGATGCTCCACATGATGTGCTTGAAGTTGACGATCTTGTGCATAAGCACTCTCATGGTGGCGCCTTGTGGAGCTCGGAGAAGTGTGTCGATGACGCTCATGATGGGGATGCTCTTGATGATCCATATGATGGTGCCATCGTGGAGGTCCTCTATCTTCATATGTAGCTCCATTGGCCAAGTAGGTGACTAGGTGAGGCTCCGCCATGGTGTCGATGTCGTAGGCGTGGCGTTGCTCCACCATGTCGTCCATGTCGATGATGCTTGGGGAGCCATGGTCGTTGTCGAGCTCCTCGATGTCGGAGATGTCGGTGATGCTTTCGGAGCCATAGTCGGAGTAGAGCTCCACATGTTCCTCCACATCCGCGGTGCTTGAAGAGGCATCCTCCTCGAAGTGCTCCGTGTACTCCTCCGTGTCGTCTTCGTCGCTATACATGTTAGCACGACAAGATCTATATGGTGTATGTTAGTGGAAGAACACTACCTCGCAACCTTACCGTGGTATGACAAGATTGGGGTGATCCAACAAAACCGAGAGTTAGAACAATTGTATCGGGTACTCACACAAAAGCACACGCAAAATCTAGCAAATATGATGTTAGGTGAGTATGGTGGAAAGCCAAAAGACGAAATCTGAAATCAAGTGTATTTTCAAAAGTGGGTGAAATCCAAAAATTCAAATGTCAAAGCGATGATCACTATAAACACGGAAAAGATGTGGAACACACACACGGGATAAGCGGGGTTAGTGCAACCAAAAGTGAGCGGAAAAGTGTATGTAAGGGTGCTCGGTGTCGCACTAACACAAGGAGAGGCAAAGCTTTGGTTGCAAATGGAGAGACAACTAGATTCGCACGCGACCTCTCTTCTCTTTTCTCTCTTTTGCTTAAAAGCTTTTTCTCTTTTTGTATTTGGTGGCACTTGCACTCTTTTGTATCTATGGTGGCACTTGCACTCTTTTGTATGTATGATGGCACTTGCACTCTTTTTGTGCTTTTCTTTCTTTTTCACGCTCTATGTTAGCGTTAGCTCGCTCTTGCTATTTTGCCACACGAGTTTTGCTTAGAAGCTTTACTCCACACTACACACACCTCACAATCGGGGTCACGTGCAATGTCTCGCAACACTAGGTAAGCAATGCTCGATAGGATAGATCGCAAAAGAAGAGGGGTTACAAGGGGAATGCAAGTTATACCTAAGATGTTAGGCGGTGATGAACACACAACTTGCGATGAAGGCGGTGGTGTCAAGAGTACGGTTGCAAGTACGGGGTGCCGAGGATGTCGTCGCTTGCTTCGGAGCTGCGGGTTAGTTTCACAAACAAGGCACTCAAACCGGAACAAGCAAACACAAGTTAGCGGAAGAAATGAGTCAAAGTAGCTTGGCGGTGGTGGCGGTGGTATGCCGGTGGTGGGTGGTGTCGATGCTCTTGCGGTTGCGGCGGAGGTTATGGGCCGCGGTGGTGTTTACCGGTGATTTGTGGGGGTGACGGAGCTTGCCGGTGGTGGAGGGGTGGTGGTGGTTGGCGGAGGTGGTGGAAGTGGTGGCGCCCGGTCTGGGGCCCGGTCTGGCCGGGTCTGTGGCCGGCTGGTCCGGTTGGCGACCGGTCGACCGGGTTCTGGGCTGGCCCGGCCGGTCTGTGGCCCGGTCAACCGGTGCTCAACCGGACAGCTCGTTTTCTCTCTCCTGTTCTTGAGCAAAACCAAGTCAAATCGACCAAATCGAAGGGAAACGATGGAATTGGGGGCTAGAAGTTGGGGAAATAGTAGATCAAGCACAATAACATCGAATCCATGGACCAAAACCACTCAAAACGCAACCAAATCACAGATCCGTCCAAAGGCAAATTAGGGCTATTTTTGGGGAATTTTTTGGAAAATTTTTAGAGACGAAATTGGGTGGGTGGAGGGTCAAATCCGCGGAAACCAAAGGCTGCTGATACCATATGATGAGGTCTAAGACCCCGTGTGTGGCCCGATCTCGCGGTTGACCCGAAATCCAAAGGGGAAGGAGAGGGAGAGCGCGAAGAACACGACGAACTCGAAGAACACGAGGAACTCACGCACGCACACCAACCCGATACAATCGATACTTACCCTCGTGTCTCGATGGACCACGCCAATAGAATCAACCCGGGAGAGACGCGGGGTAGAATCCCGGAGTGAGAGATCGGTGAGGGAGATGAATCAAGGAGTGGGAGAGAGAGTGAGTAGCACTAGAATCTCACACTCACAAATCCATACATCCATCAAGGGTTGCCTTGGATACAAAGGGGATGAAACCCTAGGGAGACAAAGCTCAAAGTCATCTCTAAGCCTAAATCTTGTCTAAGGGGTAAAGGGGATGACCTAGGTGCTTATATAGAGGTACAAGGCGACTTGGGTCGAAAAGGTACGCGGTTGGTCGACTCGGGCCGTTTCCGGTCGAGTCTGTCCCGTGAAATCCGGTCAACCGGGTTTCAACCGGGCAGCCTGGTGCAGGGGCCGGTCAACCGGCCGCCAACCGGGAAGTTCGCAAAAGTTTCCCGGTTTGGCGCCGGTACGACGCCGGTTGTGGATCCGGTCGGGGGCCCGGTCTGACCGGCCCTGGGACCGGCCTGTCCGGCCCGGGGCCCGGTTGGCCGGCCTCTGGACCGGCTGGGCCTCTTCCTCCCGCCTCTTCTTCCTCTTCCTTCTTCTCTTCTTTCCTTCTTCTTCTTCTCTCTTCCTTGCACCATGGGAGTTCCTTCTCTCCGGTTCCTCGATGACTCTTGTACCTAATGACATGTAACACACCGACATGAGGTAGCATTCCATCCAAGGTATTGACGAGGTCGAGTGTCGAGAGGAAGGAGTTCACCTTGACATATATGGCGGGGGTTTGTGTTGTTGGTCCACTTGGGGTACTCCTTGGCCATGGTGTAGCATCGATGATAGGCGGGGTTGCGCTTGTTGGTCCACTTGGGGGACTCCTTGGCCATGGTGTAGTGTCGACGATAGGCGGGGCTACATCAAGCTCTATCAACTTCAATACCTCTCTCGGAAATTTTATGTCCCAATACAATTCCTTCATTAACCATAAAGTGGCATTTCTCCCAATTAAGAACAAGGTTAGTTTCTTCACATCTCTGCAAAACTTTATCAAGGTTTCGCAAGCAATTATCAAAAGAATTCCCATAGACGAGAAAAATCATCCATGAATACCTCTACAATACTCTCACAAAAGCCATGAAAAATAGCAGACATGCATCTTTGAAAAGTAGCAGGAGCATTACATAAACCAAAAGGCATACGCCTATAAGCATAAGTTCCATAAGGACAAGTGAAAGTGGTTTTTTCTTGATCTTTAGTTTTAACGACAATTTGTGAAAACCCGTAATAACCATCAAGAAAGCAAAAATGAGTATTTTTAGATAACCTTTCTAACATTTGATCAATAAAAGGCAAAGGGTAATGATCTTTCTTAGTAACCTTATTAACTTTTCGATAATCAATGCACATTCTATACCCTACAACTACTCTTTGAGGTATGAGCTCATCATTATCATTAGGCACAACAATCATTCCTCCTTTCTTAGGAACACAATGCACAAGACTAACCCATCTACTATCGGCAATAGGATATATAATACCAGCTTCAAGGAGTCTTAATACCTCATTTCTTACCACATCCTTCATCTTAGGAATTAGACGACGCCGAGGTTCAACAACAGGCTTCGCATCATCTTCCATATTAATGGCGTGTTGGCAAATAGAGGGAGAAATCCCCTTAAAGTCATCAAGAGTGTAGCCAATAGCACCTCGGTGTTTCTTCAATATTTCCAATAACCTTTCTTCTTCAAACTCTAAAAGCTTAGAACTAATAATAACAGGATATATTTTCTTACCATCAATATGAGCATATTTAAGATTATCAGGCAATGGTTTTAAATCAAAGACAGGATCTTCCTTTGGTGGTGGTGTTGTACCCAGATCTTCCACCGGTAAATCATGCTTAAGAATAGGTTGACGAAGGAAAATTTCAAGCTCATCTCTTTCTTCCCTAAAAACTTCACTCTCACTATTCTCCAAATGTTGCTGCAAAGGATTACTAGGAGCAAGAGCAATAGATGCACACTGTTCAACTTCAAAATCACTATTAGGCGAATCAATTTTATAAGGAGTTTTGGTAAATTTAGAGAAGTTAAACTCATAAGATTCACCAGCAAATTTAGTCAAAAAAAATTCTTTCTTGCAATCTATAATAGCTCCACAAGTATTTAGAAAAGGTCTACGAAAAATGATAGGACAATATTTACTAGCAGCAGAACCAAGTACCAAAAAGTCAGCAGGATATTTAATCTTACCACATAAAACTTCCACATCTCGAACAATACCAATTGGAGAGATAGTTTCTCTATTAGCCAGCTGAATAACCACATCAATATCTTCAAGTTCACAAGAACCAATTTCATGCATGATCTCCGTATAAAGCTCATAAGGAATGGCGCTAATACTTGCACCAATGTCACATAAACCATAATAACAATGATCACCAATTCTAACAGAGAGCATAGGAACACTAGCTTTCCTAGACTTATTAGGATGCGAAACAATATTAGAAGCATCTTCACAAGAAATAATATGACCATCTTCTACATTTTCAGTCACAAGATCTTTAATAATTGCAACAGCAGGTTCAACTTTTATTTGTTCTTCAGGTTCTATAGGTTTCTTTTCACTTTTATGAACCGCACTATTTATAACAGAGTACTCCTTCATTTTAGCAGGGAAAGGAGTTTTTCAATATAAGCTTCAGGAATAACATGATCAACAGTTTCAACTACAACACATTTATTTATAGATGAATCAATTTTATCTTTATACGGTTCATGATACTTATCAAAGTTCTTCTTAGGCAATTCATAATGAGAAGCAAAAGCTTTATAAAGATTTGCAGCAACTTGAGAATCAAGACCATAAGTAGCACTCATATTACGAAATTTATCAGTATCCATAAAAGCTTCAATGCATTTATAATCATAATTTATACCCGATTCTCTATCCTTGTCGTTCTCCCATCCTTCAGTATTTTCTTGGATCCGATTAAGAAGGTCCCTTTAAACTCTTCCTTGTTGCGTGTAAATGATCCGGAACAAGAAGTATCCAGCAAGGTCTTGTCTTGAAAAGAAAGTCTTGCATAGAAATTATCAATAATAATATTACCAGGAAGCTCATGAATGGGGCATTTGAGCATTAAAGACTTCAATCTCCCCCACGCTTGGGCAATACTCTCTCCTTCATGAGGCCAAAAATTATATATGCGATTCTGATCTTTGTGAATCTCACTTGGAGGATAGAACTTAGAATAAAACCGGGGCACAATATCATTCCATTCAAGAGAATCCCCATTATCCAGTAATTTATACCAATGCGCCGCTTTACCAGACAGACGATATAGAGAATAGTTTCTTCCTCACTTCATCCATAGCAATACCTGCACACTTGAATAAACCGCATAATTCATGTAAGAACAAGTAAATGATCTCCGGGGTGGACAGTTCCATCCCCTGTATAACGGTTATCCACTACACGTTCAATAATTTTCATAGGTATTTTGTATGGTATTTCTTCCTTACTCGGCGCCTCATCCACTACCTTTGCAGTAGTAGTAGATTTCCCAAATAAACACTCAAGAGAAGATCTCTCCATAATGAATTATAGCAACGAGCAGAAATAAAATCAGCACAAACAAGTAGAAATTTCCCTTACCAATTCCACTTACCAATAGCGCTTCACTCCCCGGCAACGGCGCCGTAAAATAGTCTTGATGACCCACAAGTATAGGGGGTGTATCGTAATATCTTCGATAAGTAAGAATGTCGATCCCAACGAGGAGCGAAGGTGTTGACAAGCAGTTTCGATGAAGGATTCACCGTAAATGCTCACGAGACAAGTATTCGGGGGTTTTTGATGTAACGGATGAATAAAGTACGAGTAAGTAAAGTGCGAGAGTAATAATTGCAGCGAGTGGCCCAATCCTTTTTAGCACAAAGGACAAGCCGGTTTGTTTACTTATAATGACCAAACGTTCTCGAGGACACACGGGATTTTAGTCTAGTGCTTTCGCTACATACGGCTAATTAATCTTCATTGTTTTGATAAGTGTTGTGTGGGTGAACCTATGCTAATGTACCGCCCTTCCTAGGATTAATAGATACTTGTGATTATACCCCTTGCAAGCATCCGCAACTACAAGAAAGTAATTAAGATAAATCTAACCACAACCTTAAACTCTGAGATCCTGCTATCCCTCCTGCATCGATATACCAACGGGGGCTCAGGTTTCTGTCACTCCGGCAACCCCGCAATTGGCAAACGAGTAAAAGATGCATTCCCCTAGGCCCATAAAGGTGAAGTGTCGTGTAGTCGACGTTCACACGACACCACTAGAAGAATAACACCACAACTTAAATATCATAACATTGAATATTACTCAACCATACTTCACTACTAACATTTAGACTTCACCCATGTCCTCAAGAACTAAACGAACTACTCACGAGACATCATATGGAACATGATCAGAGGTGATATGATGATGAATAACAATCTGAACATAAACCTTGGTTCAACGGTTTCACTCAATAGCATCAATAACAAGTAGAAATCAACACCGGGAGAGTTTCCCCTATCAAACAATCAAGATCAAACCCAAATTGTTACAGTGGTGACGGCGTGCAGCGGTGGAGATGGCGGTGATGATGATGATGATGATGGTGATGATGATGGAGATGATGTCCAGCTCGATGACGGTGACGATGGCGTCGATTTCCCCCTCCGGGAGGGAATTTCCCCGGTGGATCTCAGCCTGCCGGAGAGCTCTTTCTCTCTCGGTGTTCTCCGCCCCGCAGAGGCGGCCGTGGCTCTTCGCGATGTACCCCCGGAGCTTAGGTTTTCGGGATGAAGGCGTACGCGAAGAAAAGGAGGCGAGAGGGGGCTGTGGGCCCCCTCCTCACGAGGCGGCGCGGCCAGGCCTTGGGCCGCGCCGGCCTATGAGGTGGGCCCACCTCGGGTCCCCTCGGCTCCCCTTCCGGCTCCCTTCGTCATCCGGAAAAATAGGATTTTTCATATAATTTCCGTCAACCGTTGATCTTCCGAAATATTGCATTCGACGGTGCTTTTTCCAGCAGAATCCCGGCTCCGGTGCGCGATCCTCCAATAATCATGAAACATGCAAAATAGATGAAATAACATAAGTATCATCTCCAAATATGAAATATATCAATGAATAACAGCAAATTATGATATAAAATAGTGATGCAAAATGGACGTATCAGGCCACCTCCACCTCCACCTCCGGTCTTATCCTTCTCCTCCTCCTCCTCCTCCTCCTCCTCCTCCTCCTCCTCCGGACTTCTACAGCGACACGACAACGACAACAAGCCGGCCCATGACCACCGTTTTCGAGGATGAACCGAAGCTAGATGAACCTGAACTATATCTAGATCTAGATCGGCCTTTTTTTTTGAATTTTGAAAAAACATACCGCGGTGCTCCAGACCTAGTGCACCGGGGATAACTTGTGTTACCACCGGCGCACCCATTACCACCGGCATGTTTCCACCGACAGACTCTAGTGTGTCGACAGTAGCCTTTTTCGGTGCGCCGGCAATAAGGCTTTTCCTAGTAGTGAATTTTATATAAGCTCCCCCTCATATTCACAAACCAAGAAAGTTATATCGTAGAATGTGACAATGTTGTCCAAAGTTCACCGTCACCACCTACTTAATGTTATTACAAGCCAAATTTCACAAAAATAATTGAGTTCAACTTTAAGATAACCGGGCCATCATTGCAAAGATAAGAAAAAAAGGAAAAGTGCAAGCAAATGATGCCCAACCCATGCAAATTCCACGGATAATCTAATAGAACAACTTCCCGCCCTTTGGAATCGACACACCAAAAAGGGAGAAGAGCATACTATGTGTCACATGGAGATCTCTCGTTGGTGTAGGTGGAGTCCTCGCCTTGATCTTCCTCACTCTCCACCATGGTCGCCTTGCCCTAGTTATTCTTCTCCAAACAGGAATCAACAATTATAGTGAGCAGCCCCAAATTATCCATTGTGAAGAGGAGAGTTGGACAACTAATTTTAGGAATCCACATTAATTAGGATGTCTATTGTAGATGAACTTGTATATTTTCTACTCACTTATATTAACTTAATTACTCCCTCCATCCCACGAAAGATGCATGTTGTTGTCTAAAATTGAAAGTATATAGACATTCAATCATCTTCCATGAAATGGAGGGAGTACTACTTAACATGTGATCACCTACAACATTAATAGGAAAAGTTTTTCTAATCATATCATGCACTGGATCTACCAAACAAAAACAAGAAAGGTTATATAACCCATAACAATAACATAGATCACTACTACTACTAGAACATGAACATATAGTTTACTTATGTCTCACACTAACACACAATAATATCATAACATAAGGTTTTGACCAACAAAACACAACATAATACCATCAGCAAACTAATGCATGCATTTGACCTTCATGTACTTCCTGGATGGGCCAACAAATATTACCAAACTAATATGATGTGTTTGTCCTTCATGTACTTATTTTTGATGGGCTAGCCATGCCAGCCTTCGCCGCCTCCTTTGGTAAACATGGAAGGTTCCTCAGGTACTCCGCGGGAGATTTGTGTTGTGCCCTATCACGAGGTTTATGTGTGTTGGAATGGTATCTACCATCAGCATGTTGCAAAAGACTTTTGTAGGATGTGTCCAACACCTTAACATCAAAAGGACATCAATAGCCCCTACACCGATACACCTTGTAGGTTCCATCCTCCAGCAGCTTCAACATTTTCTCGTAATGGTCATACTCATAACCGTTGTCCACGGTGTCATTAGAGTAGTATTCCCTCCCGTGATACATGCAAAGTCAGGAAACCAAATTAATTCAACAACTCATGGACAACAATATTATATGCATGTGCTCAAGTTAAATTAGAGTATAAAACCCATTTCCTGGCCCATAGAGAGTAACAATAGAAGTTTAAATATATAAAATGGTTCTAGAAAAATTACTCCCTCTGTATCAAAAAGGATGTATCAAACAAACAAGTGGTTTATTGTCTCATGAGAGTCACAAAACACACATCACGTACACCCACTCCATCTTCTCTTAGCAAGATTATCCTTAGTCAATAAAACCTTCTTGTAAAGTAACCACATAAAGATATTTATTTTCAATGAAACCTTGAGTTTCCACAAGTATTTTTTTATAGGAGAACTATATACCCATACATATAGTGAGCATACATAGATTTAACTGAAAAAACACCATCAGAACTTAACTCCATCTAAACTTATCAGGCTAATCCGAAAGGTGAACTCCCATAAGCCTCCTGACTAACTCGATTAAAATATACCAATTACCATTAGACAAGGAATGAGTGAACCCTATATTCAGCGGTCTATGATGTAAAACATAAGTAACCATAACATTATACCGTAACAATATTAAATAAGGACGGGTATTGAGAAGCTAGAGGAGAATCCCCGAGCCAAGAATCCTCCCAAAATGTGTAGTCGTGCCATCCCCTACAGAAAAATTACCTTGAATGTGAAGAATTCATCCTTAAAACCCATTATCTCCTTCCAAATTGGAGAGTTAGTGGGTTTGGCTTCCACTTACGAGAGAGTTTTACCTCGAATGTATTTGTTATGCAACAACTCCTGCCAAACTCCTTCCCAGAGAGGATCTCAAAGAGCCACTTGCAAAGAAGAGACCTATTTTTTTAACTCCAATACCTCAACTCGTAGACCCCTTGATACTTAGGATGACAAATAATGTTCCCCTTCGTAAGTTTTTACTTCTTTTTTTGGTCATCACCCTGCCAGAAAAAGCGTGACCTATGAACTTCTAGTCTTTTTCGTACCCCTATAGGTACTTCAAAGAAAGAAAGTCTAAACATTGGCAGGCTTGTCAGAACGGAACTGATTAAGACAAGACGATCTTCATATAAGATCATTTTGCCTAGCCGAGATGTAAGCTTATGCTCAAAACGATCTTCCACTGGATTCCATTCCTTACAGAGCAATTTCCTATAATGAATAGGAATGCCTAAGTACTTGAAAGGTAAAACTCCTGCATCACATCCAAAAATGGTTATGTAGTCACTTTGCACTTCCTTAGCCTTACAAAAACAGAAGACCTCACTCTTATGAAAGTTTATTTTAAATCTAGATAGTTGTTAAAAAAACACAAAATCAGCTTCATGTGTATGGCTTTTGACAAATCATGCTCCATACAGAATTGCATCGTCCGCATATTGCAAAATTGAAATACCACCATCAACCAAGTGGGGTACTAAACCACCAATCTCGCCATCCTCCTTTGCTTGTGCAATGAGAATGGCAAGAATGTCGACCAAATAGGGGATAACGGATCACCCTATCTAAGACCATTTAACGTTAATGATCACCAATGTCATCATTAACTTTTATACCTACGCTCCCGCCCTGCACAAATCGCGCCACCCACTAACACCACTGCAATGGGAAACCTTCATGCGCAGAGCATGTTGAAGGAATGACCATTTAACTTTATCTTATGCCTTCTCAAAATAAATTTTAAGAAGGAAACCATCCAATTTATTCATATGTATTTCATGAATGGTCTCATGGAGAATCACAACCCATTGTAGGATGTTTCTCCCATGAATAAAAGCCGATCGAGTAGGCCTCACTACTTTGTGCGCAATAACCCTTGCACAATTAGTTCAAACTTTTTAAAAAAACTTCAAAACTAGCATTAAGTAGACATATGGGTCTATACTACTCAATTCTTCTTGCATCTTCCTTCTTAGGAAAGAGCGTGATGACTCCAAAATTAATCTTAAACAAAGGTAACTCCCCATTCTACAACTAAGAGAAGAGGGCCATCAAGTTGGATTTAATGACAACCCAATTTTTTTTTGCTAAAGCTCCGTAGGAAACCCATATGGTCTTGGGGCTTTATTATGCTCCATTTGAGAGATGGCTTCACACACCTCCTAAACGGCAAAGCGAGAATATGGCTCTCCTCGTCAGCTAATTGCGCAATATCATGAGCGACTTCTTCTCTCATACTCCCTCCGTTCCAAAATATAAGGTGTCTAAGGATTGGTCAAAAGTTAAACCTTACAAACTTTGATCAAATATTTAGAAAAAAATATTTACATCTACAATATCAAATTGACATATTAAGAAAATATACTTTAGGGTGAATCTATTGATAATGATTTAGTATTGTAAATATTTATATTTTTGTGTATAAACTTGGTCAAACTTTAAAAACATTGACTTTTAACTAATCCTTAGACGCCTTATATTTTGGGACGGAGGGAGTACTAAAGAAACTTGGTGCCGGTGCACCAAATAAACTTCTTATACTGCTCAGTTATAAAGACTTTTAAATTTTCTGGACCCACTATAGTTCCCTCATTTTGTTCAAGCTAAAATATCCTTTTATTCCGATGTTTTCCATTTGCAATTAGGTGAAAATACATAGTGTTATTTCCCATTCAAAACTTTCAGGCGCTGAGCCCACATGGTCTCTTCATCCCGCCGAAGTTTAGCAAGACTAACATGGGCCTCTTTTTTTTGCATCCCACTCGGCTACACTTAGAGGAAATGATTCAGCTTTCACGTCAAGTTCATCTATAATAAGGGTAAGCCTATCTTTTTTCTTTCTTTTCGGCGCCACTCAAATTCTTAGCCCGCCAACTCCTCAAGAATTGTCTAAGATGTCTGATTTTATTTTTCCATGTTTGAATAGGAGAGTTACCAGAGCGACAACATTCCATTCATCCTTGGCCATCTCATAAAAACCATCCCGGCGCATCCAAGATAATTCGAAAGAGAAATGATTTTTATTACCCAAGTGAGCCGAGTCCCTTGAGTCAATAAGCAGTTGTTTATGATCCGAACCTGTACATGTCAAAGCACGCATCACACTAAATGAAATTTTTTACCAACTCAACGCTAGCTAGAACACAATCCAACTTTTTATAATTAGGAGTATCCCTTCTACTAGCCCATGTAAATTGACTACCGGAAAGAGCGACCTCCCTTAGATCAAGATTCTCAATGATAACATTGAATAGAAAAGGCCGGTGAGCATTGAAATTATCATTGCTCTTCTCTTCTTGACGTCTTATGATGTTCAAATCCCTTCCTACCAACATAGGAAGAGTTTCAGCATCAAAAATCCGTACTAACTTCGCAAGAAAATCAGATTTGCGTGCTTCTTGGGATACTCCTAATTATAAAATCGGATGATAACGTCAGAAAGATGTGTGTACTCTAGCAAATTTTCCAAAAGAAAAAAAAACAAAGTAGAACTGAGAAGTCGGGCGTCATCTCATTACTCTACGCCGCGCATGATCTACGTCATCCGTATTGACATTTGAAGCCCAAACGGTCGTGGTGTCAATGCTCCCAAAGCTCCCCGTCGGTACGATTTCCCGCGCGCACTGAACCTCTCGTCTTCCAAGGTGGGAGTCCCTGGCGCTTCGCTTCCTCGCACAAACCTTCGCGCACCATAAAAGGGCTCGTCTGGCCGCTGGTTCCAGCACGCTCCTCCAGTACAGTTCCTAGCCAGCCACCAGCACTAGGTCCAAACATGTTCAGTTCCATCATGGCCAAAGCTTCTGACGGGTCCGATCTCCAGATGGTGCTCAGCAGCGGTAAAGGCGACTCCGCTGCCGGCACCGTCGCCGGGAGCGCCATCGCCGCATCCTACAATGACCAGATTCGCCCGCTCCTCGATGCCGTGGACCGCCTGCGCCACCTCAAGGTCACGCAGGAGGGCATCCAGCTGCCCACCATCGTCGTCGTCGGCGACCAATCCAGCGGCAAGTCGAGCGTCCTGGAGTCGCTGGCGGGCATTAGCCTCCCGCGAGGCCAGGGCATCTGCACTCGCGTGCCGCTCATCATGCGCCTCCAGGACGACCCCTCCGCAGACGCGCCGGTACTGCAGCTGGAGTACAGTAACGGCCGCGTCGTGCCCACCACGGAGGAGAAGGTCGCCGACGCCATCAACGCCGCCACCGCGGAGATAGCTGGGTCCGGCAAGGGCATCTCCGACGCGCCCATCACCCTCGTTGTGCGCAAGCGGGGTGTCCCCGACCTCACCCTCGTCGACCTCCCCGGCATCACGCGCGTGCCGGTCCAGGGCCAGCCGGACGACATCTATGACCAGATCGCCAGGATCATCCGCGAGTATATCGCGCCCAAGGAGAGCATCATCCTGAACGTGCTCTCCGCCACCGTCGACTTCCCGACGTGCGAGTCCATCCGCATGTCACAGCAGGTGGACCGCAGTACCGCACAGGCGAGCGCACGCTTGCAGTGGTCACCAAGGTCGACAGGGCACCCGAGGGCCTGCTGGAGAAGGTCACCATGGACGACGTGAACATTGGCCTTGGGTACGTCTGCGTCCGCAACCGCATCAACGATGAGACGTATGATCAAGCGCGTGTCGAGGAGCAGAGGCTGTTCAAGTATCACCCGCTCCTGTCCAAGATCGACAAGGACATGGTAGGCATTCCGGTACTCGCACAGCGGCTTATGCAGATACAGGCAACAATCATCGCCAAGTGCCTCCCTGATATCGTCAAGCAGATCAACGACCGCCTCACACGCAGCAGCACCGAGCTGAACCAGATGCCGCCTGATCTTATCAGTGTTGCTGACGCTGTGAGGGAGTTCATACGCATCGTTAAGCAGGTCTGCTCTTCCCTGGAGAAGATACTGGTGAGGGGCGAGTTTGAAGAGTTCCCTGACGACTGCCATTTCCACGGCACTGCCCGTATTGCCGAGAAGCTCAATGCCTATGCGAAGAAGCTGCCTGCAGAAGTTCCACGGCGCATCAATGATCTGTTCTTGATGGAGGAGGTGAGGGTTCTGGAGGAGACCAAGGGCGTGAATCTCCCCAACTTCTTGCCGAGATCGGCCTTCCAAGTCCTGCGCAAGAAGAAGATCGAGACTATCGTGCAGGTACCGCATGATCTTGTCAACGAGGTCTGGGAGTATGTCGAGGACCTGGTTCTGAAGATAGTGCTGCAGCATGCCGAAAACTTTCCTCAAGTGCAGTCTTCTTGTCGCCGTGCAGTCCAGATGCTGATGGAGAAGGCACGGGGGCGGTCCGCGCAGCACATTGAGGAGCTGGTCGAGATGGAGATGGTGGCCGATTACACGGCTAATCCAGACTACATGAAGAGGTGGTGCGAGATCATGGAAGGCCATGAGAAGTTCATGGAAGTCGTGGTCGACAACTCCAAACCCACTCTTGTCGACCTAGTAGGCTTTGGAGTAGTGGACGTGTCACATCTGAGGTCGAATTCTGAGCTTGCCGGACAGGCATTTGACCTGAGCGCACGCCTGACTGCCTACTGGAAGACCATTGTGCTCCGCCTCGTCGACGGCCTGGCTCTGCACGTCCTTCGTGGCATCAAGCGGCTGGTGGAGAATGACCTGGAGACTGAGCTCTCCAATGAGCTTCTGGGCAACAAGCTCGCAGGCGTGGAGAGGATGCTTGCGCCGTCGCCTGGCACTGGGACAAAGCGTGAGCGCCTCAAGAAGAGTATCACGCTGCTTCGCGAATCCAAGGAGGTCGTGGCCAACATCATGGACCGGATCAGTGCTTCAGGCGAATTCTAGATCGATATGCTTGTTTGGTGCAATTCAGTGTGAACTCTGCATGGTTCGCAGCTGCCATGTTATGAACTTTAATTCCTATGAAATATGTGATGTTAACGTATGAACAGTATTGTTGTGTTGTTCATGTTTTCTGATGCATCTGGCAGTTAGTTAATTTTGAATGAAATGTTGTTGTTTATTGTTCTATCTTGTACGCATCTGATAAACTTGACATTCACCTGTCATCTCCAGCTTCGTAAGTCCTTCCTCTAAATGAAATGATTTCCGTCTAGAAATTCGATGGAGAACCAATTGTACAAGATCAGTTCCTACGGTTAAGATGCTCAATTTACAATAGTACAAAGTCTACCCACTGCATTATGTATTTATAGTAAAAACTTAGCAATTGACTTAGCCTAACTGAAAAAAAAACAATACTACAAAGTCTACCCACTCAATTAGTAAAAGTTAGCATGTACAGTAATGTGATGTACTGAAAAACATTAGTGCGCTTTAGGTATAGCTCTTGGGTTCTAGGTTGTAATCTACATGGGCATTGGTTTGATCCTTAGCTTACCAAGTGACTAAGCCTAACTGAAAAAACAATAGTATGAAGCATACCCACTCCATTATACAGCGCTCTGATGTACCGCAAAACATTAGTGCGTTTTTGGTATGAACAATTCTGGGTTCTAGGTTGTAATCTACATGGGCATCATTGTGCAGTATGCAGCAACGCTTAATAGTATCAGTGGCATCCATGTTAATGGAGGAGACAAGACCACTGGTGTTGATCCATAGGCTGACATTAGCATTGAAGAGAGCTGCAAAAACAGAAAATCTACGTTAACACTAAGATGTGATATTTCGGTGTTAGAAAGCTGGAGAAAGTGAAATGCACCTTCAAATGTATCGTAGCCGTAATCAAGCATGCTAGCAGAATTAACCTTCTAGTCCATCCACCACAAAATTTCCTCAACATGAACTTGATCTTGTTCTTGTAAGATAACTTCATTAAAGATCCTGGATCGGGAGAACCTGGCAGAAAGCTTGCTGACTCACAAGTCGTATCAGCTTGATTAACTCTGCCTTCTACTCTTGTTCTGTGGTGCCATAAATAAGCAGCAGACCTTTCTGCAAACAAGCCATACGCCAAGACCACTACAGGGACAACTACCAGGTATAGGAAAGGCAGGGTGATCACCATCACATCAGGGTTGTAGTTCGCCCAGCTCATACCAGAAGAAGGTACGCTCCATCCAGATAAATACATTTGAGCAATTTCTCCATTTTCAGATGTTGCATGACCCCAAAACCATGGCATTTGAGAGATCCAAAATACATACAGGGTTAAAGAAAACCAGAGCATTTTACTGCTTGAACCCTCCATTAAAAACCATACCAACCAAAAGCAAGTGTTTCTCTGCTGGACAGGGGATGCTATAACTGACAAAGCCCACCTTTGGTATGATGAATTCCTTTTTAAAACATGGTACAACATTTTGGGAATGAACAGCAAAATTAGGGTGAAGGCCAAATTACTCCACATAAGAACTTTATACATGGCTTCCCATTCAACTTCAAACATCAAACGGTTGAGCCAGGGGCGGTGTGGAATTGCCATCTTACCCTCAACTGAAAATGGTCTTCGCTCACTTAGTATCTTCTTACCATGAGAATCCAGCACAAACACTTGCAACCAGTAGCGAGTAGGAGATGGACTTCTGTAATTTTCAGCATTCCATTTGGCATGGAACAATGGTTTGTAAACAGAAGAGCTGGAAACATGTTGCAGAGGCACGTCTTCAACTATCTTGAACTCATTATGAGAATCAAAAACTCTTGCACTAACATTAAGAATAAGTTCTTCAGAGAAAACAAGTACATTTATATCATTTCTCAGTGATCCCTTCTTTGATTCAAATTCCATTATATTCATATTTCTTGAATCTGCTGGATATGTGATCAAGATTGAAGTTTCAAATGGCTGTTTTAATTCGTGGTCAACAAAAGATACTGTGCCTCTATCTATTGCTAAAATCCTCATCAATCTGGACTCTTTCCAGTCTCCAAGTTCCCATTCCCAAAAACTTGAAGAGCGCTCTTCTATTTTCATTTGATGATATCTCCAAAGCTGCTTACTAATTTTTGCATGCAGATGGCCACATAGGTATGCTGAAATTGACTGTCTTGCAAACACACTTTCGTACCGCTGTCCTCCTTCAGATGAACTAGTGAATGACATAGGGAAATGTCCAAATACAACTTTTGTAATCGGAACATTTGAGTGACTGGTCCAGTATTGTAGTTCAGAATTAACTGCTTCTATCCTCTTATCAGTAGGATTGCCAAATAAATTAGAAGGATAACGAATGCCAACGCTCATTGTATCATCTATTCCCAGGAAGAGATAACTTCTATCTCCCTACAATAATACCTTTTAGGATAAAATTCAGCTCCAGAACTGTAAGTACAATAAACATATATATGTAATCATGGCAATGCACAATTAGTCCCATTCTAGAAGAACACTTCCCTCTAGTATCGTTGTGACCCAATTAGATTTATTTATAACAGGTAGTTAAAATAAATTATAAGGGGAAAAGATCATGTATCACTTGGTTCTTCACAATCACTACGACTTCTTGCGATGAATAAGAGCTAGCTTCGAGATTTAACTACTATAATAAGTTCATACATGCTGATGAACATATTTTGAAGTGCTGCACAACATGACACTAATGCATTTTTTGTGTAACCAATGTACCAATAGTACCCAAAAAAGGCTCCAATTGCATTACTATTGTACTCCTACTCCTCAAGTCAACATTGTACTTTTATATGTATTGCCATATTCCATAACTTATATTGATGCTTGAACTAGTTTGCAAGTTCTCCTTGCTGTTGCCAAAGTTGATTTATTCAATCTACATTCAGTTCACACAAGATTGATATTAACATTTGGCTATTAGTTTATTCTTGTACCAGTTAAAAAATAAATCTGGTCAAGAAAACGTGGTCTCAAATGCAGTCATTTGCCACAATCTATTGCACTGTGACATTACTGGTCAACAATGTTAAAATGTAAACTCTGCCAGAAAATATGCTGCAAGGTTACAGGTCGAATATGCAGGGAGAATATACCACAACATTATCAGTTAAAGCACAACCATCTTGAAAAGTTGAAGATGTATCACAAGGAGAGCTGACACAGTGACGAAACGTACCTGAAGCAATATGCTATTGATGGTCCTTAACCGGTCAAGCTGTGAGCTAACACTGTAAGTTGAAAAGAAGTCCAGTTTGCTTCCTCTATAGGGAACTCCATATGTATCATGATTGCCTCTTATATCAAATATTCTCCTCTTGTCAATACCACCATTTTCAACAATTGCATCAATAGTCTTCTTGTATGTAATCCATTCATCTTCATCTTGTCTGGAGGTAGTCTTTCTTCTATTTTTTGCATCTTATAACAGGCCAAGAAAAGGATGGATATTATAATAAAATCAACGCAGTGCTCAAAAAGTACATGAATAACATCAGGGGTCAATAACATTAAGTGTACATCTTGTCCTAACATCTCTTTATAAGTGTTATCACTTATCAATGAATTCTCTCCACATATCCATGTGTAACCATGTAGGCATATGCTGGTATGTTGAGTGCACTTATAACCAGAGACGAGGAATGAAATCATCCGATAAAAAACTTCCAGTAGGTCAACAATACGATGTCAGCTGAAGTTTTCACTATCATCCTACTGAGTTTAACCAACAATGTAGGCAGAGGCCCCCCGTGTTCTGAAGTGACTGGGGTTTTATCTCTTTCTATTGTAACAAGGAAAGATTCGTTCTATGCTGGTATGGGATGTTCCACTAGAGGGTGGAGAATCAAAGGTCCATTAACTAATGCCATACTAGATTCTTCACACAGGGAGCCATTCTCTCTGAACAGCTATACTACTGACATCTCTAGAGTTGTTCCAAATTTAAGATCATGTAATACAAGTCATATCCTGAATACGAGTAATAATTTTTTAGATGTTAGGCCAATTCAGGATGTTCAAATATACCCGATTCAGTTTTCTATACTTATTCAGGATGTTCAGTATGGTTCATAGTCATTTATCCTCATAAAAGCTAATGCAAACTAATGCCAAAATACCATGGCCTGAATTGTGGAAATCGTATTCAAACGGAACACTGGACTACCAATCACAAATGTTGTAACAGAACACACTGCAAATTCCAAATTCAGGGGATAGGCAGGCGGAGTGGGCGGGCGTACCGGTGATGTCGCCGGAGACTATGAGGAGGTGGGGGCGGATGGCGCGAAGGGCAGAGCCGAGTAGGCGCACGAGGTCGTCGGCCCGGTCCGGGTGGTAGGCGCTGATGTGGAGGTCACTGACCTGCACCACCCAGGCCACATCGCCGTCTATGTGGAAAGACGACCTCGCCACCGCAGCGTCGTCCTCGGCCGCCGTACGCGAGGCAGACAGCGGCAGGAGGAGCAGGAGGAAGAGGATTCTGAGAGGACGCCAGAGTTTGGAGGCCATCGCTGCCGCCCGCCGGTGAGATTCGGTCGGGGTCGGCGCGGCGGTGCTTTTTTTTTTTCTCTGAGCAATGCCGTGATTCTGTTGTGCCGTGTCGAGGACGAAGTCTCAGTCCGCAAGGCAGCGACATTGCTGGGCCGTGGACTTCCCAGCAGCGTTAGTGTAAATTGCGATTTGGGAAGATGGGCCAATGCTAAGCTGTCTGTTTATTCAGCCCAGTATGACATCCAGCCCTTGGATATTTTCCTACGGTGGTATTTTTTTTTTTTGCGAATCCTATGGGCTACAGTGGTATTTGATTTGTATGATTTAAACTATTGCACCTACTTAACGCCTCTCTTTTCTTGCGAAGTTTTTTATTTGGAAAATTCTTATTATCAAAGGATTTTTGCATTGCTACTCTCTGTTTTTACTCGATTTCTCATCTTGCTCGTATCTCCTTCCCCCTCCTAACGCTAACCCCAGTTGTGCAGCCGAGCCACCCTCTCCTATCTTAATTTCGCCAGCCTATTGACATTACCATCACCCCTAGCCTCGAGCACTCCAGCTAAACTCTTCACATTGTGCCTCGCAGGAAAAGCTCCGGTCTCTCCTTCCCAACGACCGTCGCCACTCAAGGCTTCCTCGCTGTTTTCTAACAGAGATCCATTGAATATGTAAGTTGGTTGCATGTATGTGTTTTTTCCAAGGACCTGAATACAACGATAAAGAACAAACTCATATGGATCTATTCAGGAAGACACACCGCAACAAGGTGAAGAGGTTCTCCCTGTAGTAGATGCACTTGTAAGTCAGCAACAAGTATTGCACCAGGGCTTGTTGACAGAGCAGATATCAAAAGCCTATGTTATCTCATTTTCAGGGACCGAGCAAGGGATGAGCGCCCTCTGATCTAATGACCAAACAAGCAACGGCCCTTGTTACTAGAAATATGAAGCGTGCTAGCGCGCACTTCCTATTAACCAATTCACCAATTTGAAGATTGGTAAACAAAGATAATAGGAGCCGAAGTCAATCCCTTAAAACACTCCTCCCCGAGGGGACGTTATCGGTCGCTTCGTTCCCTTGTTTACTGAACTCTTTTCAGGAGATAGGTCTACCGTTGCAAACTCATCTGCTTCTAAATTCATTGTGTAAAATAACTCGTAAATTCATTATGTAAAATAACTCGTAAATTCATTGTGTAAAATAACTAGTAAATTCATTGTGCCAGAATTGATCACTGATCAGGTGTGATCAGTCTCATCCGTCTAAGAGACTGATCCGGTGCGATGAGTCTCATCCGTGTAATATTTTGGAATTCCTCTTCCAACTCGTCCCGGAATGGGCGTTATGGCAAAGAACAAGAAGAAAAAGACAGAAGGAATTTGTCCAATAGTAACAAATGGTGCCTCCACAGGTTGACATCCGATCCAACCTAGTAGTCAAACTTAGATATTTTCGTTCCTGGTTCGCTTCGAGAGTGCGCATGTCAGTCAGACATGGCTTTGTTTTGATTATCTGCGGTAGTGAAGTTTTGGGGTTCAGATGCGCACTACCTGCATCGATGGGGTCCTCAATGGGACTTGTTTGTGACAATGGCTAAGAGCTATTTTTTCCTATTCTTGCTCTATGTTTTTTAGCAAGATGCCCTATGCTTTTATTTTACATGACATAGGTAGGAACCGTTATGCACGCAGAAGATACTAGCCATGGAAAAGAAAACGGCAAATTGTGAAAAACACCGCAGGAGACCGCGCGGGGTCTTTATAGTACCCTTGTATGTTTGAAATAGGATGTGGCCTTTTGTTCGTCTCAAAATCAAATCAACCGAGGGCATCTCTACAAATCGACTAAAAGAAGCTCGGATCTCGATTAGAGATCATAGAAAACTGTGTGTGTGTGTGTGTGTGTGTGTGTTTGTGAAGAGCACTGTACAAACGCATGCGCTGACAAATGCGTACATACAAACCTCTATGAACAAGTCTTGAGATGGACGAAATCACCACAAAAGTATCGCTATCGAAAGGAACATCGCCTACACTAAATTTCAAACCTGTGATTTAATTCCTGGCGGGCTGGGTACCACAACCCTTAGCATCACCGCGACGGTGACTGCACGGGACAATTAGGGCTAGACCACGCTAGTGGAGATCAGGGACCCTGCACCTTATGGCCAGAGAGTTTCTAGGTATTTGAGTTGATGGAACAAATATGGTTGATGCAGAAAAAACAAGAATTCAACTGATCATCACATTGAGTATTTTTCTCTGATTCATAGTTTAAACTGGAACGAAAACCATCATGAGTATTATAAATTAGAGGGGATGATAAAACTGTAGCCCTCCCATGTCCACTATCTCACCGAAAGATCGATCGCAGAAGATGCTTGGTAAAGCCGGTCATTATTGCAGAAGAGACCGCTAACGGGAGGTCAAGAAGATCGAATCTATGACGGTCGATTCTACTCCTGCTTCGACGGTACCATCTTGGCACAAAGTGAACAAAGCTTTCTTTAGAGAATCTACCAAAAAATACTGTAGTAAACAATAACTAAAATTCACCGGCTCACGTTGCATCCAGCACACGACTTGCATGCAAGCAGTCGCGGAGCCAAAAATATCGGTGCCATATGCGTCGATCCCGATCGCCGACGTACACGTTTGTGGTGCGCTGCAACGCGAAGACTTTGAAGTCTAGCTTGGGAGAACACTGACCGGCCGGAGACGTTGACCTGCTGCTGGCCGCATGCATGCATTGGTACTGAGCTAGCTGCATTTGTGGACTCACGGTTTCAACCCTATCGCTCGCACTTCCCGGCGAGTAGTAGAGAATTTTGCAATGGCTATCCCTGACGCGACAAAGGTGCTCAAATGCCATTCGATGAATCTTTGCGATAGGATCAAATGGTTCATGGTTGATTGTGATCACTAGTGTTTGTAACTTTGTATAGCAACATGGTCGACTGAGATTCAGTAAAATCTGAGTAGCCTGACATTAGAGTCATGCGCTCCCAGAAATTCTCTATTGCACAGCCGTGTTGTGTCGAAAGCAGTGGCCGCCGTATTCATAGTTTCATACCAAGTTCCATTTTATTTAGTACTCCCTCCGTTTGGAAATAAGCCTCTACATCCAAATCTAGGGCACGATGCAGCGATCTTCTACCAAGCTTTCGCTAGCTATCGTTCACCAATCAATAGTATCGCCTCCTCGGCTTGCCATAGCAAGGATCCTCAAGGGGAGGCGATGGCAACTGGAGCGGCCGCCCGCCAGCTCCCGTAGTCTAGCAATTTCTTCTAGGTCTACACGCCTTGCTTGATCTTACCTATTCAGCCGCAGTGTCGACACCGTGTCGATATGCTCGCAACGGCCGGCGAGACTGACCTGTTGGGACTAAACGACGGCTACTTTCCTGGCCAGGGAGAGAGGCTGATACCGATTTAGCACGGGAAAACAGTGACGCACGGCGGTTCTCTTTTTTTTTTTCCATGGTTTGCTTTTTTGGATAAAAGAAATATATTAATATCAAAAGATATCAATTATACGGCCTCCGCAACAACGCAACATCCTAATGGCAGTACGGATGCACACATCCAAAAAAGAGAAAATAAAACTAAGAAACAAAAATCCCGCTACAACATCCCAGGTCTAGCAACAACAATACATCCACCACCAAGACAACACCTAAATACAGACTCTAAAAAAGTGACGCCTCTAAGAAGAGAACGGTGCACCAGCGTCGTCATCGTCCGACCAAAGATCTTAGATTTTTACCCTGAAGCTAGTCCCCGCTCTCGAAACAATGCCTCCAACAAGGTCATTGTCAGGCACAACCAGTTAAGATCAGACCATGGGTTTTCACCCTCAAAGGTAGGACTCTGAACTTCACCTGTGCTGCCGCCCCCACTTTCATACCACTGCCACGGAGCCCGAAACACCAAGCAAGTCCCTCAACATCGCGGAGACTTGAACCTCCCTTAGCTAGTCCTCCAATCCGGCCTTCATGATATTCCCTTCTTCTGACTTCAACATGGACCAAAATGTCACTTGATGTCAACACAGAACAGAGCTTCGCGCCGCTCCCTCCAGTACCAAACGGTCGGAATAAAAGCATGGGTGCGCGCGATCGAATACCACCCGATCCAGACTCCAGGCAAAAGCTGAACTGTTCCATTCGCCGGCGGAGCTTTCCGGAACTCATCACTCCAGCCAGATCAAGACGGATAGGCCTCTGGCAGGTCTTCATCTTCGCATGAGAGAAACCCGAGACCGCCACCATTATTGCTAGACCATCAGCCCCCACTCCGCCAGTCATTCCTGCTGGATCACCAGAGAAGACTAAGGCGGCACGGAACATCGATGATGGCTTGGCCGAAGCCATGGATCCTGCGTCGATTGGGGCCAAGAGGGCCCAAATCAGGCCCAGATCACCGCCACCGCCGAACCGCCGCTAGCGGCGAAGGCTGCCACGCTCCACCCACTCCTCCATGACGACCGACGAAGTGCATCCGGCCACGGCCACCACAACCGTGCCGCACGGCGTCCTCAGCATGCGCCCCACCGGCTCCCATGAAGCACCACCACGGAGCCCTCTCCTTCGACGAGAGGGGCGCCACCACCGCCACCGGATGCGGCAGCAGCGGCAGCCTAAGGGGCGGGGGATGAGGAGCCGTTGGGGTCGCGCGGAAGGGGGCCTCCACCGCCGCTCGGCAGGGGAGGGTTTCGGGATGAAAACGCTCGGCCGTGAATTCACTTCCTAGATTCTGGGCAAGAGCACTTCAATCCACCATGGTTTACTTCAAAACTATTTCGAATTTATCGTACTGAAACCCATTGAGGCCTTGTTCGGTTTCAGTTGAATTCATCGTGCTTAAGGCATATTGAGGTCTATTAGATCCCATTAAAATCAAAATCCCCACAATAATCTTATAAACACTTTAATCCATTTGGGGCGGGGATTAACCGAACATTTTCCATTCAACACGTAACCAAACAACATGTTCAATTGGTTGCTAGATTAAAACACCCCACCAAATAAATGGGCTTTCGCTTCTCCACCGAGCCAAAATGAAAATGTTGGCAACCAATGAAAGTGCAGAAAAGGTCCAAGCCAAATTTATACCCATACAACTTTCACGGGTCCGAATTTTCAAATTTGTTTTTCAAAAGGGAGGCGTAGCCCCAACCTTGCATGCAAATTTTTATTGCCGTATTGAAATATTCAAGTTTTAGAGTAGATTACATCCTGGATCACACCGGGTCGATACATGTATCAATCATCTAAACAAACTAGAAAACCTTATATGACACTGCATTAATATGTTATTCTAAGATCAAAACGCTAGCTGCATTGGCTCTATAAATCCCTAGCATCCGTCTCCGTTTGGTTGCACCCAGTAACCAAATTCTCTTACTTCTCCATTTGTTGTAGGAAGGACCACATATTTATCCAATATAAGGTATGCTTCGGTGTCCCCCCTTCCATCCCACCACCACTAAAGTTGATACGATAAGTTAATTCACGAAGAGGTATCGGGAGATCCTGGCCATCCACGGAAGGCTAAAGTTTGCAAAGGGGGACACCGAAGCAAAACCGCCAACTGTATTACCTGCATAAATAAAGTAGATATTACATTGTTAAAGATATTGTCATTTCGTATGTTCTAAATAGTTCAAGTAATTAAGCACAGACACCAACCAAAATTTGTACTTTATCTTCCTTCGCAACATCCGCTAACAAGTTCCCAAATTTCATATGGAAGGAAAACCCACGCGAGTATCAAATAGCTCCTCAACTGGAAGAGAAACATTCTCGTCGAGTCCGTCAGAACGGCGGCGGCGCAACACACGTGTGGCGAGGAGACCGTGATGCTGTGCTGTACATGCAAGAGATTTGTTTGTGAAAAAAACGGGTACCAAGTGCCTAGACCTTTCGCTGCAGCCAGTGAATTAATATTGGCATTGTCTTGTTGCCAAGACTGACCTTGATGCCATCAATTTTGGATCGATCATGACGATAAGCAAGAGAAAGAATAGACCATGAGAGACCCGGCTCAGTATCTCTAACGGGACGACGCAAATTGAACATCTAAATTGACGGTGCATCCGTTTGCGTTGCCTCGTGGATACAAAAATGATCTTTTTTACCGCGCGTCCGTTTGGGGTGCCCATAGCAGCCCGATCCAATTTTTTTCTACATTTTTTTAATTTAAACATAGATACAAACATTATAAAAACTACTACATAGTTTGGAACATGGTTGAAACATTGCAAAATAAGAAAACCTAACTAGTGTTGGCCTCGGGGGTTTCTTGTGTTTGCTGCCAAGAAAAACACTCTCGGTCACCAAAACTGAAAAATCCAGCTGGCTATGAGTGCCTGGTCGTTCTTATGCAGGAAGAACATCATGAAACCTCCACTAGTGGCACTCGAACAACACTAACCGTCGGTGTCCTCGTCGGACTCGTCCGTGTGGTCTACGGCAGGATATCATGTCGAACACCTTCACGTTCATCTCGCCATCACCTTCGTAAAGGAAGGTGAGCAGGTAGCCATCCTCGAGGTTGCGGGCGTGGGCGAACTTTTCCCACCCAGTGTGCAGGTATATCTTGCCCTGCCCGTCGAACAAGACCTCGACAGACCACTGACAGAAGCCGCATCTGGCCTCCCGCAGCTGCAACTCGGCCGGCTCGGCACCGTTGACGAACTCGACAAACTTGTCCGACAGCAGCTTGATGCCGAGGGGGTCCTCGTCGATGAGGAGGATGACTCGAAGCACCTCGCATCATCCGAAGACGATGACGGTGATGATGCAGGCGATGACAAGCGACGGTGTGACAAGCTCCTGTACGGCGGTCCCGGCCGCGGCGACCGCGCCCGCGGCCTCGACCGCCTCGCCGGCCACCTAGACCAGCCATGGATTCACTCGCGGGCTTGTGGAGAGGTGATGGCGTGTATTTCACACGTTCGTTGGGCAACCCCAAGAGGAAGGTATGATGCGCACAGCAGCAAGTTTTCCTCAGAAAGAAACCAAGGTTTATCGAACCAGGAGGAGCCAAGAAGCACGTTGAAGGTTGATGGCGGCGGGATGTAGTGCGGCGCAACACCGGAGATTCCGGCGCCAACGTGGAACCTGCACAACACAACCAAAGTACTTTGCCCCAACGAAACAGTGAGGTTGTCAATCTCACCGGCTTGCTGTAACAAAGGATTAACCGTATTGTGTGGAAGATGATTGTTTGCAGAGAAAATAGTAAAACAAGTATTGCAGCAGATTTTTATTTCAGTATTAAAAGAATGGACCGGGGTCCACAGTTCACTAGAGGTGTCTCTCCCATAAGATAAAAGCATGTTGGGTGAACAAATTACAGTCGGGCAATTGAAAAATAGAGAGGGCATAACAATGCACATACATGACATGATAAGTATAGTGAGATTTAATTGGGCATTACGACAAAGTACATAGACCGCCATCCAACCGCATCTATGCCTAAAAAGTCCACCTTCGAGGTTATCATCCGAACCCCTCCGAGTATTAAGTTGCAAAGCAACAGACAATTGCATTAAGTATGGTGCGTAATGTAATCAACAACTACATCCTCGGACATAGCGCCAATGTTTTATCCCTAGTGGCAACAGACACAACACAGCCTTAGAACTTTCACGTCACTCGTCCCGGTGTCAATGCAGGCATGAACCCACTATCGAGCATAAATACTCCCTCTTGGAGTTAAAAGTAAAAAACTTGGCCAGAGCCTCTACTAGAAACGGAGAGCATGCAAGATCATAAACAACACATGTGTAATAACTTGATAATTAACATGACATGGTATTCTCTATCCATCGGATCCCGACAAACACAACATATAGAATTACGGATAGATGATCTTGATCATGTTAGGCAGCTCACAAGATCCAACAATGAAGCACAATGAGGAGAAGACAACCATCTAGCTACTGCTATGGACCCATAGTCCAGGGGTGAACTACTCACTCATCACTCCGGAGGCGACCATGGCGGTGTAGAGTCCTCCGGGAGATGAATCCCCTCTCCGGCGAGGTGCCGGAGGAGATCTCCAGAATCCCCGAGATGGGATCGGCGGCGGCGGCGTCTCAGTAAGGTTTTCCGTATCGTGGTTTTTCGCCTCAGGGGTTTCGCGACGGAGGCTTTAAGTAGGCGGAAGGGCAGAGTCGGGGGCCAGACGAGGGGGCCACACAATAGGGCGGCGCGGGCCCCCCCTGGGCCACGCCGCCACGTGGTGTCGCCACCTCGTGGCCCCACTTCGTGTGTTCTTCGGTCTTCTGGAAGCTCCGTGGAAAAATAGGCCCCTGGGTCTTCGTTTCGTCCAATTCCGAGAATATTTCGTTACTAGGATTTCTGAAACCAAAAACAGCAGAAAACGAGGAACTGGCACTTCGGCATCTTGTTAATAGGTTAGTTCCGGAAAATGCACGAATATGACATAAAGTGTGCATAAAACATGTAGGTATCATCAATAATATGGCATAGAACATAAGAAATTATCGATACGTCGGAGACGTATCAAGCATCCCCAAGCTTAGTTCTGCTCGTCCCGAGCAGGTAAAACGATAACAAAGATAATTTCGGAAGTGATATGCCATCATAACCTTGATCATACTATTTGTAAACATATGTAGTGGATGCAGCGATCAAAACAATGGTAATGACATGAGTAAACAAGTGAATCATATAGCAAAGACTTTTCATGAATAGTACTTCAAGACAAGTATTAATAAGTCTTGCATAAGAGTTAACTCATAAAGCAATAAATCAAAGTAAAGTTATTGAAGCAACACAAAGGAAGATTAAGTTTCAGCGGTTGCTTTCAACTTGTAACATGTATATCTCATGGATAATTGTCAACATAGAGTAATATAACAAGTACAATATGCAAGTATGTAGGAATCAATGCACAGTTCACACAAGTGTTTGCTTCTTGAGGTGGAGAGATATAGGTGAACTGACTCAACATAAAAGTAAAGAGAATGGTCCTTCAAAGAGGAAAGCATCGATTGCTATATTTGTGCTAGAGCTTTTATTTTGAAAACATGAAACAATTTTGTCAACGGTAGTAATAAAGCATATGAGTTATGAAAGTTATATCTTACAAGTTGCAAGTCTCATGCATAGTATACTAATAGTGCCCGCACCTTGTCCTAATTAACTTGGACTACCGGATCTTTGCAATGCACATGTTTTGACCAAGTGTCACAATGGGGTACCTCCATGCCGCTCTGTACAAAGGTCTAAGGAGAAAGCTCGCATTTTGGATTTCTCGCTTTTGATTATTCTCAACTTAGACATCCATACCGGGACAACATGGACAACAGATAATGGACTCCTCTTTAATGCATAAGCATGTGGCAACAATTATTATTCTCATATGAGATTGAGGATATATGCCCAAACTGAAACTTCCACCATGAATCATGGCTTTAGTTAGCGGCCCAAAGTTCTTCTCTAACAATATGCATGCTCCAACCATGAAGGTGGTAGATCTCTCTTGCTTCAGACAAGACGGACATGCATAGCAACTCACATGATACCCAACAAAGAATAGTTGATGGCGTCCCCAGAAACATGGTTATCGCTCAACAAGAAACTTAATAAGAGATAAAGTGCATAAGTACATATTCAATACCACAATAGTTTTTAAGCTATTTGTCCCATGAGCTATATATTGCAAAGGTGAATGATGGAGTTTTAAAGGTAGCACTCAAGCAATTTACTTTGGAATGGCGGAGAAATACCATGTAGTAGGTAGGTATGGTGGACACAAATGGCATAGTGGTTGGCTCAAGTATTTTGGATGCATGAGAAGTATTCCCTCTCGATACAAGGTTTAGACTAGCAAGGTTATTTGAAACAAACACAAGGATGAACGGTACAGCAAAACTCACATAAAAGACATATGGTAAATATTATAAGACTCCATACCGTCTTCCTTGTTGTTCAAAACTCAATACTAGATGTTATCTAGACTCTAGAGAAACCAAATATGCAAACCAAATTAGCAAGCTCTAAGTGTTTCTTCATTAATGGGTGCAAAGTATATGATGCAAGAGCTTAAACATGAGCACAACAATTGCCAAGTATCAAATTATCCAAGACATTATAGCAATTTACTACATGCATCATTTTCCAATTCCAACCATATAACAATTTAACGAAGAAGAAACTTCGCCATGAATACTATGAGTAGAGACTAAGGACATATTTGTCCATATGCTACAGCGGAGCGTGTCTCTCTCCCATAAAGTGAATGCTAGGATCCATTTTATTCAAACAAAACAAAAAACAAAAACAAACCGACGCTCCAAGCAAAGTGCATAAGATGTGACGGAATAAAAATATAGTTTCGGGGGAGGAACCCGATAATGTTGTCGATGAAGAAGGGGATGCCTTGGGCATCCCCAAGCTTAGACGCTTGAGTCTTCTTAGAATATGCAGGGGTGAACCACCGGGGCATCCCCAAGCTTAGAGCTTTCACTCTCCTTGATCATATTGCATCATACTCCTCTCTTGATCCTTGAAAACTTCCTCCACACCAAACTCGAAACAACTCATTAGAGGGTTAGTGCATAATAAAAATTCACATGTTCAGAGGTGACACAATCATTCTTAACACTTCTGGACATTACATAAAGCTACTGGACATTAGTGGATCAAAGAAATTCATCCAACATAGCAAAAGAGGCAATGCGAAATAAAAGACAGAATCTGTCAAAACAGAACAGTCCGTAAAGATGGATTTTATTAGGCCACCAGACTTGCTCAAACGAAAATGCTCAAATTGAATGAAAGTTGCGTACATATCTGAGGATCATGCTCGTAAATTGGCGTAATTTTCTGAGCTACCTACAGGGAGATAGACCCAGATTCGTGACAGCAAAGAAATCTGGAACTGCGCAGTAATCCAAATCTAGTACTTACTTTTCTATCAAAGACTTTACTTGGCACAACAAAACATAAAACTAAGATAAGGAGAGGTTGCTACAGTAGTAAACAACTTCCAAGACACAAATATAAAACAAAAATACTGGAGTAAAAACATGGGTTGTCTCCCATAAGCGCTTTTCTTTAACGCCTTTCAGCTAGGCGCAGAAAGTGTATCTCAAGTGTTATCAAAGGGTGGTGCACCTACAGCGGGGTTTGGAGTTTTCTCAATCATGCATAGTATATTGGATACATAAGTTTCAGCGTCTCCCTTTTCATTAGTCTTGGGCTTGCTACTCTCATCAAACAAATTTTCGAGAACAAGCCAAGCATAGTTATGTTCTAGTGCATCATTCATAGCTAGGAGTTTACATGGTATTGGTGCTTTGATCTCCCCACCATCATTAGCATTATTAGTGTACCTTATTCTATCCATATCCATTTTTTCAAGGAGGCTAACAAAATTAGTATGAGAACCAAGCATATTAAATTTAGCAAAGACCTTTCTAGCTTCTCTTGCTAGACCACCAAATTCTCTAAGAAGGGTTTCTAAAACAAAATCTTTCTTTTCCCCCTCTTCTAAATCACCAAGTGTAAGAAACATGTGTTGGATTATAGGATTGAGATTAACAAATTTAGTTTCCAACAAGCGAACTAAAGCAGCAGCAGCAATTTCATAAGTAGGAGCAAGTTCTACCAAGTGTCTATCTTCAAAATCTTCAACGGTACTAACATGGGTGAAAAATTCTTCTATATTGTTCCTCCCAATTATAGACCCTTGTCCTACCGGTATGTTCTTTGTGGTAAAATTAAAAGGAAACATGATGAATTAAGTAAAGTAAATGCAAGTAACTAATTTTTTTGTATTTTTGATATAGCAAACAAGACAGCAAATATAGTAAAGCTAGCAACTAATTTTTTTTGTGTTTTGATATAAGTGCAGCAAACAAAGTAGTAAATAAAATAAAGCAAGACAAAAACAAAGTAAAGAGATTGAGAAGTGGAGACTCCCCTTGCAGCGTGTCTTGATCTCCCCGGCAACGGCGCCGTAAAAAGAGCTTGATGGCGTGTATTTCACACGTTCGTTGGGCAACCCCAAGAGGAAGGTATGATGCGCACAGCAGCAAGTTTTCCCTCGGAAAGAAACCAAGGTTTATCAAACCAGGAGGAGCCAAGAAGCACGTTGAAGGTTGATGGCGGCGGGATGTAGTGCGGCGCAACACCGGAGATTCCGGCGCCAACGTGGAACCTGCACAACACAACCAAAGTACTTTGCCCCAACAAAACAAGGTGAGGTTGTCAATCTCACCGGCTTGTCAGTAACAAAGGATTAACCGTATTGTGTGGAAGATGATTGTTTGCAGAGAAAATAGTAAAACAAGTATTGCAGCAGATTTGTATTTCAGTATTAAAAGAATGGACCGGGGTCCACAGTTCACTAGAGGTGTCTCTCCCATAAGATAAAAGCATGTTGGGTGAACAAATTACAGTCGGGCAATTGACAAATAGAGAGGGCATAACAATGCACATACATGACATGATAAGTATAGTGAGATTTAATTGGGCATTACGACAAAGTACATAGACCGCCATCCAACCGCATCTATGCCTAAAAAGTCCACCTTCGAGGTTATCATCCGAACCCCTCCAGTATTAAGTTGCAAAGCAACGGACAATTGCATTAAGTATGGTGCGTAATGTAATCAACAACTACATCCTCGGACATAGCGCCAATGTTTTATCCCTAGTGGCAACAAGCACAACACAACCTTAGAACTTTCAGTCACTGTCCCGTGTGTCAATGCAGGCATGAACCCACTATCGAGCATAAATACTCCCTCTTGGAGTTAAAAGTAAAAACTTGGCCGAGCCTCTACTAGAAACGGAGAGCATGCAAGATCATAAACAACACATGTGTAATAACTTGATAATTAACATGACATGGTATTCTCTATCCATCGGATCCCGACAAACACAACATATAGAATTACGGATAGATGATCTTGATCATGTTAGGCAGCTCACAAGATCCAACAATGAAGCACAATGAGGAGAAGACAACCATCTAGCTACCGCTATGGACCCATAGTCCAGGGGTGAACTACTCACTCATCACTCCGGAGGCGACCATGGCGGTGTAGAGTCCTCCGGGAGATGAATCCCCTCTCCGGCAGGGTGCCGGAGGAGATCTCCGTGAATCCCCCGAGATGGGATCGGCGGCGGCGGCGTCTCGGTAAGGTTTTCCGTATCGTGGTTTTTCGCCTCAGGGGTTTCGCGACGGAGGCTTTAAGTAGGCGGAAGGGCAGAGTCGGGGGCTAGACGAGGGGGCCACACCATAGGGCGGCGCGGGCCCCCCCTGGGCCGCGCCGCCACGTGGTGTCGCCACCTCGTGGCCCCACTTCGTGTGTTCTTCGGTCTTCTGGAAGCTCCGTGGAAAAATAGGCCCCTGGGTCTTCGTTTCGTCCAATTCCGAGAATATTTCGTTACTAGGATTTCTGAAACCAAAAACAGCGAGAAAACAGGAACTGGCACTTCGGCATCTTGCTAATAGGTTAGTTCCAGAAAATGCACGAATATGACATAAAGTGTGCATAAAACATGTAGGTATCATCAATAATATGGCAAAGAACATAAGAAATTATCGATACGTCGGAGACGTATCAAGAGGCGGCGTTACGGTAGAGGTTGTGCAGTGGCTAGGGTTTGTGTGGGAGGAGATGAGATGTGTGCGCCCCTCTCTATACACGCCGGAGGCAGCCGAGGGGCGCGACACGTGTGGCATCACCATTACTCGTTGGCAGTCGTGGGCGGGGGGCTTCCGTCCTTTCTGCAATAGTTGTTTCCAACTTTACAAACGCGCGACATCGTCACCATACTGTTCAACTGAACATGGAGGGGTGGGTCATTTGCCCCTCATCTTTTCTAGCTTCAGCCAAACTCTTTCCATGATAAGGTCTTTCCTACCTTTGATACGTCAAATATACCTTGACCAAGAATTGGCGAGTTATTAATATGCAATGATGCAACGTGAAAGAAATATTTTTGTGTATTTTCATAATGTGAATCTAATGACATGAAATAGTTATCATATGTGGTTACATGCATTGTTAGGAGGGTAGTGGCACCTCCAACCCACCAAGGATCAAACCCCAGTTTTAACGCATTGGTGTCTCATAATCATAAGCACTTTTTAAAAAGTTGTCCGATTCAACGATTAATGTCCGATTAATCGCTACTCGGTGGTCACTGAAACTCATTTACCGCTCGGTAATCTCATTTATCGCCCGATTAATTGTTCGATTTACTGAGTTGATATCGATAAGTGATTTCCTCAAGATTTCTCATAAGAAGGCAAAATATTCTTTTAGTGGGAGGTGACGTTCTAGCCGACAACGAGACGTCCATGGTGACTTTGTCAATCTCAGGATCCGACGGATCAGTTTTTTAGCTGAGTCTTCGAAGACACTCGTAGAGGTAGAGTGTGAGTGCATGCGTTCATAGGGGTAAGTGTATGTACGTATTCGTAAGCGTTTACCTACTGTGTTTCGCAAAAAAAGGTTGTCTTATGGAATCAAAACGTGGCCTTACATCATTTTGACTTTCTATATTTATTTATATATACCTCTATCTCATAATATAAATCGTTTTGGTAGACTAGCCACTAGTAGGAAAAGCCTTATAGGTGGATCTTATTTCTGCGGCGCACCACCCAAAAATGCGCCACAGAAATTTGTTTTGTGGCGCACCAGACACGATGCGCCACAGAAATAGCTTAATTTTGTGGTGCACGAACAATCCATGCGCCACAGAAACTTGGTGGGGCCAGCCCCAATCATTGGTTTCACTACTTCTGTGGCGCACAGGAACACGTGCGCCACAGAAATAAGATATTCTGTGGCGCACTGGTCCTGGTGCGCCACTGAATTATGACTTTTCGTAGGCGCACGTGGGATGGTGCGCCACGAAACTACACATTTCACGTGGCGCATGGATCCCCACGCAACTCCCCCCCCCACACACACCCCCCCCGTGGATCGCCTTTTTTACCTCTGTAAAAAAATGAAAGAAATAGATAGAAATTACAAAAAATAAATTCCTTCAAGATTCCCATGTATTATGTCATCTTTTACCACTAAAAATTAACAAACATAAATTTCGACTTTTTTTGCAAAATTGTGTGGAAAAATCATCAAACTGGATTTCTGGTTGCATACGAACTCGAAAAAGACGCATAATATATCAAAATGATCCCACGAAAATTCTACATCCGAATTCACCTGAACTTGCCCGGTTGGACAATTTTTAGAATCGCCAAATTTAAAAAGAGTAAAAAGTTACCGCCAGTTAAAGTTTTTTTGCTGCAAAATACAAAAAAAAATCTGTGGCGCACCTAGTGCCCATGCGCCACAGAATTAACGTCCAAAATTTGAATTTTCTGCCGCCCTCCACCACTTCTCCTCCACTTCTCATCACTCCTCCTCCACTTCTCCTCACTTCTCCTCACTTCTCCTCTTTGGATGCAAACTTCTCCTCCTCCTCCACCACCACCACCACCACCACCACCTCCTCCTCCGGCCGGCCTCCTCCTCCTCCACCACCACCACCACCTCCTCCGGGGCCGGCCTCCTACTCCGGCGACCTCCTCCTCCGGCCGGCCTCCTCCTCCTCCTAGTCCGGCGACCTACTCCGGTGACGACCACCTTCTCCTCCTCCTCCGGCAACCACATCCTCCTCCTCCACCACCACCTCCTCTTCCTCCACCACCTCCTCCACCACCACCACCTCCACCACCACCTCCACCACCACCACCATCACCTCCTCCACCACCACCACCACCACCACCACCACCACCACCACCACCTCCTCCTCCTCCTCCGGCCGGCCTCCTCGTTCACCCACCCACCCACCCACCCAACCACCCACCTCCGGCTACCTTCCAGCGAAATTTCAAAAAAAAATTAAAAATTTCGGCGGCCCCAGATCTAGATCTAGATCTGACCGCCATTTTTTTAAAATTTTAAAAAAAAATTCTGTGGCGCACCACCGCCGGTGCGCCACAGTAATAAGTTTCTACGGCGCACCACCACCGGTGCGCCCCAGAAATAAGACTTTCTGTGGCGCATGGGCAGGTGCGCCACAGAAAGCTTATTTTTGTGGCGAGAATTCTGTGGCGCACCGCCCATGCGCCACAGAATCATTTTTTGGTGCGCCACTGATGAGGCTTTTCCTACTAGTGAGCTATTAGTAAAACAGTTTTATAGGTTAAGGGAACAACGGATCGCTCGCACGGGTGACTCCGGGGTGTCCCCAACCGAACCAAAAAACCTAAGCTCCAGTCTTCCTCCGGCCACCGCCGGCGGTGGCGCCCGTGCCATCAAAGCCGGTGAGACGAGGACGGCACATTCCCCTTCTCCCTCTTCACGCGGAGCGGAGTTTTTTTTGGTGGATCACGCGGGTAGGTGCAGCGCCCGTGTCTGATGCGGCGGCGAGGTGGAGCGACGATGGGGCGACAGATAGCGGCGGTGCGACACCTCGGCAGGGCGGCTAGCGGTGGCGCCCATCTGGACTCGTGGGCCGTGGCTGTTATGCCAAGGCTACTGCCATGCTCGATGTAGTGCTGCCATCAGCTGTCGGCCCAGTGGCTGCCCATTTCTCCGCCTCAGCGCTAGGTGTTCGCATGCGTGATAGTCAGGGTCACCGTCTTGATATGCCGGCCTAGCCTATGGGCTGCCGGTGAGCATGGCGACCGGTCCCGCTGGGATCCGGGGGATAGTGGCCTAGCCTCGAATAAAGGTGGTTTGGCTCTGCTGTTCTACGAGCACCGTTGACGATGTTCTGCTTCATGTTGGCCTCCTCGATCCGGTCGCCAACGAGTTTCAGTTTTTTGCTCGAAAGTTTTCAAAGTTTGGCGCGGGGCGCTACGGGTTATCTTCAACGAAATCGAGTGGTCGTGCGCCTCCTTGTCCTTATCTTCAACCAATGTGGCATCTTTTGGGCGAGGCGCGAAGCTTCTCCTTTATTTTCGGTGACATGGGATACATTTTAAAATGCATTTCCATGGACTGGCAGAGGCGGAGAAAGTCAGGGAGGCTACGATCGGATGTTGGTAATGGCAAGGAGGGTCCTGGTTGCGATGAAAACAATGCGATACAGGTTCTTCCCGTGTGTCGGGTGTGTGGTGATTTGCCGCAACATCGTTGGCAATCGGGGGTGGTAGCGCAGGTGGATTGCATTTTTGATGGCGTAACTCCAGTACCGAATCACGATTTCCAAGGTAAAAATTCAAGGTCTCACATTAACTGGTTGCACCGGTTAATGGTCTTGCGGAAGACATTGTTTTGGAAACTCGGTTTTTCTCCTCGATGAAAACACAAGATCTTTGATCGGACGACAACAATGCTTGTGCATTATTCTTTTTTTGGAGGCATTGTGGTTCATCACCGCGACGGGGCATTTGTTTCCTTTTTCTCTTTTTTTTTTTCTTTATTGTTGTGCATCCCTCATGCTTTTGGACATATTGTTGATGCAGAGACTATGTGTAATATATCTTTGTGATATTAAAATAAAAAGTAGTTTTTAAAAGAGAAAAATAAATATATCTGGAAAGATATCACATATTTTACCCACCAAGAGTCCATTTTTTTTTGCAGGTATAAAGAGTCCAAGCCAATTACGCATACCCCTTAAATGTCCACGGCCGCGTGCCAGCCAACAAAATTACCCCATCACTGGAGAATAGTGTCGTCATCCTGGGGTAATTTACCTCTTTTGTAGATTAATTGCTCACCACATATACCATGTGGTGTAATTTACCTCTTCAAACGCCGAAATAAAACAAGAAACGAAAATCATCTCCTCCGATAACGAACACATCAATATCGACACCCTGTGCTTAGGGCCCCCTATTTCCTCACGCATGTCGTCACCTTGTGATATGTGATAGATAGTCGTTTCAAAGGATCTTCTAATTGCTCAAGCAGTTGAATCTATAAACCCTAATTAGTCGCGACATGACGTCGCTGCCTGCAGCAGAGCTGTTCTCCCGTCCCGTCCATATAAACCGGGCAACCAGCGTAGTTAGCTGCGCAGCTCTTGCTCTTGCACCTCCTCCTCACCCCGCGTCGTCGTAATTCCGCAGGCAGCACCACATCCTAGTGCAGACATGAAGCCGAGCGCCGCCGTGCTCCTCGCCGCCGTCGTGGCGCTGCTCTTGGTCTCCACAGTGCGTGGCGCCGACGACGACGACTGTGGGTCACCAGAATCGGCGGCGCACGATCGCGCGCGGGCGAAGCCTCTCAAGATCGCGGCTTTCTTCTCCATCTTGGTCTGCGGCGCGCTGGGTTGCTCCCTGCCCGTGCTGGGGCGGCGCGTGCCCGCGCTCCGGCCCGACGGCGACATCTTCTTCCTGGTCAAGGCGTTCGCGGCGGGGGTGATCCTCGCCACAGGGTTCATCCACATCCTACCCGACGCGTTCGAGAACCTCACGTCGCCCTGCCTGCCTGACAGCGGTCCGTGGAAGCACTTCCCGTTCGCAGGGCTCGGCGCCATGGTCGGCGCCATCGGCACGCTCGTCGTCGACACCCTCGCCACTGGGTACTTCACGCGCGCACACCTGAAAAAGGACGCTGCAACAGGGGGCGGCAGCGCTGCTGTCGTGGACGAGGAGAAACAGGCCGCTGCTGCTGCCGCCGCCGCCGCCAGCGAGGAAGGTGGGGAGCACTTGCACGTCCTGCACACCCACGCGACGCACGGGCACGCGCACGGGTCGGCGGCGCTCGTCGCGGCTGTTGGCGGCTCCGAGGACGAAAAGGACACGGTCCGGCACCGCGTAATCTCTCAGGTTGGTAACAACTTACTCGGATGACTCGTCACCTGCATCTATCGGATTGCTCGTATTAGTTGTACAGTACTATATGAGTATGCAGGGAAGGAGTTAGGAATGAAGTATAAGGGCTTATCTGGTGTTAGAGGTTTAGTGGGGATTAGCAGAAATAATCCGCTCCAAACTTCAAATCCCCACTTATCCCTAATACGGCCTTGTTTGGTACTAGTGTTTTAGTGGAAATTAGTTGGGATAATACTCTACAGTATTGGGTGAATCTGTGTTGTCACTCAATCCCCACAAAACCCCATCCCCAATCCACTAGGTAGGGGTAGAGTATTGAGGATTGAAAAAATTACACTAAAATTTGGGGATAAATGGGGATAAGTGGGGATTAAACTCGCTCATACTCCAGCACCAAACATGTATTGGGGATAAATGGGATTTGATGTTTGGAGCGGATTATCCCCGCTAATCCCCACTAAAACTCTAGTACCAAACAAGCCCTACATGTTTGGTGCTAGAGTATAAGCGAGTTTAATCCCCACTTATCCCCACTTTTTTCCCAAATTTTTGTGTAATTTTTCAATCCCCAATATTCTATCCCTACCTAGTGGATTGGGGATGGGGTTTTGTGGGGATTGAGTAACAGCAGTGATTCAACCAATACTCTAGAGTATTATCCCACTAATCCCCACTAAAACACTAGTACCAAACAAGGCCTAAAGGAACAATCTTAGTATAAGGAGGACAGAACTAGCTAAAACCACATAAATAAGGAAGTGCCATCGCTTGTGTTCACATGAGCATGGGGGTGGGGGTGGGGGCTTGTCTCCGAGTATGTGATAGAATTGGGTTAGAATAGTGTAGGCTTAATATGCCAAACAGCAAATTTGAGGCAATTGAGCACCTCCCAAAACCACCACATCCACCTATGCCTAGGGTAGGTAAATTCATAACTTCCAAATGGTGTTTTATTTAACCCGAGAAACAAAATCTTATCTCCACAAATATCACTATTGTAGCTTGAGTTTAGTTGCTTAAAACAGCGCGAGATGAGCACTAGATGCCCAATTAAAGAAAAAAACTCCACTAGCAAGCTTACATAATTTTAATTTCAAGGTACAATGCCACATGAAGCGTCTAATGCGACCGTCCAATTATGGCATGTTGTTTTTGTGATCTTTAATGTTAACAACGATGTTTTAGGTGCTTGAACTGGGTATCGTGGTTCATTCAGTGATCATCGGCATCTCCCTCGGTGCGTCTCACGATCCGGACACCATCAAACCTCTTGTGGTCGCCTTGAGCTTCCACCAGATGTTCGAGGGCATGGGTCTTGGTGGCTGCATAGTTCAGGTAAAGCCATACCCGAATCACTCTTAATTGCAGCTATTTTCTTTGCACACGGTTTGAATTGTTTTTAGCATTTTTCAATTTAATTGTATAATTATTTACAGAGCACACACCATATCTCGCAATAATCAGTTATGTAGCCAATACGAATATATACAATACATATTTATTGTCAAACCCAAGAATATACATGTCGCCAAAGGTGGACTACATGACTTGGTTGCTTGACTGTTACTACCAAGGAAAAGAGATAAACAGAATACTTTCCATGTATATCAACTTTAAAAGGATGCCATGCATGGAACTTTGTATGTATGGTCTCCATCAAAAGTGGAAAAGTTTGTTCTAATAAACCATACTACTTTTCGTGAAAGAGTGTACTAGGATGCTCTTACAGGTAAAGGGGCGGTTGAAAATTATCCAAAAACATCTAGTAGAGAAAGTAGAAGCAGGGCACTTCGGGTGTACTGAAATAACCCGAAAAGTATATCAGTTTAGATGTATAGACCAAAAAGTGAGCAACCTTTTGACTGACCCTTTTTAATACATAAATTCCTCCCAAGACACTTCAAAGGTGGCCGGTGACGTTTGTATATCGTCGAAATAACTTGTTTGATGGAGGCAGGTCATGTGCCCCCTTTTTCCTAAATGAAGGAATTTACACGCCATGCATATACACGTAGGTAGAATTTAGTTACTTCCACGTCAATATAATTATCATAGAATCAATTTAATCATGTAAGGATCTTAATAAACAGGAAATATTCTTTGTCAGGCTATTCTATTGATTTTTCGATCTCGGATTTCACATTTAGGTGGTTTCAGCCCCATCCCCCGTCCCATCCTAAAAAGAAGTTGCAAAAGAAATTACTAGTTTACTCGATGTTCTGCATGTTGAGTATACTTAAGGAGGTGCAATGTTTTGTTAATCTGTGGCATGACTGGAATTTGGTTCTGATTTGTTGTTGACGATGGTGCAGGCAAAATTCAGGGCGAGGTCCATCGTGACCATGATCCTCTTCTTCTGTCTAACGACGCCGGTGGGCATCCTCGTCGGCATGGGCATATCGCGGGTGTACAACGAGAACAGCCCGACAGCGTTGGTGGTTGAGGGCAGTCTCAACTCGGTGGCTGCTGGGATCCTCGTGTACATGGCCCTCGTCGACCTCCTCGCTGAGGATTTCATGAACCCCAAGGTGCAGAGCAGGGGGAAGCTGCAGCTCGGCATCAACATCTCCATGCTGCTCGGGGCAGGCCTCATGTCCATGCTCGCCAAATGGGCGTAGCCTGAAGCATGGAACACCGAACAGTTTTGCTCCGTGACATGCGAGTTCCAATATGGCAGGATGCGAGGAGGTACATAGGACCGTTGAGGTTGGAACGAGAGACTATATCTTTGTACATGCTCCGTCTCGTAGACTGAGTTTGGAGTGTTAATCGTGTAGATTTTAGACCGAGAGTTGAGAATGCGGAAAGTGTTGGTGCATAATCTTCAAATAAAACAAGGAATTTGCTAGTTCTCAACTAGCTGAGAACTACCACGTCGTGCTCAGTCAAATCTTATACCATTTAATTTGCATCATGATGTCGACTGAGAAATAGTTACACCCATAAAATAAAGGAAAACTCTTTCAAATTTCAATAATGTACATCAAGACAAAACATCGGTCTCCTTGACCGACGAACCTAGAAAAATTCGGCCCTATAAAGTTTGCATTAATGAGCTGAAAATATAGACGTGCCAAGTTCAGAGTTGAGACTTCCGAGTTGAAAGTACAAGTTGACATTTGTGATGACATAGGCACACAAAGCTAGCATTACATTTACATAATTCATAGATACCATAACATTTGGCGACTTTTATGGTACCTTTTATACATGCTCCATTTCCTAAACTGAGTTTGGAGTGCCAATCGTGTAGATTTTAGACCGAGAGTTTGAGAATGCGGAAAGGCGTTTCTACATATTTCAAGGGTTGTAGCTATGTGCCAACTTTAACAAGTCTTTAAACAAAACAAAGGAAAACTCTTCCAAATTCCAATAAAGTACATCAAGACAAGTCATCGTTCTCCTTGACCTGTGAATCTAGATAAATAAAGTTTGTATTAATGAGCTGAAAATATAGACCTGCCAAGTTCAGAGTTGAGACTTCCGAGTTGAAAGTATAAGTTGACATTTGTGATGAAATAGGCACACAAAGCTAGCATTACACAGGGACGGAGATAAGGGGGGGCGAGGGGGGGCTGAGCCCCCCTTATGCTCATGATTTTTCTTTAAACACAAGCCATGGCAACTCCTTATTTGTGTGATTTTAGCTAGTTCCCTCACACTAAGATTGCCCCTCTTATACTTCATTCCTGGCTCCCTTCCTAATTATATTTTGATAATTCATAGCCACCATAACATTTGGCGACTTTTATGATACCTTTTACTAGTCACATAGAGGGAGAGGTACAAATTGCTTGAACGGTATAGATTTACCGGAGTAGATTAGGCCAAGCAGGCCCAACAAGCAATAATTGTTGGATTTTTTTTCGTCCAATAAGCAGCCAACCGCTCAGCTAGGCCAGTCCACCCCGCCGCCGCCTCCACCACATCCGAGGCCAACGCCTCACCGCCGACATGCCGGAGAACGCAGCCTCCACCTGTGCACTCCGTAGCCTCCAGCTCGCACACGACCACTACCCACAAACCCTAGCACACCGCCGAACCCCATCTCTGCTCTCCAAACCTGCCTGCACCTGCACGGAGCCGATGCCACCCCAGAGGACGCGGTCGGCGCGGTTCTTATCGATCGCCCGGATCAAGTAAGTTTCTTGCCGTCGCTGCTTTTTGGTTGCCACCACAATCGATTAGTGCGAGATGTTCTTCCATCGTAGCACGTAGATTTGAAGCCAGCACAGTGGAACAACATGAGTTCCATTGTAGCAAGTATATATGAAGCCATCAATGTGTGATATTGGAGAATCCCCAAACCAAACTAATTTGGAGAACTGAACCAAATTACAGTTTGCTAGTGGACACTGAACTACTCTAGCTGGTACCTTAGGACACTGAACTTTTAATTAAAATAGGACATTTCTTATTAGTTAAAAGAGTGTTTACTTGGCTTGTTGGATTTAACTATTACATACGATTTAGTGTCGTATATGTGTTGTAAAGTGCCTAGAGCGCAGCTCATAACTTGTGAAGCGGACTAATCTCTTCTAGTTTGCCAAACTGTCTAATTCCCTGAATCTTGAAAAAAAAAATCATTACCCCAGCTTAGTAAACAATTGCTGTTATTTGGGATGAATTTTCTGTAACTTGGAATGATGTCTTGTTTCAATTAAATACGGCTGGTTTCAGCAAGAAACTATGAACGGTATGTTCCGTTAGACCAAGAAAGACCAAGAAACCGTTAAATAGTTTTGAGTTTACTTTTTTTGAGGTAAAATAGTTTTGAGTTTACAAGTTTGCACTTAGTCTTCTTTGGATGGACAGTTAGTAATGCTAGTCTCTGCCTCAAGGTTTATTACCTGCCATCTATTTTCCTGATTGTACATGTTTTAGTTTGAAATGTAGTGGCACTTTACCTTCTTGCAGTTTGCAGTTACCCTCTTAGTGTCTCCTGCTGCTTAAATCGAATATGCAGTTCCCTGGAGCAGAAGTGGAAAATCCGGTGAAAGAAAATTTTGGAACCAAACATTTTATCTTTGTGATGATATTGTACTGTGCTCATAGCAAATAGTGTCTACTATATTAATTTTGTTGAGAACTTCCGAGATCATGCTGGAAGTGTATTTACATGACTGCTGTCAAGTGCTTATGAGTAAAGAGAAATGATTGTTTTTCTCTCTCGCTGTCAAGAAATGCAAGCTTAACCGCTCTCAGGAATTCTCAATGATAAATCATGTCACAACTTCACAATGTTGAATATAAATACATTGCCTAGTCTTTTTCCATCTGTTCGGACGTTTGGTTTAATTGGCTAGTGTATAATCTTTCATGGTATAGTTTAAAATTCTGCTTACGCAGTTTTAGAAACAAAAGTAAAAAAGATTTTGCGGCCTGCACCGAACCCACGCTAAGAACTAAAATAGCCTAGACATGAGGGGGAGTGTTGGATATAAATACACTGACTATTCTCTTTCCATCAGTTCAGACTTCTAGTTTAATTGGCTAGTACAGTAATCTTTCACACAACACCAGGGAGCCAGGAGGAGCATTTCCACTAAGCTGAAGAAGTACCGCCTCCCTGAGGCAGTCACACCAAGATGGCAATAATATGCTCAAGTTGACGATGGTTAATGTTGCTTCTCTTCTTTGCAAACAGAAGTTCCGGAAATGAACCAAGTTTCTGTATACACCAATAACCCTGGTATCATTTCCCTTCGAGGCCTTTTTCTGCTAAACTAGATTGCAGTTTGAAACACATAATTGCAAATGAAGTAGTGTCACAAACCATCCGAGCAACCTTAATTTTCACCTATCTAAAAATAAAATTGCTGCATAAATACACATTCATTTATAGAACAAAATGAGAGAAAGACTGAAAACAGGAAAGACACATAAGCAATTTTTTGGATGGTAGCCAGCCTTTCTTGTTACATTGTTCTCACAACAAAAAGTTCATGTGAAACTTTTTCGAAGTCTGAAAATTTCAAACATCCCCATTATTATCATCATAAAGTGACAACTTTACAAGTGGATACAATCAAATGGATCAGCTATTCTACTTAAGCTTTTTTTTTTTTTTGCGAATAGGACTTTGGCATTAAAAGAAACAACGAACACTACAAAGCACTCCAAGAAAAACGAAAATTACAACGAGATCCTTGAGAAGCCCTTCATCTTCAGTGTCCACACCATGTCGACGGCGCGCCGCCGCTCCTCCCTGAGTCGGCTTAACGTTGTTGGTTGCGGACGGGAAGTCGCCGAATGGGTCAAAAAGACCACATCCGTTCTAGAGACGAAGAAGAAGGAAGAACTGCCGATGAAGCTCCTTGACGATCCGAAGATCCCCACAGCTAGACGAAATCCTCGAAGATCACACCACTCCCACAAGCCTCTCGACGTTGCCGCCGAGATGGGGTTGAAGCCGGGGAAACCTTATTGCACGAGACGCCGCCACCACCACCTGAGCGCCGCCCCTACAAACCTTGACCCTAAAAACGAAGAACGAAACCCTCAAAATAGGGAGCAGAGCCCTCCCACCGACGAGGGCCGAGATCCACCGCGCCTCCATGGCCCAAAGGCCACAGAGACGAGGCGATCAGCGGCAGCGCCGGTAGGAGGCACGAGGCAGAGATCCAGTCGCCTTGGGTCTCGTAACATTTCGCGACATATTCACAACCAAAGTTCATGTGAAATTTATCCAACCTCTTCAAAGTCCAAACAACAACCACCCTTATTATTTAGTGAAAACTAATATTTACAAGCAGATACTATCGAATTGACCAGGTAGTTTGCTTGAGCTTTGATAGCATTTCATCAAGGTGATGGTCCATGATTTCGATACGGTGTCCAGGAAAGTTTCTTCGCTAGTTCCTGGAAGCACAACATCATCCGCTTCGTCGATGATGACCTCAATTTCTGATACGGTGTCCAGGATTTCCCTGTTGTTACGTGCATGGATTCACATGCCATCCGTCTTAAAACATATGCAAAACATAAAAGGCGACAAGAATAACAGTTGAAAACCTACAATCACAACATAATAAGAATACATTGGAGAACTGTAGGTAGGTAGTTTCCCTGCAGTGACTTTTTTGAGGTATGATGCAGGTTCCAAAGTAAGAAAAGAACACAGAGATAGAGCTGATAGAAAGTGAGCATGGATTACTAAGATTTTGTTGCTACATGTCATCAATTTGTTCTGAGTCCTGACACTATTTGCTGTCTCATTCAGCCAAATAGAAAATTCATTACTGCATAAGATGAGAACCACATACCCCATAAAAACATCAGCCATAAGAAAATCATTCAGCAAACTAAGCAATAAAAAAAATCTGAAACCAGTGGGACAATCTGACTAATGTATAAGTGACCTAAATGGAAAAAAGTAATTTATATTTATCTAAGCAATATATGATTGTGGACTCCATTGCACTATTAGCTAACCTGCGGTGACGCCCAATGCTTTTAGGCTAGTTCAGTGTCAACTTTCATTAGAACTATGAACCTGACAATAAAAAATTTCTGAACTGAGCAGATTGCCAGGAAGACATGCAGCATGGCACATACAAAGTTGCTTAGCAGTCATAATTTTTTAAGCATGTTTACATTACCACTGGAAGCAGTGGAAGCTTACAGCTAAAGTAGAGTTCCAGAAGAACAAGCCACACCAAAACTTCTCAGGCAGTCATCATTTGTACGCAAGTTTGATGCTTTAAGCAACTAGGGACATATCATTAATAAAATTGCTGAAATATTCAGTTACAGAGATGGATCCTAAATTTGAATGCAATGCATTTCAGGAAGCCATTGAACATAAATGAATTGCTAAAAGGGATACAGACTACAAGGTACAGTAAAATGGATGTTCAGAAACCCATATAACATACCAAGTCAAGGGACATGAAATGCATCTCAAGTTTCAACAAAAGATTTAGGAGAATCTTTAGTTCGAATTTTCTCATCAGTTGCTTTTTAAGTCCAACGAATACAAGAGAAATACTCAGGCTGAAAAAATAGAAACATGAATATCCGTTTTTCAAAATATTGTGAAAAATGTTGGGTGGCTACATTGAATTGAACAATGTTCTCGCATTTATACGAAATGAAAATATACATTATAAAGTACAATGGCGATTTAGCCCCGCCACTTTAAAAGTATACAACAAAGATTTAAGCATTATTGTGTGACAAACCATAGCATAATAGATTGCATGGATTAGTTTGACCAAGCTCATGCTATCAGTTATTCAGAGAACGTGCAGATTAAGACTACAATCTACTCATTATTTCCGATATGAATCCTAGTTCTTCAGACTGATAATTGTAATAAGCTATAATGGTATGAAGTGCAGTAGCAAACTGTTGCTAATCTAAGAAACTGAACATCAGCAATGGCGAATATGAAGGAGGGGATGGGGGGTGCACTAGTAGGAAAACCCTTATAGGCGAAGCTTAGTT